>NC_136527.1:171280863-171488363 GCF_053919585.1 Euprymna scolopes
CTTGTTTAGAATGGCTTTCTAAACAATAAGGTTATTTTTATTGAGGGGGATGCTTTTTGTTAATTGAAACAGAATACAAAATACAATAAACAAAAAAAAGTACTAGCTCTGTGAATCTAAAATTGAATTTAAGAAATTGAGCAACGATATTTTGACGGTTTTTTTGTTTATTAATTTGTTAGGTGAAAGTACAGAATAGTAAACACCTTGTAGATTCTAATCCCCAAAACATAAAAAAACGTATTCTTTGTTTATTAATTTTTTAGGTGAAAGTACAGAATAGTTAACAACATGTAGATTCTAATCCCCAAAACATAACAAACGTATATTTTATTTATTAATTTGTTAAGGGAAAGTACAGAATAGTTAACAACTTGTAGATTCTAATCCCCAAAACATAACAAACGTGTCTTTTGTTTATTAATTTGTTAGGTGAAAGTACAGAATAGTTAACAACATGTAGATTCTAATCCCCAACACATAACAAACGTGTCTTTTGTTTATTAATTTGTTAGATGAAAGTACAGAATAGTTAACAACTTGTAGATTCTAATCCCCAAAACATAACAAACGTGTCTTTTGTTTATTAATTTGTTAGGTGAAAGTACAGAATAGTTAACAACATGTAGATTCTAATCCCCAAAACATAACAAACGTTGTTTTTTTTTTAATTATTTGTTAGGTGAAAGTACAGAATAGTTAACAACATGTAGACTCCAATCCTCCAAAACGTAGCAAACGTATATTATGTTTATTAATTTGTTAGGTGAAAGTACAGAATAGTTAACAATATGTAGATTCTAATCCCCAAAACATAAAAACGTATCTTTTGTTTATTAATTTGTTAGGTGAAAGTACAGAATAGTTACCAACATGTAGATTCTAATCCTCAAACATAACAAACGTATCTTTTGTTTATTAATTTGTTAGGTGAAAGTACAGAATAGTTACCAACATGTAGATTCTAATTCTCAAAACGTTACAAACATATTTTGCCGGTTCTTTTGTTTATTAATTTGTTAGGTGAAAATACAGAATAGTTAACAACATATCGACTCTAATCCCAAAACACAACAAAGGTATCTTTTGTTTATTAATTTGTTAGGTGAAAATACAAAATAGTTAAAAAGAATGTATATACTAATCCCAAAACATAACAAACGTATCTTTTGTTTATTAATTTGTTAGGTGAATGTACAAAATAATTAAATAAAATGTATATACTAATCCCCAAAACATAACAACATACCTTTTGTTTATTAATTTGTTAGATGAAAGTACAGAATAGTAAACAACATGTAGACTCTAATCCCCAAAACATAACAAACTTATTTTTGTTTATTAATTTGTTAGGTGAAAGTACAGAATAGTTAAATACATGTAGACTTTAATCCCCAACACATAACAAAAGTTGGTTTTGTTTATTAATTTGTTGGGTGAAAGTACAGAATAGTTAACAACATGTATACTCTAATCCCCAGAATGTAACAAATGTATCTTTCGTTTATGAACTTGTTAGGTGAAAGTAAATAATAGTTAACAACATGTAGATTCTAATCCCCAACACATAACAAACGTTGTTTTTTTTTAATTATTTGTTAGGTGAAAGTACAGAATAGTACACAACATGTAGACTCCAATCCTCCAAAACGTAGCAAACGTATATTATGTTTATTAATTTGTTAGGTGAAAGTACAGAATAGTTTACAACATGTAAACTGTAATCCTCAAAACATAACAAACGTATTTTTGTTTATTAATTTGTTAGGTAAAAATACAGATAGTTAACAACATGTATGCTCTAATCTCTATACATAACAAAGGTATCTTTTGTTTATTAATTTGTTAGATGAAAGTACAGAAAAGTTAACAATATGTAGACTCTCATCCCCCAAACATAACAAGCGTTTCTGTTTTTATTAATTTGTTAGGTACAGTAAGGTATCTACAGAAAAGTTAACACGATGAAGACTCTAATTCCCAACAATGTAACAAATATCTTTTGTTTATTAATTTGTTAGGTGAAAGTACAGAATAGTTAACAATCTGTAGGCTCTAATCTCCCAAAACGTAAAAAAAAGCCACAATCGATATGCTCCTCTCACTCCTGCCACAAACTTTTGAAACTTCAAATGATGACGTGTCCCATTAACTGTCAACTGGTCCTTAAGTGAGTAACAATAACATTAAATTTATATAAGAAATTATCCCCTAATCTAAAATCTTAAATAGTATCTTACTCCATCTTTGCAGATATTTTTAAGGTTGTTGAAACATAATATGAAAAAAAGATTAGACTTTACAGTTTTAAATGAACTATGCTGGTTTAGATTGTGAGGAGTTAAAGCAAAATCAATGCATCCTTCACGCTGAAGAATTTTACTATCAGAAAGTCTCTCTCTCCCTCTCTCATATATATATACATATATATATATATATATATATATATATATATATATATATATATTTGTGACGAATTTCAAACAAATATTCATTTATTTCCCTAATTTTCGTTGTGATTTGGTTTCAAGCGCACTTGATGCGTATTTTATTTTATTCAAATTAAAACAACGTTTCTACATTGAACTCTCATTCTTTCACGATATATATATATATATGAGGTTATGATAATATAAGTCTTCATGTTTTTATTTATATATAAATTTATCATATATATATATATATATATATATGTTTTCTCGCCAAGATGAAAATTGTGTACAAGTTATTTGGCATTTAAAAGAATTAAATGTCATTTAAAAAAAAAATTGGCATTTAAAAAAATTATTTGGTATTTAAAAAATAACTTTGTATTTAAAAAATTATTTAGTATTTGAAAAATATTTGGCATTTAAAAAAATTATTTGGCATTTTAAAGCATTGTTTCATTTCTTAATTATTCATGATTATTCAATTATTTGATGTTTTTAAAATATATTTCTTTTAGTGTTTCTTTTTAATTATTTAGTGCATATACAATATCCTAAGCAATAACTGTATCGTCTAGTTCTTTAGTAAGTAAGGAAATATCTGATTATTTTGATTCCGTTTCATATGAGCTTTTCAATAAAATGTAACTCGTTTGTGAGTTCCATCCTATCATATTTACAACAAGCAAAAACTAGTATGTGATAAAAACATTTTAATTTGTTTTATTTTAAAATATTGACATTGTTTTATTTATTTATATAAACATTTAAAATAAAATAAAACTAATATGTGATTGATGATACAAAAAATTGAATTTGTTTTATTTTTATTATCGACTTTGTTTTACTTTATATAAACATTTAAAATATGTTTTACCTTAATATAATAAACACAATTTATATGTGATTTACAAAACTAAAAATTTTTTATTTCTTTTATTTTTATTTACAGCTGTTCCTGCTTCATCACATATAATTTATTTTTAACATTCTCTCAACAATTATTCCAAACTACGTTAATCTTGTTCTACGATCAATTTTAGTGATAATAAGCAACAGTGAAGTGTGTGGATATTCTGCTTTACATCGACTCTCGTGAAACGTGAGAACTCACACTGGGGACAAGCCACATTCCTGTAAGCTGTGTGGCTATTCTTATTCGAGGAAATTAATCTTAGGGATACATATGCGAACTCATTCTGGATATATATGAATGTATCATATATATATATATATATATATATATACGTATATATATGAATATATCATATATATATGTATATATATATATATGAATGTATCATATATATATATATATATATATATATATATATTAATGTTTTAATATTTTCTCGCCAAAATGCAATTTGTGTACAAGTTATAGAATAATTGTCTCTGTACCATATCCTTAGCAATGACTGTATCATCTAGTTCTTTGCTAAGTAAGGAAATATCTGATCGTTTTGATTCTGTTTCATATGAGGGTTTCAATAAACTGTAACTCATTTGTGATTGATGATAAAAAACAATTAAATTTGTTTTATTTTTTATTATAAACTTGGTTTTACTTTATTTATATAAACATTTAAAATGTGTTTTATCTTATCATAATAAAAACAAAACTAATATGTAATTTACAAAACTAAAAATATTTTATTTCTTTTATTTTTAGTAACAGATATTCCTGCTTCATCACATATAATTTGTTTTTAACATTCTCTCAACAATTGCTCACTTGTATGAAGAAAAGCAGAAGCAACAATGTATGTTATATTCTTATGAAGCAGGTTCAGTTTCTGTAATCTTCATAAGAACCTATAAATTTAGAATTAAATACGAATGTAAAATGGCATATTAAAAACTACGTTAATCTTGTTCTCCGATCAATTTTAGTGAAACATGCAGGTGCACAGTAATGAAAAGCCACATACTTGTGAAGTGTGTGGATATTCTTGTTCTCAAAAAATCAATTTAGTGATACATATGAGAACACACACTGGGGAAAAGCCCTATTCATGTGAGGTGTGCGGATATTCTTGTTCTACAAAATCAAGTTTAGTGAGACATATGAGAACTCACTCTGGGGAAAAGCCATATTCTTGTGAAGTGTGTGCATGTGCTTTTGCTGATAAATCAACTTTAGTGAAACATGTGCGAAATCACACTGGGGACACCCCACATTGTTGTAAGCTTTGTGACTATTCTTGTTTGAAGAAATCAACCTTAGAGATACATATGAGAACTCACTCTGGTGAAAAGCCACATTCTTGTGAAGTGTGTGGATATTCTTGTTTTGAAAAATCCAAATTAGTGTCACATATCAGGACGCATACTGGCGAAAAACCATATTCTTGTGAAGTTTGTGGATATTCTTGTTCTTTAAAATCAAATTTAGTGTCACATATGAGAACACACACTGGCGAAAAACCACATTCTTGTGAAGTGTGTGAATATTCTTGCGCTACCAAATCAAAATTAGTGAGACATATGAGAACTCACACTGGAGAAAAGCCATATTCTTGTGAAGTTTGTAGATATTGTTTTGCTACTAAATCAACGTTAGCAACACATATGCGAACGCACACCCTCGAGAAGCCACATTCTTGTGAAGTTTGTGGATATTCTTGTTCTGAAAAATCACATTTAGTGATTCATATGCGAACTCACACTGGGGAAAAGCCATATTCTTGTGAAGTGTGTGGATATTCTTGTTCTACTAAGTCAACATTAGTTATACATATCAGAACACACACCGGGGAAAAGCCACATTTTTGTGAAGTTTGTGGATATTCTTGTTCTAGAAAATCACATTTAGTGAAACATATGCGAACTCACACTGGCGAAAAGCCATATATTTGTGAAGTATGTGAATATTCTTGTTCTGAAAAATCAGGGTTAGTTAGGCATATGAGAACGCACACTGGCGAAAAACCACATTTTTGTGAAATTTGTGGATATTCTTGTTGTGAAAAATCAAATTTAGTGAAACATATGCGAACTCACACTGGCAAAAAGAGAACTTAAATGACTACTAGACACTGTGTTAATAATCTTGTTCTGATAAATCAACGTTAGAGAATATGAGAACGCACTCCAGAGAACTTGAATACCTACTAGACATTCTCGAGTGTCTAAGGGCTCTCTGTAAGGTGTGTAAGAACAATCTGGCATGAGGATACTTTTCCGCAGAAGTAAACAAAATATTCAAAATCACATAGTATCCACAGCCCAAATAAGATCTCCTCACTACGGCTACCCCACAGTTTTTCCGAGGAATGGTGCACCTACTCCATGTGATATTACCTCAAGTAATAGCACGGAGCTGGATACTCTACCAGACAAAATAAATTCTTGTCCTGGAATCCAGTAAGACCATAAGACGAACATGAAATATATACTACAACATATAAAAATGGTTAATTGGGGAGAGGAAAATTATGTTCACACTTTCTTTACTAACTCAGTGTTTGAGAGACAAAGAACTTTAACAGAACATTCAAATATCTATTTATAGACTTCAAGTGTTAGCCCCAGGTTGTGGGCCCCTTGATTTCTGAGAACTTTGACTGAAGTAAAATAAAACAAAAGCAAAAAGCCATATTCTTGTGAAGTGTGTGAATAGTCTTGTTCTGAAAAATCAACGCACTCTACAGAACTTTAATGCCTACTTTTTCCATAGAAGTAAACCCTGACCAAATATTCAAAATCACATAGTAGTCGCTACCCAAATAATATCTCCTCACTATGGCAAACTTACATTAGATTTACGGGGAATGGTGCACTTTCTCCAAGTGATGTTACCTCAAGTAATAGCACGAAGCTGGATACTCCAGCAGACTAGAAAATGTCTTGTCCTGTAAGACCAAGAGACCAAAATGAAAGATATACTACTACGTATGAAAATGGTTAATTGGTGAGAGGAAAATTATGTTCTCAATTTCTTTACTAACTCAGTGTTTGAGAGATAAAAAACTTAAATGAAACATTCAAATATCTATGTATCTCATATAGGGTTCAAGTATTAGCCCCAGCTCGTGGGCCTCTTGATTTCTGAGAACTTCAACCGAAGTAAGATTAAACAAAAGGGAAAACCCATATTCTTGTGAAGTTTGTGAATAATTTCCAGAACCACACCACCAGTCTTAGTTGATCAAACTGAGCATTCTCACGTGTATGGATATTCTTGTTCTGCAAAATAACATTTCGTGACACATGAGAATTTTGTGAACTCATATGGGAACTTGCATTGAACCCATTGAACCAACTAACATATCTTTTGTATACAAAGTGGCGACTTATTAGGTTCCCATCACTATCAATGAAACTTGTTCTTTCTCAACACTTGGAGCACTACCATCACCTTCAGAATTGCACGAGGTAGATGATGAAGAAATGACATCGGATGAAGAACTTAGAACACAATTGATGAGCATGAAACTGCCAAAAATCCGAGCTTCAAGAGCGACCAAGGCAGTAATTAACACATTAATGCTGCTTCTAAAAAACATCAAATCACGGATGAGCTGAATCAAATCACATATTGTACAGGAGTGTACGTTGTCAGAAAAAGCATGCCCTCAATTTCAAAAACAATGCAAGTCTAAAGAAAATAATATACATCAGCATGGCGATGAAAGAATATCATCTGCCGGTTGTTTCCAATGTAAAAATAGAAGAGATGGAAAAAGTTGCAAAAGAACTAGAGGACAAAATAGAAGGCAAGATACAAGCACTTGCACAAAGGATCCAAGCAAAGAACAAAAAGAGCAAAATATCATAATCTCTTCAGAAGTAATGTAATGCTATTCTACAGAGACCTTATAAGAGAGAAAATCACTGTGGAAGAGTTACAAAAAAAACAAGACCTAGAAGAGTATCAGAGGCCCCTGTTTGAAGATGAGGGATATAGTGACTTAGAGATCAATTGGATCCTAGAAGAAATGAAAAATAAGCCAGAAATTCTGATAATATCTAGAATGGAAAAAGTGTGGATAAATTCCAGAATAACAACAAAAAAACTAGAACACAGATTGAAAGTACGAAAAATCTAGAATTGACAACTTTCCATTCTTTAATATTTTCATATATTTGATTTCTTAATGAATTAGACACGCATGACAAAAGTGTTATCAATTTATTAAAAACAAAAAATGCCACTTTTTTATTGAATTCTTGTAATGAACAATAAGTTTTTTTAAAGGCATTTAAACAATCCCATTCTATATGTTGTTATGAATTTCTGAATAGAATTTTTATTTATTTATTACAATCTAATAAAAAAGATATTTTGATTCCACCATGCTTTAAAATAAATGTGAATAAAATTTATGAATTTCTGATTTTAAAAAATCCTGTTAAATATTCAGTCTGATATTAGTCTTTAATTTAAAATGTATTTATTTTATGTAAAATGTTTCATTTGACATTTGGATTTCTGTCAAAATTTGTTTATTTAAGTAAAATGTTTTTGATTTCCGAGAAACTAATAATGTTTCCCATAAAGTAAATAATTTACCATAAAAACAATTTAATTCAAAGTTGGTACAAAAACTGCTTTTTCAATATTGTTTTAACATTTTATACAATTATTTTTCTGTCTATACTTACCTAGAGAATAATGTTTGATGTTTGATATTTTTTCCAATTATTAAGATTTTAGAATAGGGGCTAAAGGTTTTATAAAGTTTACATAAAATAAGAACTTATTTATATTGGCCACCATCAATTAGCAGAAACTTAATGTTGAAAAAAATCCATAATTTCTTTACAATCAACAATTATTTTACAATCTACGCAGCATAGTTTATCATCTAAGAATTGAAAATCTACTTTCTTTTTTGTTATATTTCAAAAGATTATAAACATATCTGCAAATAAAGAATTGATAAAATAATTAAAATTTTAGAGTGTGCAATCATTTAACAATATAAATTCAATGTAAAATGAACATCCACTTCGTGGTAAGTTAGTGATCAACAAGACATGTAATCGTTCGTAGTTTCTACATTTTATGTCACAGGAAAGTTGGAGAGAATGCGCGTGTCAGATTTTATTTCTTTTTGGAGGGGTTTAGAGCCGATACGTTTTTAAATAACTGTTAAACAAAAACCGATATAAGTCACCCATTCACCCTAATCACACTAATTGAAAACTGTAATCTATTCAGTGTCTTCTCGGTGAATGCTAAAAGGGGTGTTATTTTTATGTTAAATTTTTATAGGAAAGTTCATTACTTAGCATAGACATTTCTACGTTCATTAAACATAAACCTTTAATCATAAACATTTCTACGTTCATTAAACATAAACCTTTAAGCATAAACATTTCTACGTTCATTAAAGATAAACCTTTAAGCATAAACATTTCTACGTTCATTAAAGATAAACCTTTCTAAGCTCATTACTCAGCAAATTATCTTTTAAGTTCTTCATTATAAGCTTGCTCAAAAAAGGAAAGCCGGATTATTAAAATTATTACGATTTAAACGTCTCTGAAATGAGGATACTTTTATGAATATAAATAAATCTGCTAAAAATAAACTAAAAAGGGATTTAATTTTAACTCTAAATATTGAACGTCTTTTAAGTGAACTCTCATATATATATATACATATATATTCATTTCAAAAATGACAATTCCCTTTTATTAACCTCCCTTTCTTGGACTATAAGTCCATGTTTCAATTGTTTCCATTTCTTTTCTTCTTTGCTTGTTTCTTTAATTTATCACAGTTGTCAAGTTAACATGCTAAGTGGAAATGCACTTCATTGCACATAACAGAAATCATTCATACAAATAAAAGTTTGGAAACAAACAAATGCAAAAAAAACATTTTTATCAAATATCAAAACATGCAATACGTTTCATGCATTTTTTATTTTTGTATTTTTACAAGATAAAATTATGTTTTAGACAGAACATCTTCAATAGCATTCTTTATTTTTCTGTGATATGTTCAATTATAATATTCGATTCATAGAGAAGTAGACTCTATCCTGTGAGTCCTAGATTTTTATTAATCATCTTTTGTTGAAAAGTTAAATTGGAATACGATGCAAAGTTACGCTGAAATAAAAGTCAAAGGGTTGCAAGGTTGGTAGCATTGCCAAACATTCTATTTCGATAGTTTTTTTGGTAAGTTATTCATTTTTTATAGAAATGTCCAATGCTTTTGTTGATGACTTTACCATTTACTTGGGCGGGGATTTCAGCCAATTTAACATCAATTACATCGACTTGTAATTTGCTTTAGAAAAGATTAGATTCGACTTGATTCTATTGAAATGCTCACTGCCAATTTCATTCCACTTATCGTTCACAGCTATTTTAGGAAATTAGTGAGAGGACTTGATATTGACAAGAACTTTTAACCAAACCTTCGACAGAATCCTACCATGCCAAGAAATATCAACAGTTGAGTTTTTTTATTGCTAATGACAGTATCTTTTACAATAGCGTCTATATTTTGCCGAGATAGGCTTCACCTGTCCCTGACCAATAGTATAGTCGACATAATCCACTTGGCAGAATTCACGTTTGCTTAAATTTACATACAGCTTGATTTCTTCAGGCTTCAGACAAAATTGTTTAATGATGTTTAAATAATCATTGAAGTTTTGCTATACACAATTACATCGTCTATGTAAACTTCACATCCTTTAATAGTATTTTAGTAGGGAAAGCATCATTTTATGAAATTTTGCATGGGAAATGTTTTTTTCATTTAACCACTTGCTCCTATCACAACTTGTATAATATTGATTTATTAAGGGATCATGTCGTTTTCAAATCAGTTCTGATATTTGTTATTTTTTTCATTCGGGTATATTAAGGCCATACTCATCGATAATGAGATCAGTTATTTCAGGCTAGTTCCATATGCAACGTCTGGTTTAATGATTTCATATGCAACGTCATGTTTAATTTTTTCATATGCAACGTCTGGTTTAATGATTTCATATGCAACGTCTGGTTTAATGATTTCATATGCAACGTCTGGTTTAATTGTTTAATATGCAACGTTTGGTTTAATGGTTTCATGTTCAATGTCTGGTTTAATGGTTTCATATGCAACGTCTGGTTTAATGGTTTCATATGCAACGTTTGGTTTAAGGGTTTCATATGCAATGTCTGGTTTAACAGTTTCATATGCAACGTCTGGTTTAACAGTTTTGTATGGTTTAATTGTTTAATTAATTTTTTTGTATCTCTTCGCCTGTATTTCTTTCAATTAGAACTTGATCACGTTTCCTTTCACTTTTTAAAATTTATTTTACTTAAGTAAGTTTTAAGATATCAAGTGATTCCATCCTGGAGCTAACTCTCGATTCTGTTACGATTTAAATTTATATCTGAGGGCTCTTTACCAGTGTGAGTTTTCATATGTTTCACTAAATGTGATGTCTGAGAAAAAGAATGATCACATACTTTACAAGAATGTTGCTTTTCCCCAGTTCGAATTCTCAGATGTATAACTATATTTTATTTCAAAGATCAAGAATAGTCATACATTTCAAAACAATATGGTTTTCACCAGTGTGAGTTATCATATGTTTCACTAAAGTTAATTTTAAGTACAAAAATATGTACATATTTTACAAGAATATGGTTTTTCTCACTATTTTTTTCATTTTTCTTATCATTTTGTTTAAGCCAGGGATGGGGCATCCTACCAGATGCCAAACATACACCTGCTATTTTAGACACTCCGACCGAGAGATCTTTTTAAGATTCTAACCGTCCCTTTAAGTGCAATTGTTTGAATCTCCTTTGCACTTGGTTTACCTGGTATATTTGTAAGATAGTTTGTAAAATTCTTTTTCATAAGTCCGGTTGCTCCTATAATTACTGGAATGATAGAGAGCTTCTTAAGGTTCCAGTTTCTTTTCATGTCATACATAAGACCCTGGTATTTAGTAATCTTTTCCCTCTCAGCTCTGTTTAACCCAGCATCATTCGGGACACTAACTTCCACCAAGGTTGCTCCCTTTTCCTTCTTGTCCCATATTACAATGTCGGGTTTTATAGCTCCGTTTTCTAGGTATGTGGCTGTAGGGATTGCATAGTCATAGTGGATGGTATATGACTTGTTTCCGACTGTTCTTTCGGGTATATGTTCCCATGACTTCTTACTGCATTCGATATTTAACTTATTGCAGATCGTCCAGTGGAGATATTTGCATACTTCATTGTGTCGCATTGTATAGTAGCCGTCCCCTAGCAGAACCTTACAGCTAGAAATCAGGTGGCTCACACTCTCTACTTCTGTGTGGCAGAACCTGCATTTGTTGTCTTTGCTGAGACCACTCATTTTTTTAAACGCATTGGTCATCAAACCTTGATCTTGGGCAGCTATTATATACTTCTCCTGGTCATAGTGGAGCGATCCATCCTTTAGCCAGCTTATAGACCCTTCCTTATCAATATAGTCTTGGTTATATTCGTCCAGAAAATACTTGGCCCGTTGTTGGTTGGCCCATTCTTCAACTTTCTTGTCATGGAAAGCTTTAGTGTATTTCTGGCGACTTTTTCTGGCTATTTCAGTCGCAGGTATCTTTTCTGTTTCTGTCTCACTTGTAAGACAGTCTTCCCCAAAATGTTTGGCCAGTTTTGTGATGGATGTTGTTCTACTGGCTCTTGATTCCTGATGTTGGTGTACCATCTTTAGAGTTGGGTTTTTAGAGCTCATCAGATATTGTCCGGTGCTCACAATAGTTGCACGATGTTGATGGTCAATCTCCGAGAGCCCCATACCTCCTTTCCATCTGGGTAGATACATTCTAGACAGACACTGGTTTCTGTATATTACTTTATACATTGTCAGCATTTTACGTGTCTTAGTGTCTAGTCTATTTATGTCTTTTTGTGGCCAGTCGACAATACCAAAACTGTATGTTACCACTGGCATGGCTAGTTGGTTAATGGCAGTTATTTTGTTTCTGGCTGTGAGCTCTGTTTTGCATATCTTCTTGACTCGGCGTATGTACTCACTTCCAATTTTGTTTCTCATCTTGGCATGCTGGATGGTATCATTCTCTTCTATGACAAGGTATTTGTATCCTTCCTGCCCTTCTAGGTCCTTGATGGTGGTATATTCATCAAGCTGTATATTTTCAGTTTCGATCTTCTTCCCAGATTTGATGGAGCACTTGGCACATTTGTCGAGTCCAAATTTCATGCCAATATCTCTGGAGAAGTTATGTACGACTTGCAAGAGTTCATTTAAGTCGGCATCAGAACTGGCATACAGCTTGAGGTCATCCATGAAGAGCAGGTGGTTAATTCGTTTGTTTGGGTCTTGTCGGCGGTCCTGGCTTAGATTGTAAGCACATTTGTTTTTGTTTAAAAGTTTGCTTAACGGATCTATTGCCAAGCAGAAGAGTAAAGGGGATAAACTATCTCCTTGGAAGATTCCTCGCCTGATGTTTACGTCCGTGACCCTTATATTTCCTTTTGTGTGGCTTAATGTCATGTTTGTTTGCCACATTTTCATTTGTGTAGCTATGGCCTGTTTTATTATCGGGTGTATCTTATATAGCTCTAGACAGCGTAGAAGCCACGTGTGTGGTACACTGTCATAAGCCTTCTGATAATCAATCCAAGCCATACTTAAATTTCGCTGTCTCTTCCTACAGTCTTCCAAGATAGTTTTATTTGTTAAGAGCTGGTCTTTGGTACCTAGACAGTCCCTCTTACAGCCTGCTTGTTCTTTTTCAAGATATGTGGCGCAGGAGAGATGTTGGTATATACTGTCCGCAACAAGGCCAGTGAAGAGTTTGTAGGTGGTAGTGAGACAGACAATGGGCCTGTATTTATTAGGGCGTTGCGTTTCTTTTGTCTTTGCTATGAGGGTTGTATCTCCTCTCAATAGCCATTCTGGTGTGGTTTCTTCACCGCTCAATATTCTGTTGAAACAACTGCTATAATGCCCATGTAATGATGTTAGTTGTTTCAGCCAGAAATTGGGGAGATTGTCTATGCCAGGCTTTTTGTAATTTGAGACGCCATTTAGCTTCGTTTTTATAGTGCCAGCTGTTATTTTTGGCTCCGGCATCTCTGGCTTATTTTCTAGGCTCCTCTCAATGGTATGGATCCATTGAGCCTCTTTGTTATGGGTGATCTCGTTCTCAAAGAGAGGCCTCCAATAATCCTCCAGCTCTTGCATTTTGGGCGGGTTATTCACCGTTATAGTGTCCCTTATTAGGTTACGGTAAAATAACCGAGCATTCTGCTTAAATGTTTTGTTTTCATGCTTTGCCCTATTCTTGCTTTCTCTTTTCTTAATGCGTTTGGAAAGTGCTGGGATTTTTCCTTCTAATTCTCTAGCTACGTTTTGTAGCTGTCTTGCTTTTGTACCATATTTCCTGCTGAGTTTGTCGATGATGTTCTTCAGTCGTCCCTGTACAGCAGGGGCGGCTAGGAATTGTTTAATCTGGGACAATTCCCTTCGGCACAGGTTTAGCTGGTTTTGGATCTTTTGTTTCCAGCGTGGTATTTTGTCTTTTGCCTCTGGTTCCCGTTGTTTTTGGAATGTTGGCATTACTTTCCTTACAATGTAGAGTCCTGATGCATAAGACACCTGATTTAACTCAGTCAGGGTTGTGCTATATGGCACTAGTCTCTTGAGGGCAACATTATCACTTTTTATTGCTACCTTTGTTGCTCTCGTGGTTGTTATTTTAGGCAGCATTTGTCTTTCTTGAAGTCCCATCCGTTGGACCTCCTCAATGGTCTTACATAGTTCTTCTTCCAAGACTAACTGGTCATCATCCACCTCGGGCATTTCCTGAGGGAATGTTGCTGGTGTTTGTGGTATTTCACTTGTCAGCATTGGTGCCGAAGAATCAAGGTCTCGTGTGGGACTATTTGTGGTTCTTTCATTTCCATTCGTAGATATGGGTAGGTTATTGGGTGGTATTTCTATGGGGTTTTGAAGTGGGTTCTGGTTTGTTTTAATGAGGGATGCGACATCTGTTTTTAGATGTCTTATTTCTTCCTCATTTATCACCTTTAGGCTATTGTACCTTTGTGACCTAATTTTATGAGATGGGACATTCCGTTTGCCTGGACAGAAATGGAAGAATATTTCCCTCCAAGTTTCTGTCCTTTGTTTTTGTTTGGAATATTTTGCCTGAGCATATTCCATTGCCCACATCAGTATCCACTTTTCTTCCCAGGTCCATCTTGACTCCATTCTTCGAATGTTCTCCTCTTCCATAATAGGAATGTAGTCTTTTTCTGCCTCCTTTAGAGCTGCAGTCTTAATTTCATTTTGCTCTTCCTCTGATACATAGTTTCCAATCTGCGAAATGAGTGATCGCAGGCGGGCAATAGGTGTAGATTTTTTCTCTTCAGGTAGGTTAGTATCTTTTATTTTCTGTGTAAGAATGTCAGTGGATGTTTTGCTCCACTTTTCGAACTTCGAGTAGTGGTAGCAAAACAGTAGCACCTTCTTTTCTGCAACAGACCACGGCTGAGCTTTTAAGCCTCTTGTGTTTTTCTTTCTTCTTGTTGCTGAATTTGATGTTTGGGGGCCAGGACCTCTGTTATCAAGGCCTGATGGCTGACTCTGGTTATCCTCTGTCATGGTTGGAGAGCCACTTCCAGAGTTCGGAAGGTTTACACCATTGTTTGCATCTTCCCGCCTGGCGTATGAACGGGTTGAAGGGCCCTTTTTATCCTGGGTGCCGACCTGCCAGTATGAGTTTTTATTTTCTTTCATATGTTGTTTTGATTTCCCCATTGTCCACGGCTTTTTATTTCTTATTCAAAGCTGCCCTTTATTGCTAAAGGGGGTGCCCCCGTCTGCAAACTGAGGGACGTGCTGGATGGCTTGAGGAGATAGCACACCATTTCTTTGAATATTTAGTCAGGGTTTACTTCCAATGAAGTGTCCTCATATCAGAATTTCTGACAAACCCCTGTACAGAGAGACTTAGGCACTCGAGGATAGTGTCTAGTAGGCATTCAGTTTCTCTCCAGTAGGCATTCAGTTTCTCTCCACAAGAGTGTGAGTTCTTATATGCCACATTACACTTGATTTAACAGAAAAAGGAGAATCACATATTTTACAAGAATATGGCTTTTCGCCAGTTTGAGTTATCATATGTTTCACTAAATTTGATTTTTGAGCAAAAGAATGTTACAGAATTCACAAGAATATAGCTTTTCCCTTTTCTGGTTTTATTTTACTTCAGTCGAAGTTCTCAGAAATAAAGGGGCCATGACTTGGGGCTAACACTTAAAGTCTCTATGAGATACATAAATATTCGAATTTTCCATTTAAATTCTTTATCTCTCAATCACTGAGTAAAGAAATTGAGAACATAATTTTTCTCTCCCCAATTAACCATTTTTATACGTTGTACTATATCTTTCATGTTGGTCTCATGGTCTTACTGGATTCCAGGACAAGAATTTATCTAGTCTGGTGGAGTATCCAGCTTCGTGCTATGACTTGAGGTAATATCACTTGGAGAAGGTGCCCCATTCCTCGGAAAAGCTGTGGGGTAGCCGTAGTGAGGAGATCTAATTTGGGCTGTGAATACTCTGTGATTTTGAATATTTGTTCAGGGTTTACTTCTATGGAAAAAGTATCCTCATGCCAGGTTGTTCTGGCAAACCCCTGTACAGAGAGACCTTAGACACTTGAGGACAGTGTCTAGTAGGCATGCAAGTTCTCTCCTCTACCAGTGTGACTTCTTTTATGTTAAACTAAACTTGTGTTTGCAGTACAAGAATATTCACAGATTTGACAATGATATGGTTTTCCCCTTTTTATTTTACTTCAGTAAGTTTTAAGATATCAAGAGGCTCCCTCCTGGAGCTAACATTTAATTATGTTATGATATAAATTTATATCCGAGGGCTCTTTTAAGAATAGATGCTGTTCCCTTTATGGCTGCTATTTGTATCTCGTTACAGCTTGGTCTGACAGGGATTGCTTCTATTTCTGAAGGTTCTTTTTTATTAAGCCAATTGCTCCTATCACGACCGGTATAATTTTTATTTCTTTCAGAGACCATGTTGTTTTTCGATAATATTTTAGGTCCTGGTATTTTTTATCCTATCCCGTTCCGCTCTAAAATCATTTGGGACTGTGGCCTCGATAATGAGACCAGTTCTTTCAGGCTTGTTCCATATTACAATATCTGGATTGATGGCTTTGTCTCTTGTGTATCTGCCCGCCTGTATGTCTTTGTCATAGAACACGGTCACTTTTCCATTTGATATTATTGGTGGTGGTTCATGTTCCCAGATGTTCGTCGCTCTGTCAAGTTGCATCTCTCCATAGATTTTCCAATGAAGGTACTTACATACTTTGTTGTGGCGGGCAGTGTGGAGGCCATCTGCCAATAAGATTGAGCATGTAGACAATAGGTGGTTTGGGCTCTCAATTGCTGAGTGGCAAAACCGGCATTGGCCATTTGCTTGTAGGCCCGCCATTTTTTCAATCCATTTGTGATTAAGCCCTGATCTTGACTGGCTATAATGAGTCTTTCCTCATCAAATGGAAGTCTCCCGCTCTTGAGCCATTCGAGTGAAGCATCTTTGTCTATATATTCCTGTTTAAGCTCCTCTAGGAATTTTCCAGCTTTTTTATGTTGCTCCCATCCTTATTTTTTTGTGTCTATCTCGATATTGGTGTATTTCTTTCTCCTTTTTCTTGCAATCTGTGTTGCTGGTCCATCATATACCTCAGCGGTATTTTCCAGTATGACAACCCCAGTTTTCAGCAAGCTTTGTGACTGAGCTTTTTTGGGGTAGGCGTTCATGGTGGTCCCTCATTATTTCTACTGACATATCTGTTGAGATTTTAATATACTGCCCCATGCTTACTATGGTGGCTCGATATGCATGGTTTATTTCAGTGAGACTGAGGTCACCCTCTTTTCGTAGTAAGTATATCCTGTCCATACATTTGTCTCGATATATTATTTCATGTAAGGTTAAAAGTTTCCTGGTCTTTGTATCTAACTTATTGATATTGTATTGAGACCAGTCAATAATACCAACCCCATATGTGATGACAGGGATTGCAAGTTGATTTATGGCAGTTATTTTGTTTTGGGAGCTGAATTCGGATTTGAGAATCTTTTTAAGGCGTGATGTGTATTCTTGTTCCACCTTATGTCTCATTTTTTCATGCTCCACAGTTACATTTTCCTCTATACCGAGGTACTTATATGTGGCATCCTCTCCTAGATCTTCAATAAAGCCATCATTGAAAAAAATATTTTCGGATGTCCTCTTTTTTCCTATTTTATTGTGCATTTGGCACATTTGTTTAATCAACACTCCATGCAGACATCCTCTGTGAAAGTCTTGACATTTTCTATCAGAGAGACAAGCTGTTTTTCTGTCTCTGCATAGAGTTTGAGATCGTCCATAAAAAGTAGATTATTTACTCTTTTACTTTTTTTCTTTTTTCCTTCCTTTACAAAGATTGTACCCAGCATCACATTTTTGGAGGAGTTTGCTGAGTGGGTCAATAGTAAGGCAGAAGAGCAGTGGTTACAGACTATCACCTTGAAATATACCTCGCTGGACACTGAGATTTGAAGTTTGTATTGTCCCTTCCATGTGGTGTAGTGCAATTGATGTTTGCCACATAGTCATTTGTTTTTTAAGGAATGTCCTTATGTTCTCATGGACATTATATATCTCCAAACATCGCAGTATCCAGGAGTGAGGCACACTATCGATTGATTTTTATCGTCTATCCAAGCCATTGACAGGTTCCTTTGACGCTTTTTGCAGTCCTCGAGGATGGTTTTGTTGAGAAGTTGGTCCTTTGTACAAAGCGTTTTCCTGGTACATCCCTTTTGTTCGTTTTCAAGGTATTTGTCATTGGTCAGGTGTTGATAGATTGCATCTGCAATCATTCCTGTAAGTCACTTGTATGTGGTTGGGAGGCAGCAGATAGGCCTGTATTTATTGGGCAAGTGAGTTTCTTGGCTCTTTAGTAACAGAGTCGTTTTGCCAAGAGTTAACTACTCTGGTGAATCTTCTTCGCCGCTGACAACACGAGTAAATGTTTATGAAGTGCTGGGAGTTTTTTAAGCCAGAAATTTGGAATCTTGTTAATTCCTGGGCTTTTAAAGTTGTTAAAGTGGGCGATTTTTTCTTATAGCAGCTTTCGTGATTTTTAGTGGTGGCATATCTTGTTTGCCCTTGACACACTCTTTAATTGTATGTATCCATACCTCCTCTTGGTGTTGTTTGGGGTCCTCATACAGTGGCCTCCAGAATGACACCCTTCTTTCTGTGACGGTGGCGAGTTAACCTTGATTTCTTCTTGAATTAAATTTCTGTATACCATCCTTGGGTTCTTGTCAAACAACCTATTCAATGACTTGGACTCCATTTTCTGTTTATTTTTTTATTTGTGCAGCTAAAGCTTTTATTTCAGCTGGGTTTTCTGCTATTTTAGCTCTTAGCTGCACTTGGTTATGAAGTGAATAGTCGATTTTAAGTTTATTTATCTTCTTTTTTAATTTTTCCCCTGAGCTGTCACATAAGATAAAGGCAGATATCTGGGATGTTTCCTTTCTGAGTTTTAAGATTTTCTGTTGCAGCCTACTTTGTCAGACTGGTTCTTTTGTTTTGGCCTTAAATTCTCCCTCTTTTTTCTCTTTATGGCGGGGAAAAAGTTTCCTCTGCATATACCATGCTGTCCCAAAAGTTGCATGGTTTATTTCAGTTGATGACGCATTAGTTGGGATATTTTTTGTGAGAACATCATTCACTTTCGTAACAAGGATCTTGAAGGCTTTGGTACAATTTATTTTCACCAGTCTGGGTCGATCTCCAACAGCCAGGCATCGTGCCATTTCTATTCTGTTAGTCAGTTCTTCTTCCAGCTCCATCTGGTCGGCATCCAGTGTCATGTTTACAGGTGGGGCATTGCGGTGTTGTTTTTGTCCATATTTTAGTTGAGATATTTTCGGGGGTGAGCCTTGAGGAGAGTTACTGTTGTTCATTGGGCGTTACCCTTGATAATACGTCTCCTCTGTCAATGCTTAGTCTGAGACCATGTCTGTTAGTTGAGGTGAAGTGTGTTCTGCTGTAATGTCACTGCGAAGAGGGATGGGATTGCTTATTGCACAGATGAAAAAGCATTGTTCTTCATGAAGGCAAACTGTAAGTTTTTCTCTTGCGATGCCTTTTTCTCTTTTTTTATTTTACTTTTGTTAGTTTGCAGAGATCAAGGGTCTCCTTCCTGGGACAGACACTTGATTCTATTATAGTTTAAATTTATATCCGAGGGCTCTTTTAAGAATAGACACTGTTCTCTTTATGGCTATATGTATTTCCTTACAGTTTGGTTTTCCAGAGACTGCTTCTAAGTATTTTTTAGGGTTCTTTTTTATAGGGTCAGTTGCACTATAGACCATGTTTTTCGATCATTTTTTAGGTCCTGATATTTTGTTATCTTTTCCCGTTCTTCTCTATTAAGACCAAAGTCGTTTGGAACTATGACATCGATAATGACTGCAGTCCTTTCGGGCTTGTTCCATATTACTATATCTTGCTTGATGGCCTTATCTTTTATGTATCTGCCTGTATGTCTTTGTCGTAGAACACTCACTTTTCTATTTGATGTTATCGGTGGTGGCTCATGTTCCCAGATGTTCGACAATCTATCTAGTTGCATCTCTTCACAGATCTTCAAATGTAAGTATCTACATACTTTGTTGTGGCGAACAGTGTAATGATCATCGGCTAGAAGGATCTTGCATCCAGACACGAGGTGGCTTAGGCTTTTAACAGCTGAGTGACAGAATCTGCATTGGTCGTTTTTTTAGATCAGTCATTTTCTTAAATCCATTTGTGGGTAAGCCTTGGTCTTGTGTAGCTATAATTATTCGCTCTTCATGAAATGGACATTTGTCACTTTTAAGCCAATGTGAGTTTTCATATGTTTCACTAAATCTTTTTATTAGAAGAGGAATATTTAGCCTTCAACTTTTTTTCTCCAGTGTGAATTCTACTTTGATTTATTACAACAGGAATATCAACACACTTTACACGGTGTGAGATCTATTATGTGTCACTAACATATCCTTTCGAGAACAAGAGTATCCACACACTTCACAAAAATATGGCTTCTCCCCAGTGTGAGTTTTAATATGCCTGACTAAATTGGATTTTTCTGAACAAGCATATCCACACACTTCACAAGAATGTGGTTTTTCTCCCGTGTGAGTTCTCATATGTTTCACTAAATGTGATTTTTCAGAACAGGAATATTCACACACTTTACAAGAATATGGCTTTTCCCCAGTGTGGGTCCTGATATGTGCCACCAACATTGATTTATTAGAACAAGAATATCCACATACCTTACACGAATGTAACTTTTCCCCAGTGTGATTTCTCATATGTGTCACTAGCGTAGATTTTCGTGTACAGGAATATCCACATACTTCACAAGAATGTGGCTTTTCCCCAGTATGAGTTTTCATATGATTGACTAAATTTGATTTTTGAGAACAAGAATATCCACACACTTCACAAGAATGTGGTTTTTCCCCAGTGTGAATTCTCATATGTCTTACTATATTTGATGCTTTAGAACACGAATATTTACACATTTTACAGGAATATGGTTTTTCCCCAGTGTGAGTTCTCTTATGGGTCTCTAAATCTGATTTTTGAGAACAAGAATATCCACACACTTCACATGAATGTGACTTTTTCTCACTGTATCCTTGCATGTTTTACTAAAGTTTATCACAGAACAAAATTATCAATATATGGAATTTTACTCTAGCACCTTAGATCAAATTTTCAGATCATAAAACAAACCAGTTTCAGAAGATTACAATATTCATCTAGTTTTTCATATGTAAGAGATATTTATCATTGGAATCGATTTTTGTACCATACTATCTTTGCAATGGCCGCATGCATTTGTGTAATTTGTGATTATATTTTTTGAATTTTTTAAATTTATTTTAAAGACATTATCTTCAAGATGTGTCATTGTCTTCACTACTTGATAAATTTTCCGATAAATACATTGTCGCACACATATATGTTGCTTTCAACATATAAGTCAATAATTGTCTGTAAAAACACTTAAAGTTTGAGTAGTACTTGAAACATTGATGACATTAAAAACTAAAACATTTACATATTAAAAGTGTTTAATGAGTAATTGGATATTTTCCAAGAAATACAGTTCCGTACATGTATGTGTTGGCTTCATTAAAATTTAATAAATGCCTTCACACAGCAGCATCTGTAAATAAAAGAAATGAAATTCAATAGTAGTGTTTTTTGTTGTAACAATTATTGGATAGAAATCACAAAACCAAGTTTAATTTAATCGAAAAAGTCACATGACACAAAGAAAAGTACTCGGATATTTTCTAACTTGACACATAAAGAGTCAATACAGGTGTTTCTTAGTTTCGAAATAAGTATACCTAGAATTTCGATATGATTTGCATTATAGTGAAAATACAAGAAAAAATTATGAGGTTTTGACTAAAAGATTCTTCACTGTTTTAGTAATGTTAGCATTCTTCGCACATTACAATATCCCGTTGACATTTTCTACTGTCGAAGACATTACATGAGAAAGTCGTCAATATCTAGAATATTAGAGTTTAAAATAAATTCATGTTTGAAACTTAATCAGTACACAATTGTTGTTGGTAAGAGTGTTACTGTGCCATTAGAATGGTGTTTAAATTTATTAAGACAGCATCTTTGTACGCATTATTTTAGATTTAAGTTTAATAACACGCTCATCCAGAGTTGATTAATACGTTTTCCAAATGCTGCAGTAGTGGCCTTAACAATTCGATTAGAATTGCTGGTGGATTAATTGATTTTGCTTCAAACATAAAATATTTAATGTATTTCTGTTTTCTCATCGGCATAGATATGCAGTAAAGAAATGTAAAGGTGATCTTAGTTTCGAAACAAATATACCTAGCATTTTTATATGATTAGCATTATAGTAAAAACACAAGGATATACATATATATATATATATTTAGTAATGTGATTGATAATTTAAAAATCAAATTATAATTAAATTAAAAATCCGTTTCATTAGAAGGAACAACAACAAAATCAATTATTTGTACGATCGTTTCGGAAAACGGTGTTTTTATTGTGGTAGACATCAAGTTACGGACAATAATTATTACATATAGTTTTTTAATAAACAAGGTTTCCTCGTCAGCAAATATTGTGAAGGGTTTTTATTAAATGTGAAAGACACCATAAATAAACCTAGCATTAAAAGTAAGGCAGATGTATCTGGAAAAAATTAAAATAAAGGTATGTATTTAAACTTGATAAGAAAATTAATATGGGTTAGAGATAGAAATAAATAGAGTAAATTATATTTACCTATCGAGCTTATTATATATCTAAATTACGACGAGCACTTTTTCTTTCCTGTATTTTAATTAAACTAATAATTTCACTATTACATTAAAATACACTCTGCTCTTTAGACTATTGTTCTAATCTCCTTTAAATTATATATATATATATATATATATATATATATATATATATATAGTCTCTACTGTTGTGTCTGATATATGAGGATTTGACTAAAAGATTATTCACTGTTTCAGTGATGCTAGTATCATTCTCATATTACAATATCATTTGGGATTTGCATTGTACATAGTACTTTTACATCTTTCAATTTTCGAAGGCATTGCATGAGAAAGTCGTCAATTCTTAGAATGTTAGTTTAAAATACATCCCTGTTTAAAACTTTATCAGTACACACAGGTTTGAAAGATTTCTTGTACATAAAAGTAAAAGTTAATAAATGAGCAAGTAGAGATATAAATGTTACGATTCATAGGATATTGAGAGAGAGTACAATGAAGTAAAAGAATTAGAAAAAAGTTGTGCCAAAAAAAGTCACATGAAAAAAGTATGTATGTATAAATGTATCTTGAAAGACAACATAATAACATAGAAGCAATAAATTGATGTTGTTACTAAAATAAAAAAAATATCCTGTTTCAGTTAAGTGAATTCACATACACCAACAAATATACAAAGTCCATGGAAACTCTGATTTGGTCTGGCAATAATTTGACTAGATTTGTAAAATATTTTCTTTTTACGGTTGAAACCGTATTCTTGCACAACCAAACTGAAACACATCAACACTGCTTCAGTGAAATTTCTGAAAATCCTCCCAAATCCTTCCTATTTAAATAGTTCACTGATTTTCTTTCATTTCAACGTATTAAAACGTTGACTTTCTATATTTTGAAGAATACTTTATTTTTACAAATCAAAAAAGGAAACTAAAAGTATTTTCTGACGAAACAAAAGAAAAATGGAAATATCGAACGGACTATATTCTATTTTATTTGGATTTAGTTCATGTTTTATCAGGTTTTGAATTTTCTTGTTTTCTTTTATTACCTCAAGTAGGTTTTATAAAATTTTGATAAATAATGTTTCATAAAGAAGGTATGACACACAGTGCACATGAGCAAACGACGGCTTGCAAAGAGATTAGCAGCAGCAATAGCTCTAAAACGCACATATGGAAATTAGGAAGTGTGCAGGAGAATAAGAAGAAAAAGGGGAAGAAATGCACTACGTGGTTGGCAGAAGCATAGTAGACGTTCATGAAAATTGATGTTTGTAAAGTTCACAGCTTTATATAACATTTGCCATGGTTTTCAATATCACTGCTGATTAAACAATGTTGAGTGCATTATTCATTTACATATTTTCTCAAACTAATTATACACATGTTGCTTAGAATTTTAGAAATGAAAAACGCAGTTGATAATTCCTAATAAAATATCGCCATAAAAAAGACCAAATTAAAAATCCAAATAAATGTTATCATTATAGAAAAAGCCAAAATAAAAAGAAAATATCTTTTGGAAACTCTTTACAATCTAACCTACTGTATTTTTTACACATTAAAAATTTCTTCTTTTTTTACTATTATGTTTGAACAGGCTTAAAATATCCACGAAATAGTAAATAAAAAATAATAACTATTAAACAGTTTAAAGTTGAAGTCTATAAAAATCTTAAATAAAATGTTAGAAATCAAAGAGACGTGTAATCATCAGTAGTTTCCAATTTTTGTGGCCAGGGAGGAGTGACTCATATCCGTTTTGACTTTCTTGCATTTTTTTTTGTTTGAGGGGATGGGGAATCCAGTCCACATGTTGTTAACTATTCTGTTCTTTCTATATGCAATTTATTAAACCAAAAAAGCAGAACAATATTGTTGTTGGCTTTCTTAAATTTTAATATTTACATTCGTATTTGATTTGGAAAAACTGTCATTGATTTTGTTTACATAAAAATGGGAGATGTCAACTTGTTAAAAATCTTAATTCACGCCTCCCCGTCATTATTATTTAGAAAGTCCTTTTTTAAATGAGAAAGTGGATACATGCTAACTAATTTGTATTTTGCCCTAAGAAGTTTATAAATAAAGTGGAATTTTGTAGTATAAATAAAAAGCTAAAAAACAAATACATAACACATAATTGTTACCTACCCCTAAATCTATTCATCTGGATGAGTGTTTTGCGTTTTAACTTATTTTCACAATTGAAAAAAAACACAGTGATGCATCTTGTGTTAAATTAGAGAAATACTAACTGACATGAGATGGTCATCTTGTTAGACTCGATAATACCTTAAAAATCGAAAATTAAACAAAATACTGGTAAAAAACACCCAATAAATAATAAATATCAACTTTCAAAGTTTTGTTATACTATATGATATATTATGTTATATTTTGTTTATTAAATTGTTAGGTGAAAGTACAGAATAGTAAACAACACATGGGCTGTACACCTCCTCCAGAAAGAACATAAAAACAGCGAAAACTAGACACCGCCAAAAATGGCCGAAAAATGTTGTTGTTGTTTTTTAAAACGAAATTACGTTTATTAAAATCCATTATTTCTGAGTAACTTTTTTTTCCAGAAAGATAAAACCTTGAATTTTATCATATAGAAAACAGAATAATGTAAAACTTATTCTACTATTTTTAATTAAATTTTAAATGTAAATTTTTCCCGAAAAGTTAACAATTGACATTTTTTTGTCTCGCACAAAAAACGTACATAAATATTTAAAAAAAAAAAAGGTTTTTGAAGTAATTAATTTATTTATTTGTTGTCTAAGATTTAGGGTGATTTTCTATGAGAATATGCAAAAATATTATAATATAAGTACCTGGATTTCAAATAATTCCACTTATTCATATAGGCAACCAGTTACTTCGCGTCGATCTAGACAATGTTTACGTTTGTACTTAATAAAAAGCAAACTATGGAAGACCAAACAGGCCAAAAAAACTTATTTTTCAGTGACGAAAATTTCAATGTATTATTAACGCTGAGGCTGGCCAGTACCAGATTGGTGACTATTTGTATGAGTTTGGTTTTTAATGTGTATGTGTGTGGGGCCAGGCACCCCAAAATGGGGGGGGGGCAATTTAAAGCAGAATAAAAAAAAATATTTCAGCGCGTTTGGTCCACCGTAGTCGAAAGGCGGCAAACGTTTTCAAACGGGATCGAAAAAAATGGTGCTATTTTTAACACAAATGGCACAATATTTATCGAATTTTTTTTTGTATCGATTCTTCAAAGCATGCCCTGTTTAATAATGGTCATGCATTATTCGGCTCGCTAAAAAAATTGTTAATTTATTTATCAAAGATTTTAAAATGGCTTTTTTGGTATGAATATTAATTTTTTTTTTTTTTGCTTAACTTAAATTAATTATTTTACTTAACATATCCACCGAATTTCACACTTCAAAACTCAAAAGCGGGATAATTAAACACAATCGAAGTTCTGATATTCAGACGTCAAAATAAGCTATGCAAACATTTTTTTTTTTAATCTATAATCCTGTTCCTTACAACAACACAATATGTTCTGTTCAGTTTCAGCTGATTATTTTAAGCATATTTGGAACCCCCTCAAAACAAGGGGGGGTTGTAAGCAAAAAAAAATATATACATAAATATCGTTTATGAAAAATAAGTAGACTGTTATAAAGTTCATTCTTCTCTTAATAATCGATGAAAATTTCGTATTGATTGGATAATTACCTGATTTTTGGTAGATTTTTAAAAAGACAGTCCGTCAAAAAGTACTTACCTGCCCCCCCCCCAGTTTTGGCGGTGCCTAGCGAAAACCTTTACGAGCCTATATAGCCCCGTTCTAAAATATAGAAACTGTTGACCGCTAACTGGCCATGAAGTGGGTGCTCATTCTACGTTAAAATACATATAGGAAAGTGATCCCAACTCAAAAAAGTTAGATTTTGGATATTTTTAGTGAATTAACCATGCTGGGTTGGATTGTAAAGAAATATCAATATTTACTTTTACATAGCTTCTAATTAGTGATAGTCAATAAATGGGGGTTCACTGTATGTAAACTTTATAACAGAAAATGATCCTCATTCTGAAATCTTAAACATTGGATTTAAAAAAAAATCAACCGGGATTCTCTAGCTACATAAAAATATCTATCTACAATTACATTTTATGTTGATTGAGAATTCTGTTTGATTTTTTTGTTTTCTCTATCAACATAAAATGTAAGCGTAGATGTATAAATATTTTTAATGTTTTGTGCTTAGTTGTCTAACAATTCAACAAACTTCGAATTAAATTATTGTGTTTATGGTGAACAGTAGTTTTTCGCAGCAATCACATACGTTTTACTTAAGTAAACACATTTTTTTACGAAATTTTATATATCAGATTGAAAACTATATTTTAGATGATTTTTCAATAGGAAATTCATTTTCTTTTTTTAATATCCGTCTATTATAGAAGCAAAAACAATTTTTTTTTTTGGAAAGCAATAAAACTAAACTTATTTTAATGTTTAAGATTAATTAATTTTTTTTTTTTTTTAGTATAAAAAAATCTTACCTTGCATTTCAGGAGAAAAAGAAACGGGATGAATTCCTTTTTTCTTTTGTGTTCAAAACAGAAAACTATTTTTTGTTTGTTCGGATTTCTTTAGTAAATCAATACAGCTTTTTGTTTTGCGTGTCGAATTCACTAAGAAATAAAATATATGAAAATATGAAACAATCAAAATTAAAAGATGAAAAAAAAACGATTTAAACGTGAAATTATTTAAAGAGAACATCAACTTCTAAAGAACAATGAATTTAAGTCACCGTAACTCGGTGTAATCATTACTTTGTTCCTCGTGTAAAAATGTCCGTTCATGAAGTGTGCCGAACTGTTTCCCTATCAAGTTTAGATTATATTTGTCAATTGAGGTTTGTTGGGAATTAAACAAAGATACATTTCATTAATGAAAAAAAAAAAAGGAAATAAAAGAAAAGAACGATTATAGTACTTCTCCGATGTTCTGTGGAGAGTTTAATGCTATCTCGGTGATATCCCTTCAAAGCTTATTGTGGTTATATGAGAAAATAAAGCTGTGTACGCATTATAAATGTTTCTTTTCTGTGTCTTATGTTATACATTAGTATATTGGGGGTCATTTCGAGTTAAAAGTTTGTTTACTGCACCCATCTGAACTAGAGAAAATCATGATTAAAATGTGTATGTCTCGTCTAAATAACTAACGATGAATATCTAATATGGCCGACGTTCAGAAGAAGACGTTCTGGAGACCACACGACGACGACGGGTGATCAAAAAGTCAAATCGAGATTTGCCTGACTTCACCGTTTGTGAAAGTTCTTTATTTTATTTAAGTTGCTTATGTGAAATATTTAGTTTTACAATTTTGTATATGAGGATTATTTGAATTATTCGGACTACTTTTCTCATCTTGGATGTTAACAGTAGTTCGACTAATCCAAATAATAATGAACGATGTTACGATGACCTTAAGTTCTTTGTTCTTTAGCAGTTAATTTTCTCTTAAAATAATTACATTTTTAAATCGTGTTTTTTATCTTTTAATTTGGATTCTTTTATATTTTCATATATTTTATTTCTTAATGAATTGAACACACAAAACAAAAGTTATATCGGTATTCCGGCATAAAGCTCGAGACAATAGTCTCTAACCCCCTTTCACAACAAAAGGAACTAACTTCCCTATACACCGCTTTTGGTTACTATGGGAACAGCTAATTTTTGTGATGATTCGATTTTTAATAATAAACACATTTTATTATTTTAAATATTAATATTTATTTTAATAATAAACACATTTTATTTTATTTTAAATATTAATATTTATTTTTAATAATAAACACATTTTATTTTATTTTAAACAATATACAGGACATTTTAAAAGTAAAACAATATCTCTCCTTTGCAAAAACATCCGACATTCAAAGGCCAAATTCAAAACAAAACCACATTTTTTAGATAAAAAAGGCCAAAAAAGTCAAATTTTAACTTTTTCTTTAATAATTACTATTAAACAAATGTTGGTACTAGTGCATGAGCTGGCCTGGGCGTGGCTTATCACTCGCTCGGATTTCTCCGTAAAATGACGTCACATGCTGCCATCTGACGGAGAAAATGGACGAGGGGTGGGGGGCTTACAGAGAGAGAAAACGCGGAAAAATAAATGGCCGACAGGGGGGGGCTAGCAGCGCCAAATACAAGTTTCCAGAATATTTCAACACGAAACTGCTTGAAAAATTAATTCTAGCATTTTATTTAATTACTATAAAATTAATATAGTGGTAAAATTATTTAAAAAAAAAAAAAGAAAACAGAAGCCAAACCATTTCAAAAAAGGTCAAATTCACGAAATTAGCCATTAAAAGAATAATAAATGGTAACAATAACATTATCAATAAAAGTTACTTTCCAACTTATCTGCATCATTCGTTGGTATTTTTAAGAAGTTTTAAGTGTATCGAATGTTAGAGCGCCTCAACATCACATCCCCCCTGTATGCGCGTAGCATAAACGGAAGCTGCAAAATGGTCAAAAGTAGTTCGTGGGTTCAGGGGTAAATACCATGCAAACGGTAAATTTGCCCCAAGTTTGACTATCAGATTCGTTGTCAGCGACCTCAATTACCATTAAAAAAAACAAAAACAAATTAGAGTGGTCGGTGTTATTCGTTAATTAATTTTTCAAGCACTGGAAACTTGTATTTGGCGCTGTTGCTGCTGCTAGCCCCCCCCCCCCCCAGTCGTCCATTTTTTTTTGATTAGCTTTTTTCCTTGGAAACATTACGACAAGTTTTCTTCTATTTGACTCCCATGCATGTGAAAAATAATTACGGTAAGTTTTTCTGTTATTATTTCACAATAAAAATTACTTTGCAACTTACCTGCATCATTCATTTTTCTATTTTAAAAAGTAGTAATTATTAAAAAAAAAAAAAAAAAAAAAACAGGGTATGTTTTACGGCATTTTAGAACTTGGCAAAGTTAGCGGAAACCGCTCTAACATTCGATATGAAATAAAAAGCACTTAAAACTACTTAAAGATACCAACGAATGATGCAGATAAGTTGGAAAGTAACTTTTATTGATGATGTTACCATTTATTATTCTTTTAATGGCTAATTTCGTGAATTTGACCTTTTTTGAAATGGTTTGACCTTCTTTTTTTTAATTTGGCTTCAAATTTGGCTTCTGTTTTCTTTTTTTTTAAATAATTTTACCACTATATTAATTTTATAGTAATTAAAGAAAATGCTAGAATTAATTTTTCAAGTAGTTTCATGTTGAAATGTTCTGGAAACTTGTATTTGGCGCTGCTAGCCCCCCCCCCTGTCGGCCATTTATTTTTTTGCGTTTTCTCTCTCTGTACGCACCCCACCCCCACCCATCGTCCAGATGGCAGCATGTGACGTCATTTTACGGAGAAATCCGAGCGAGTGATAAGCCACGCCCAGGCCAGCTCATGCACTAGTACCCAACTGTTGTTTTACTTTGAAAATGTCCTGTATATTGTTTAAAATAATAAAATGTGTTTATTATTAAAAATCGAATCATCACAAAAAATAACTGTTCCCATAGTAACCAAAAGCGGTGTATAGGAAAGTTAGTTCCTTTTGTTGTGAAAGGGGGTTAGAGACTATTGTCTCGAGCTTTATGCCGGAATACCGTTATATCAATTTACTAAAGCAATCATAACAAAGTAAATTTTCTGTTTTGAACACAAAAGAAAAAAAATTCGTTTTGAATTCCCTGAATGAAAGGTAAGTTTATTTTTTAAAAACACCTTTAAAAATATCATTCAACAACTTTAAAATAATCTTAAAAATAAAAATACGTTTATTTTTATTGCAATCCAATATGAAAATAAGTTATTTTTCTTAAGCTTTCAAAAATCTGTTTGAATAAAAATAATCTGGAACAGAAAAGCAGTTTTTTATTTTTGCACCTCAGATATATTGATTCTTAAAAAAAATCTAAAACATTAAAAAAAACATTTATTTGTATTGCAATTCAATAAAAATAATATTGATTCCGCCAGGCTTTATAACAAACTTGAATAAAAAAATACATGAATCTCCGATTAAAAAAAACAACTTAAAGTATAGTATACAATCTGGCAATTTTGTCAAAAATGTATTAGGTCATTTCTGAGAAAATAAAAATAATAATAATAATAATAATAATAATAATAATAATAATAATAATAAACACAATAATTTAATTCAAAGTTGGTTGAATTGTTAGACAACTGAGCAGAAAAAAACTGCTTTTTCCGTATTTAATTTTTTTTATACTTTTAAAAATAGTTTTCCGTCTACCGTTTTCCATGTGAATTGTGATGTTTTCAATATTTTAGGTTATAGAATGAGTAACATTTTCTTTAATAAAGTGTACATAAAATGAGCATACACTTATTGGCCATCACCAATTAGCAGAAACTTAATATAGAAGAAATAACCCAGTTTTGCTGCTAAATAAAAACAAAAACATAAAAATATACTTTAAATATTGTCAGAACTCTTCTGGACTTTCACCTACCATTTTAATAAACAAAAATACCGTTTAAATATTGCTTGTAATAACTATTATTTACTTTCACCTAACAATTTATTAAACAAATATACCGTTTAAATATTGGTTGTCAAAACTATTCTGTACTTTCACTTAACAATTTAATAAACAAATATATAGTTTAAATATTTTTTGTCAAAACTATTCTGTACTTTCACACAAGACTTTAATAAACAAACATACCGTTTACATATTGTTTGTCATAACTATTTTGTACTTTCACTTAACAAGTTAATTAAATAAAATATCGATTAAATATTTTTTGTAATAACAATTCTGTACTTTCACTTAACAATTTATTAAACAAAAATATCGTTTAAATATTGTTTGTCATAACTATTTTGTACTTTCACCTAACAAGTTAATTAAATAAAACACCGATTAAATATTTTTTGTCAAAACAATTCTGTACTTTCACCAAACAATTAAAGAAACAAAGATATTGTTTAAATATTCTTTGTCAAAATTATTCTGTACTTTCACATAATACTTTAATAAACAAACATACCGTTTAAATATTGTTTGCCATAACTATTCTGTACTTTCACCTAACAAGTTAATTAAATAAAATACCGATTAAATATTTTTTGTCATAACTATTCTGTACTTTCACCTAATTATTTAATAAACAAAAATATCGTTTAAATATTGATTTTCATAACTATTCTGTACTTTCACCTAACAATTTAATAAACAAAGATACCGTTTAAATATTGCCATAACTATTCTGTACTTTCACTTTACAATTTAATAAACAAAAATATTATTTAAATATTGTTTGTCATAAATATTCTGTATTTCCACCTTACAATTTAATAAACAAAGATGCCATTTAAATATTGTTCGTCATAACTATTCTGTACTTTCACCTAACAATTTAATAAACAAAGATACCGTTTAAATATTGATTGTGATAACGATTCTGTACTTTCTCCTTACAAGTTACTAAACAAAGATACGATTTAAATATTGTTGGTCAAAACAAATATGCAAATGTGTCACCATTACATTTATTTGCTGGTTTTCTTCAAACAATTTGTTTGATTTTCTATGTGTTAATGATTATCGGGACTCCCAGATGACTGTCTTATGTCATGATTTTTTTTGTTCTAGTGTATAAGTATAAAAATCTCTTCGTGAATTTTGAATTGAAATTAAGAACTTGAACAACGATATTTTGATGGTATCTTTTGTTTATTAATATGTTAGGTGAAAGTACAGAATAGTTAACATATTGTAGAACATGTACACTTTTATTTCCCAAAATGTAACAAACATATCTTGTTTATTTATTTGCTAGGAGAAAGTGCAGAATAGTTGACAATGTGAACACTCCAAGCTCGCAAAATTTAACAAACGTATGTTTTATTTATCACTTTGGTAGGTGAAAGTACAGAATAGTTAACATGTTTACTCAAATCCTCCAAAATGTATAAAATGTATCTTTTGTTTCTTAATTTGTTAGATGAAATCACATACTAGTTAACATGTAGACTCTAACCCCCAAAACGAAACAAAAGCATTTTTTTATTATTAATTTTTGGAGTAAACGTATAGAATAGTAACATGTACAGTCTAATCCCATCAAACGTAACAAACTTATTTTTGTTTATAAATGTGTTAGGAGAAATTACAGAATAGTTAACATGTAGACACTAATTCCCCAGAACGTAACAAACATATTCTTGTTTATAAATGTGTTAGGAGAAATTACAGAATAACCCAGTTTTGCTGCTAAATAAAAACAAAAACATAAAAATACATAAAAATATATGTAGACACTAATTCCCCAGAACGTAACAAACTTATTTTTGTTTATAAATGTGTTAGAAGAAATTACAGAATAGTTAACATGTAGACACTAATTCCCCAGAACGTAACAAACATATTCTTGTTTATAAATGTGTTAGGAGAAATTACAGAATAATTAACATGTAGACACTAATTCCCCAGAACGTAACAAACATATTCTTGTTTATAAATGTGTTAGGAGAAATTACAGAATAGTTAACATGTAGACACTAATTTCCCAGAACGTAACAAACATATTCTTGTTTATAAATGTGTTAGGAAAAATTACAAAATAATTAACATGTAGACACTAATTCCCCAGAACGTAACAAACATATTCTTGTTTATAAATGTGTTAGGAGAAATTACAGAATAGTTAACATGTAGACACTAATTCCCCAGAACGTAACAAACATATTCTTGTTTATAAATGTGTTAGGAGAAATTACAGAATAGTTAACATGTAGACACTAATTTCCCAGAACGTAACAAACATATTCTTGTTTATAAATGTGTTAGGAAAAATTACAAAATAATTAACATGTAGACACTAATTCCCCAGAACGTAACAAACATATTCTTGTTTATAAATGTGTTAGGAGAAATTACAGAATAGTTAACATGTAGACACTAATTCCCCAGAACGTAACAAACATATTCTTGTTTATAAATGTGTTAGGAGAAATTACAGAATAATTAACATGTAGACACTAATTCCCCAGAACGTAACAAACATATTCTTGTTTATAAATGTGTTAGGAGAAATTACAGAATAATTAACATGTAGACACTAATTCCCCAGAACGTAACAAACATATTCTTGTTTATAAATGTGTTAGGAGAAATTACAGAATAATTAACATGTAGACACTAATTCCCCAGAACGTAACAAACATATTCTTGTTTATAAATGTGTTAGGAGAAATTACAGAATAATTAACATGTAGACACTAATTCCCCAGAACGTAACAAACATATTCTTGTTTATAAATCTGTTAGGAGAAATTACAGAATAATTAACATGTAGACACTAATTCCCCAGAACGTAACAAACATATTCTTGTTTATAAATGTGTTAGGAGAAATTACAGAATAACCCAGTTTTGCTGCTAAATAAAAACAAAAACATAAAAATACATAAAAATATATGTAGACACTAATTCCCCAGAACGTAACAAACTTATTTTTGTTTATAAATGTGTTAGGAGAAATTACAGAATAGTTAACATGTAGACACTAATTCCCCAGAACGTAACAAACATATTCTTGTTTATAAATGTGTTAGGAGAAATTACAGAATAATTAACATGTAGACACTAATTCCCCAGAACGTAACAAACATATTCTTGTTTATAAATGTGTTAGGAGAAATTACAGAATAGTTAACATGTAGACACTAATTTCCCAGAACGTAACAAACATATTCTTGTTTATAAATGTGTTAGGAAAAATTACAAAATAATTAACATGTAGACACTAATTCCCCAGAACGTAACAAACTTATTTTTGTTTATAAATGTGTTAGGAGAAATTACAGAATAGTTAACATGTAGACACTAATTCCCCAGAACGTAACAAACATATTCTTGTTTATAAATGTGTTAGGAGAAATTACAGAATAGTCAACATGTAGACACTAATTCCCCAGAACGCAACAAACATATTCTTGTTTATAAATGTGTTAGGAGAAATTACAGAATAGTTAACATGTAGACACTAATTTCCCAGAACGTAACAAACATATTCTTGTTTATAAATGTGTTAGGAAAAATTACAAAATAATTAACATGTAGACACTAATTCCCCAGAACGTAACAAACATATTCTTGTTTATAAATGTGTTAGGAGAAATTACAGAATAGTTAACATGTAGACACTAATTCCCCAGAACGTAACAAACATATTCTTGTTTATAAATGTGTTAGGAGAAATTACAGAATAGTTAACATGTAGACACTAATTCCCCAGAACGTAACAAACATATTCTTGTTTATAAATGTGTTAGGAGAAATTACAGAATAATTAACATGTAGACACTAATTCCCCAGAACGTAACAAACATATTCTTGTTTATAAATGTGTTAGGAGAAATTACAGAATAATTAACATGTAGACACTAATTCCCCAGAACGTAACAAACATATTCTTGTTTATAAATCTGTTAGGAGAAATTACAGAATAATTAACATGTAGACACTAATTCCCCAGAACGTAACAAACATATTCTTGTTTATAAATGTGTTAGGAGAAATTACAGAATAATTAACATGTAGACACTAATTCCCCAGAACGTAACAAACATATTCTTGTTTATAAATGTGTTAGGAGAAATTACAGAATAATTAACATGTAGACACTAATTCCCCAGAACGTAACAAACATATTCTTGTTTATAAATGTGTTAGGAGAAATTACAGAATAGTTAACATGTAGACACTAATTCCCCAGAACGTAACAAACATATTCTTGTTTATAAATGTGTTAGGAGAAATTACAGAATAATTAACATGTAGACACTAATTCCCCAGAACGTAACAAACATATTCTTGTTTATAAATGTGTTAGGAGAAATTACAGAATAATTAACATGTAGACACTAATTCCCCAGAACGTAACAAACATATTCTTGTTTATAAATGTGTTAGGAGAAATTACAGAATAGTTAACATGTAGACACTAATTCCCCAAAACGTAACAAACATATTCTTGTTTATAAATGTGTTAGGAGAAATTACAGAATAATTAACATGTAGACACTAATTCCCCAGAACGTAACAAACATATTCTTGTTTATAAATGTGTTAGGAGAAATTACAGAATAATTAACATGTAGACACTAATTCCCCAGAACGTAACAAACATATTCTTGTTTGTAAATGTGTTAGGAGAAATTACAGAATAGTTAACATGTAGACACTAATTCCCCAGAACGTAACAAACATATTCTTGTTTATAAATGTGTTAGGAGAAATTACAGAATAGTTAACATGTAGACACTAATTCCCCAGAACGTAACAAACTTATTTTTGTTTATAAATGTGTTAGGAGAAATTACAGAATAGTTAACATGTAGACACTAATTCCCCAGAACGTAACAAACTTATTTTTGTTTATAAATGTGTTAGGAGAAATTACAGAATAGTTAACATGTAGACACTAATTCCCCAGAACGTAACAAACTTATTTTTGTTTATAAATGTGTTAGGAGAAATTACAGAATAGTTAACATGTAGACACTAATTCCCCAGAACGTAACAAACATATTCTTGTTTATAAATGTGTTAGGAGAAATTACAGAATAACCCAGTTTTGCTGCTAAATAAAAACAAAAACATAAAAATACATAAAAATATATGTAGACACTAATTCCCCAGAACGTAACAAACTTATTTTTGTTTATAAATGTGTTAGGAGAAATTACAGAATAGTTAACATGTAGACACTAATTCCCCAGAACGTAACAAACATATTCTTGTTTATAAATGTGTTAGGAGAAATTACAGAATAATTAACATGTAGACACTAATTCCCCAGAACGTAACAAACATATTCTTGTTTATAAATGTGTTAGGAGAAATTACAGAATAGTTAACATGTAGACACTAATTTCCCAGAACGTAACAAACATATTCTTGTTTATAAATGTGTTAGGAAAAATTACAAAATAATTAACATGTAGACACTAATTCCCCAGAACGTAACAAACATATTCTTGTTTATAAATGTGTTAGGAGAAATTACAGAATAGTTAACATGTAGACACTAATTCCCCAGAACGTAACAAACATATTCTTGTTTATAAATGTGTTAGGAGAAATTACAGAATAATTAACATGTAGACACTAATTCCCCAGAACGCAACAAACATATTCTTGTTTATAAATGTGTTAGGAGAAATTACAGAATAGTTAACATGTAGACACTAATTTCCCAGAACGTAACAAACATATTCTTGTTTATAAATGTGTTAGGAAAAATTACAAAATAATTAACATGTAGACACTAATTCCCCAGAACGTAACAAACATATTCTTGTTTATAAATGTGTTAGGAGAAATTACAGAATAGTTAACATGTAGACACTAATTCCCCAGAACGTAACAAACATATTCTTGTTTATAAATGTGTTAGGAGAAATTACAGAATAATTAACATGTAGACACTAATTCCCCAGAACGTAACAAACATATTCTTGTTTATAAATGTGTTAGGAGAAATTACAGAATAATTAACATGTAGACACTAATTCCCCAGAACGTAACAAACATATTCTTGTTTATAAATGTGTTAGGAGAAATTACAGAATAATTAACATGTAGACACTAATTCCCCAGAACGTAACAAACATATTCTTGTTTATAAATGTGTTAGGAGAAATTACAGAATAATTAACATGTAGACACTAATTCCCCAGAACGTAACAAACATATTCTTGTTTATAAATCTGTTAGGAGAAATTACAGAATAATTAACATGTAGACACTAATTCCCCAGAACGTAACAAACATATTCTTGTTTATAAATGTGTTAGGAGAAATTACAGAATAATTAACATGTAGACACTAATTCCCCAGAACGTAACAAACATATTCTTGTTTATAAATGTGTTAGGAGAAATTACAGAATAATTAACATGTAGACACTAATTCCCCAGAACGTAACAAACATATTCTTGTTTATAAATGTGTTAGGAGAAATTACAGAATAGTTAACATGTAGACACTAATTCCCCAGAACGTAACAAACATATTCTTGTTTATAAATGTGTTAGGAGAAATTACAGAATAATTAACATGTAGACACTAATTCCCCAGAACGTAACAAACATATTCTTGTTTATAAATGTGTTAGGAGAAATTACAGAATAGTTAACATGTAGACACTAATTCCCCAGAACGTAACAAACATATTCTTGTTTATAAATGTGTTAGGAGAAATTACAGAATAGTTAACATGTAGACACTAATTCCCCAGAACGTAACAAACTTATTTTTGTTTATAAATGTGTTAGGAGAAATTACAGAATAGTTAACATGTAGACACTAATTCCCCAGAACGTAACAAACTTATTTTTGTTTATAAATGTGTTAGGAGAAATTACAGAATAGTTAACATGTAGACACTAATTCCCCAGAACGTAACAAACTTATTTTTGTTTATAAATGTGTTAGGAGAAATTACAGAATAGTTAACATGTAGACACTAATTCCCCAGAACGTAACAAACTTATTTTTGTTTGTAAATTTGTTAGGAGAAATTACAGAATAGTCAACATGTAGACACTAATTCCCCAGAACGTAACAAACTTATTTTTGTTTATAAATGTGTTAGGAGAAATTACAGAATAGTTAACATGTAGACACTAATTCCCCAGAACGTAACAAACTTATTTTTGTTTGTAAATTTGTTAGGAGAAATTACAGAATAGTTAACATGTAGACACTAATTCCCCAGAACGTAGCAAACCTATTTTTGTTTATAAATGTGTTAGGAGAAATTACAGAATAATTAACATGTAGACACTAATTCCCCAGAACGTAACAAACTTATTTTTGTTTATAAATGTGTTAGGAGAAATTACAGAATAGTTAACATGTAGACACTAATTCCCCAGAACGTAACAAACTTATTTTTGTTTATAAATGTGTTAGGAGAAATTACAGAATAGTTAACATGTAGACACTGATTCCCCAGAACGTAACAAACTTATTTTTGATTATAAATGTGTTAGGAGAAATTACAGAATACTTAACATGTAGACACTAATTCCCCAGAACGTAACAAACTTATTTTTGATTATAAATGTGTTAGGAGAAATTACAGAATAGTTAACATGTAGACACTAATTCCCCAGAACGTAACAAACTTATTTTTGTTTATAAATGTGTTAGGAGAAATTACAGAATAGTTAACATGTAGACACTAATTCCCCAGAACGTAACAAACTTATTTTTGTTTATAAATGTGTTAGGAGAAATTACAGAATAGTTAACATGTAGACACTAATTCCCCAGAACGTAACAAACATATTCTTGTTTATAAATTTGTTAAGAAAAATTACAGAATAGTTAACATGTTGACTCTGATTCCCCAGAACGTAACACACATATTCTTGTTTATAAATTTGTTAGGATAAATTACAGAATACTTAACATGTAGACTCTAATCCCATCAAAAGTAAAAAAAAAATGCTCTTCTCACCCGTGCCATAAAATATTGGAAACTACAAATGATGGCCCTGAAGTGTGTATCATTTATATTTAATTTATATATGAAGATGATCCCCTAATCTAAAAGCTTGGTTATTATCTTATTCCTTCTTTGCGGGTATTTTTAAGACTATTAAAACGTAATATCCAAGTTTAAATTGTGAAAATTTACCAAAATATTACCACTTTTGTCTAAGAATTTTGCAGAAGTTATTTTTTTATATCACTCTCATTTATTTTTGACATATGTTTCATTACAAAACATCTAAATTACTTTATAACAACATGTAAATATTGTTTTAATATAACTGCATAACGATCAGGAATTACCACTTTATATATTAAGTAAAAACATCCATAAATTGTTCCAGAAACGGCGAATTATCCCTGATAATGAAATATGATGGATTCAAAAGTACAGAAGCATACAATGGAAGGACAAACTCATTCATCTGCTGACTTTAATACAGATGTAAACTACATAAAAGTATTTCATTCAAATCAAATGCACTAGAAATATAGAATCGACAAAAAAATAGCAAAAATATTAAAAACATACAACATATTGATTTTATAAAGAAAAGAAAATTGATCACTTACTATAATAAATAACCTTGAACTGCATTGTAATTGATAACTTCACTTCCTTGATTTGATTGCTTTTGCGAATTAACCCGGTATATTAATTCAAATGTCCATTGGAAGATTATCAAATCTTTCTGTAATATAAAGAAAGGTTTGTGCAGATTTCGACTTAGGAGAGTAGACTTGACTTTAAACGCTGTAATCTTACTTGGAGTTTCTTAACGAGTTTGTTAAAGAGAAACTTCTTTCCTCAATGTCTTAATGCTCTGTTAATGGCTTGTGACTGTCTAATGTGCGAATGTCTACAGGTGAGTGTGATGTGTATAAAGTGACACATCTTAAGACATACCTCCTCGTTCCTTCTCTGTGCCTTCCTGGTGAGGTATTTTACATTGTCTCGTGTAGCTGGCAAATTCTGTTTTGGGTGAGGGATTACAGATGAACAAAGACAAGTGTTTGATTTGTATATAGAATCTTTATTAAAATTCACCAGGTATGAATCAGGTGTTTACATGCAAATAAGGAAAAAATTCGACCTCATTCTTTGTTGTGGCGCTTTCTATCTTCATTTCCAGACCTCTTGCTAACAGGTCTGCCCTCTCTGATGATCTAAACTCAACGCCTAAATTCTTTTGAAACTGGAAACTCACGTGAGGTCGCCACACGGTATTGTATCTACTAAGCTTACAGTGCACTCTGGTCGTCAGATATGATTGATGTACAGTTGCTCCCTTCTGACCCTACGATTGCATCAGTCATGTTTCTCTATTGTTCGTGGGAAACCAACTCAGCTCTGTCCGCACGGCAGACAGACAGACACATATATTTATAATCTGATAAATAGATTCATATCATTTTATATACGTAACAAGATCAAACAAGAGATACATTTAATTAAAAAAGATCAAACATTAAATCACTGGTAATTTTAGGGTTGCACCAAGCTTTCCCATTAAATAACTACATCAGCTAACTTTTGACAGTAACGAAAAAATAAGCTGAGAGATGATAATTATCTAAACTAGAATCATCAGACACAAAATACCTATTTAATTCAATAAAATATGATTAAAATATTATTCTTGTTTTTATTTTCAAAACGATGGTAAATATATGTAATTCTATTTAATTCAATGAAATATGATTAAAACATTATTTCTTGCTTTTATTTTCAAAACGATGGTAAATATATGTAATTCTATTTAATTCAATGAAATATGATTAAAACATTATTTCTTTCTTTTATTTTCAAAACGATGGTAAATATATGTAATTCTATTTAATTCAATAAAATATGATTAAAACATTATTTCTTGCTTTTATTTATTTTCAAAACGATGGTAAATATATGTAATTCTATTTAATTCAATAAAATATGATTAAAATATTATTCTTGTTTTGTTTTCAAAACGAAATTAATCATATGCAATTCTATTTAATTCAACAAAATATGACTAAACAATATTTCTTTCATTTAATTCAGTAAAATATGATTAATATATTTCTTGTTTTGTTTTCAAACGATAGTAATTATCTGTAATTCTATTTAATAAATGAAATATAATCAATAAATTTTAATATATATAATATATCTAAAACAATATTTCTTGTTTTTTTCAAAACGATAATAATCATATGTAGTTCTATTTAATTCAATAAAATATGATTAAAACTATAATTCTTCTTTTCAAAATGATAATAATCATATGTAATTCTATTTAATTCAATAAAATATGACTAATACAACATTCTAGGTATCTAAACTATATCTTTAAAACACCTACAAGTTTAAAATCTCATGTGTCTTTTATGAATATTTCGATAAGTATAATCTGGATTTTATTAGTTTAATCCAACAACATTTACAACAACAAAAACAAATGATGATACTAAAAATATTGAATTCCATATATTATTTTTTATTTACAGATGTTCCTGCCTGAATGCCTATATTGAATTAAAACAGATCATCATATTTACACAATGTTCTATAAAATATTCTATAAAAAATTAATGATTTATACGTAAAGAAACAAAGTTATTGTTTGGAGATGTATTTCCCAGTATCCTATGGAAGATTTTTTTTGTGAAATATGTTTAATGTTCAAATAAATCAAGAGAAAAGAACAGATTGAATCACAAATTACAAAAACATTTTTTAAAAACTACATGTTATATGTAGTATAAGAAACCGTTGCACCAGGAAATATATCCTAGAGACGTAAAACAAAGTAAATGATATATTCTTTGAATTGTATGTGTCTGTTCTCAAATTTAATAAAACAATTGTGAATTTCGAAAACAAAGCGAGGATAAAATATATTAAAAACTGTTTGCAATCTTATTTCAGTAAAACATGCAGGTCCACAGAAATGAAAAGCCACATTCTTGTGAAGTGTGTGGATATTCTTGTTCTGTAAAATCAAAGTTAGTGAAACATATGAAAACTCACACTCGTGCAAAACCACATTATTGTGAAGTGTGTGGAAAATCTTTTTCTGCTAAATCAAATTGTACCATACATATGAGAACTCACACTGGGGAAAAGCCACATTTTTGTCAAGTTTGTGGATATGTTTTTTCTGATAAATCAAATTTAATCAGACATATGAAAACCCATACTGGTGAAAAGCCACATTCTTGTGAAGTGTGTGGATATTCTTGTTCTGAAAAATCAAATTTAGTGAAACATATGAAAACTCACACTGGTGAAAAGCCACACTATTGTCAAGTTTGTGGAAAATCTTTTTCTGCTAAATATAGTGTAATCACACATATGAGAACCCACACTGGTGAAAAGCCACATTCTTGTCAAGTTTGTGGATATTATTTTTCTCAAAAATCAAAAGTAGTTATACATATGAGAACTCACACTGGTGAAAAACCGCATTCTTGTCAAGTTTGTGGAAAATCTTTTTCTGCTAAATATGATGTAACCCTGCATATGAAAACTCACACTGGTGAAAAGCCATATTCTTGTCAAGTTTGTAGACATGTTTGTTCTAGGAAATCAAATCTAATCAGACATATGAAAACTCATACTGGTGAAAAGCCACATTCATGTGAAGTGTGTGGACATTCTTTTTCGCAAAAATCAAAGTTAGTGAGACATATGAGGACTCACACTGGTTAAAAGCCACATTATTGTCGAGTTTGTGAAAAATCTTTTTCTGCTAAATCTAAATTAACTCACACTGCACAAACAAAAAATAAAATCTTTTTCTGCTAAATCTAAATTAACTCATACTGCGCTGCACAAATAAAAAATAAAATCAAAAACTTTGAAGCAAAAAGAATAAACTTTTTGCAAGAAACCCAAGAATGATCTATAGGTGCCTCGTTAAAGTGGTGAGCTCCCCACAAACACAAAAAGAAGTAGAAATCTTATGGAGGCCAATCTATGAGGACACTAAAGTACATAAAGAAAACAATTTGATAAATACCATCAAAAAGGAAAACAAAGAAAAGATGCCCGCTTTAAAAATTACCAAGAAAGGTGTCTGCAGGAAAGTAGCTCAATGCAGTAATTTCAAGACCCCATGAATAGACCAAATACCAAATTTCTGGCTGCAAAAACTCAACGCACTTCATCATCACTATGCCAAGGCATTCAATAGAATCATCAGTGGAGATGAAGAGCCACCTGAGTGGCTTACTGAATGCAGTACATTACTTATTCCCACAAAATAAGGAAACCCACGTGGCTAGCAAATATAGACTAATCTGCTGCCTCACAACAACCTACAAACTCTTAACAGGGATAATCGCTGATGCAACATACGACCATCTGATTGCTGGTGATTACCTCAGAAGTGAGAAGAGGTAGTGTACTAGGAAAAGGCTTGGCACAAAAGACCAACTCCTTGTAAGCAGAACAATATTAGAAGACTGCAGAAGAAGACAAATCTGTCAATGGCCTGGATTGATTCTAAGTATACAATATATATATATATATATATATATATATATATATATATATATATATATATATATACAGTATATAATTGACAGTATACCGCATTCCTGGATACTTCGCTGTTTGGAGTTGTACAATGCGCACACTGATATTAAATCATTCCTTCAAAAACAAATGGCCAGATAGTGCACGTCAATTACGCTACAGCACACGGAAGAAAGGATACAGATCCCAAAGATAAAGATCAAGCCAGGAATATTCTCAGGAGGCAGCCTCTAACAGCGCCTTTTCTGCGTCACAATGGATCCACTAAGTAAGCTACTTTAACGACTCGATACTTGATACAATCTCTCAGCATGAGCAGAAAGATCTACTATTTATGGATGACTTGAAACTCTATGCAGAATCCGAGAAACATGTTGTCTCTCTGATAGACATTGTTAAAAATTATACAGACGACATCTCCATGGAGTTTGGATTCGACAAATGTGCTAAGTGCACCATGCAGAAGGAAAGAAAGACAGCATCAGAACATCTTAATCTTGACAATGTTTCTATTGAAGACCTTGAAGAGGATGCTGTCTTTAAATACCTGGAATCGAGGAGAATGAGACACTTGAACATGGAAAGATGAGAGAAAAAGTACAGGGAGAATACTTCAAGCGACTTAAAAATATTCTTTCATCTCCAAAAAGCAAAATTATTGTCATCAATCAATTGGCAATACCCGTTGTATCTTATGGATTTGGCATAATCAATTTGCCACAAAACTGCATCAATAACCTTGACGTAAAAACTCGGAAAATGCTGGCCCTTCATAAAGACATTTACAAACATCCGTGCATGGACAGGCTGTACTTACCACGGAGAGAAGGTGGTTTAGGCCTCACTGAAATTAAGCATGCATGCTGAGCTGCAATGGTAAGCATAGGGCAATATATCAAATATTCTTCTGATCCCAAAATAAAAATGGTGAATGAACACCACACCAAATGTTTGCCTCAGCAGACGCCAACTAAAAAGCTCGGTTAAATTTTCAGTGGTAACACACTGGAAAACACAATAGAAGAATATGACAACCCAGTAACCCTAATACCCCGAAAGAAGAGAGGGGAGTATACAAAACATAACATAAGAGAGCAGGCAGGTTCATGGAAGAACTGAACCAGAGTTACATTGACAAGGAGGTTGGTTGTCTCTCTTGTGGCCTTGCCAAGCAAGTAATATATATATATATATATATATATATATATATATATATATATATATATATATATATATATAAATAATTTGTTAGAGAGAGCGACGTGAACCTGGGATTCACAAGGACACAATGATGTCATAATCCCTGGGGAAAAACTGACCAATATATTCATGGTGCCGGGATTGCCAGAGAAATGAATCGTGGTGACGTCAATCATCAGGGAAAAGCTGACCAAGTTATTTCTGGTGTCTGGATCACCAGAGAAATGCGTCATGATGAAATCAATCGCCAGGAGAAGTATGACCTACATGTCACTTGTAATGAATGGAAACGTTGGCCAGAAGAAACCCAACCGAAAACAATAAAGAAAATACAAAAAGAATCAACAATATAAACGGAAAAATGACATAGTTGAAGTAAAGAGTGAGAGACACAAACAGACAAACTGAAAGAGAGTTCTGCAACCCACGCCACATGCATCCTGACCCACTACTTTCTTATGTGTGATTTTCACTTGTATTTTCATGACTGTAAAATAAACAAGCCATATTTGAAATCTTCAAAAACGTCAGTTCTATTCATTGAAAACGAAAATAACTTTTCATCGATACGGCCGATAAAAACTGATAATCACAAACTCATTTATATATGTAACAGCAAGAGGGAATCACTTGTTTTCTTCTAAATGATGTAAATAAAAAGAAAGACATATTCTTGTACATTATGTAAATATTCATGTTCGGTAAATAAATTCATCTTCAGTAAATAAATTCATGTTCAGTAAATAAATTCATGTTCAGTAAATAAATTCATGCTCAGGAAATAAATTCATGTTCAGTAAATATATTCATGTTCAATAAATAAATTCATGTTCAGTAAATAAAGTGTTGTAAAAAATAATGACAAGTCATAATCTTGCAACACGTGTGTAGTTCTGTGCTGAGAAATAAAGGTTAGGCATACATATGAGATTTAACACTGAGATAATCATTTCAAAAACCACCTGGCAAATATATTCTATGAACTAAGTACAAAAGATATTTTTTAGAAATCGCTTAAAGAGACGGTTAGAATCTAAAAACGATCTCACGATTGGAATGTATAAGATAGTGGCTGAATGTCTAGAAACTTGTGGGATGCCCCATCTCCAACTGTAACAAAACAAGAACTGTTTTATTTAATCGACTATAAACAAGAGAGCTTGTATAATCAAGTCTCGTTCTGCATATGATAGTTCATGTATCGAAATGAAAGAAAAATAGAAAAGACATCAATTGCAAAAGACTGGTCAATATAATCGATTAATCAAATTCAATTGCTTTTAAAATGACGGTTAGAAAGTACAAATCCGTGCATATAGCATCCAGTAAGTTTCTTTATTGCAACTCTGGTTGTTTCACCAATCTCTTGATTGTAAGGAATTTTAACAACCATCATCTATAATAATTACAATGCAATGTAATTTGGATTTTATTTCAATAATCACCACACATATATTGAAGTTTCTGGTGGATATTCTCGGCAATCTAAGTTGGAAGTTGCCTGTATATATCATCGATATTCTGACAAAAATTATCAATTAAATAATGTTACATGACTTGAATTGCATTTTACATGAATTGAAGTATCTGGTGAATATCATCGATGTTTAACAAAACTTCTTTATAAAATTTCCATGTGTACCAATTTTATTTTCAAACGTTTTTGGGATTTTTAATATTTTTATTTTCATTTATATTTCATTACCTTACATATACTTTTTCATTACTAACAGTCCAGCTCGGCTTTGCATGTATATACTGTTCATAACATTATGTGCATATCTTTATATATTAAAATGTGTGACTCAAGTCCAGATAACCTACATCTAAAATTCAAAGTGTTTAAACCTAGAATTTGCGGAGGAGTTTGGTAGAGTCTGCAAAGGTCAACTTGTTCAACTTTGACCTCTTGGCACCTACATTATCGCCCAAAACTGATTAATAAGCTTGCTGCATTTCTGAATACCCTTTATGTAAAATTTCAACTATTTAGACCCAAAATTGGATACATAGTTTACTAGAGACAGTAAAGATAAAATCGTTTGAACTTTGACATCTAAATTTTCGGCAGATAAACGATTAAAACTTGTCCTGTATCTAGTGGCTGCTCCTGACTGAGATTAGTGGGGGGTTCTGCTTCAAAAATTTTACGTATTTTTTTAATATCGTGTAAAAGAAATTCGAATATATAAATAAATATTTAATCAAATAATAAACATTCAAATAAATATTCAAATATATAACAAAGACAAATAATCAATCAGAAATGGATAATACGCAAAAACTTTTTTATTAAAAATATTTTTTTAAATTATGTACACTTTACAGAATAATAAAAATAATATATACATTTATTCCTTTTAAACTTTTCAGATTAAATAAAAGTTTGCGTTTTTTTTTTTGCAAACAAACGGAAAACATTTTCAAAAATAACTTATTTTTTTTATAAAAACAAAAAGAAAAACTTTGAAATTTACTTGCCTGCCTACGAGGGTTAATTTAGGAGTTTACTATTTGAAAATAGCGTTTTATTTAATAACAGTTTTATTTACAAAAATTATTTTTTAAATGTATTTATAACAAAACGTATTTGCAAATAAAATACAGGATAAAAAGTTTACAATTTTATATAGTGAGCAAACAAACGAAAATATTTAAAGATACAAAATTGTATTTACAAATCTTTTAACAACGTGCATTTTATATAAAAAGAACAAACTTGGCTATTTACTGACCTTCCCATGCCGGTAAAGATCGACATAAAGTGGATATTTATTATAAGAAAATAGGATGTCATATATAAGCATTATAAAACATCGAATTTTGATGTAGCTTTCTCCCCCCACAAAACAAAAAATTAAAATTGTCTCAGTCCAGAAGGATTTCTAATTACTTTTTACATGCGTGTTATCTGCCCCATCTACTAACAAATTCAATGTAAAGTTTAAAATGCATAATTATAAAAACTGTGTTTTTTTTAAATACAAACACATTTTAATTAAAAAATCTTGTGTAAAAAATCCGTTTTTCAAAGTGTAAAACTTCTAACATTGTCCTTGTTGGAGGCAAATAAATGCTAATTTTTTTTTATCTAAAACATACAAGTTTAAAATATTTCTAACTAAAATGTATTTTCAACATAAACTGTTTCTTCGCTTGTAGGAAAATGTAAACAGTTTGTTTTTGTAAAGTTTAGTTGTTGCAAAAAAATAGCATTTAAAACTACTTAAAACAAACAAAAAAGCAGGTAGATGGAAAAGTAACTTTTATGGTAAGATTTATTTATTGTATATTTGATTTTTACCCTTAGTCGCGTGTTAGCTCCACTGCTAAATCCCCGAATACTTTTAATAATAATAAAAAAGTTTCTGCATATTATATATTTCCGTCTGCTATCGAATCAAATCGCAACGCTAAAAGAAAAAAAGCACAGTATTTTATGTACAAGAATACGTTTCATCGGCTGTCTAAAACGTCTAATCCGCGCAAGAGAATTTCATTAAGAAAGTGTAATTTCACAGCTCCAAGCAATTTTTATTTTGTTTTTATATGACTTTGGACACCGACATTAAACTTAATGATTGTATAATGTACACATAGAAAAAATAAAAGTATTATTTTTAATTTTATCATTAATATTGTGTAAAAATAACTGGGAGGGGGGTGCTGCAGTTCCACAGCTTCATGCACGAGCCGCCACTGCAAATGTTAAACAAAAAATCAATAATTCGGTACAAATCCAACTCACAATTAATTAATAATAAATAATGAAAGACTGTACGGGTCATGGGTGGGGGATTCAACCAATAGACACACGAAATCTGTTGGAGATTGTTAGACGTTTTCGTTCATCAATCTATATCAAAATAAAACAGTTTCAGTAGCTGTGACACCTTGGCCGATTCCTTACCCTTAAGAGATTGAGTATTTTATCATTTATTTTCTACTAATATAAAATTACAAATGTGAAACAAAAAATGAATAATTAGGCACAAATCCCACTCACAAAATGGAGGAGAGGCTGTGTACGTATTTATTTGTTAAAGGCTTATCCATAGCTAAAGTTTTTACTCGTAACAATCACTCCAGGGACTGTCCTATTTACTTACATCAACTCAATGATTTTTATATAACAGAAAAGATTATGTTCAATGCAAACGTTACTGATATGGACATGCAGATTTGATACAATCAGAACGTTGGAATAGAAGTGGATGATAAACTGATCTGGAAAACTCGTTTGTTTTGTGGCGCGTACAGAGATAGGTGATTGGAGAAAAGGGAAACTAAGAGGCTTTTTGCACAACATCGGTGAGAGTTATAGACCTACGGAACAGAATTAGGTTGTTTACTTATGTGTAGAAGGATATCTGATATTGATTGAATTATCGGGGTGAGCGCGTACGCAGACCCCACACTTAGAAATAATGAACCCGAATCGTCCACATTTGGGACGATCGCAAAGGTCAACCCAACCGTAGTGCAATGGAAGGGTCTCACTCTGGAGGAACGGCCTTATTGATTTATTGATCACCGTACCCTCGATACCAGGTAAGTATTATATTTAGCCCTTCGTCCCCGGCCTTGGCATTATCTACTGCCAAGGCCTCATTTGGGGTACGAAGAAGCTTAGGCACAAAGGCCAGTAAGGGGGAGTGGGGGAAAAAAGGGGTCTTTTCTAGTCCTTAGCTAGACTTGCGTAAGATAGCAAGTACTTTATTATAAAACCTATACTAGAGTTTCTATCACGCACTGTTTCGCCTAACATTCTTACCCGGACCTACTTAAAATAACAGCTCCCCAGCTTACGGGATGGCAGGCGACATTCACGCTGTGATAAAAGAAGAACATATAACATTATATACAAGAAATTAAAAGGAAAAATATGTACAAACTAAAGAGTAAAAATTTTTTTTTTTTTTTTTTTTTTTTTTTTGTAATGGGGGTGAGATGATGGGGAGGGGGGCAAACTAGAATACACCCAAAAAGAAATAAAAAGAAAACAAATTAACAAAATGCCTATGGGGGCGGGTTAGTAAGGGGACCCTCCCTACCTAACGGCTGGTCTGTCATATGAAACGCCCACTGTCTTCCGGTCCTCTTCCCCCGGGGGGAAAGGGTGAAAGCAAGCAGGTCGTTCCCTAAAGGGGAGTGGAGGAACTAGGGACATGTATGGAAAATAAATTAGGGTTGGGGATAATAGGGATGGATGGCGTCTTCCAAGATAATGTACGTAATGGGCAAAATAGGCCTGGGACAAAATAAAACAAGTGGACTATTGGGCATCTTTGGAAGCTCTCCTAGTGCCAATCTATCAAAAAATAAAAAGCTATGGGAACAGGATCCACACGCATACTACCCTAATCTAGGCCCTATAAAAAGCACAAGCTATCCACTCTTGGTGGTTACTGCCTATCTAGCCTTAAAACTACCCAATATTATAAGGTAAACCTTATATTACTTGTCTTGATTGGGCTGGGTTCCGAGAAAAAGGAAACCTCAGCACCCTAGGACCAATACCACTAGGGTGGAAACACGAACTTAAATCTAGCGCCTCGTCGGATGCACAAACTAGTGTTGTGCACCCATCTTCTATCAAAGTCGATGTGGGGCAATCTTTTCCAATCACATCTGATTTTCGTTTTAAGTTGATGCTTAAAACGAACAACCAGATCATGATCGGAAACAGACTGCCCCCTATAGACAATGTCCAGACGTGAAACCCACGTCACTAACCTAGCCACCGCTAGGATCGCTAGAAACCCCAACCGTTTCTCCCTGTCAAACGGCGGATCCACATTATCGACTACGTACGCTAAATCAAGTGGCACCGACCGCTCGGGGTCGATGCGAGCCGTTACCCCTTCGACATACTCCCAGAGACTCCGCACCCCGCTGCAAAGAAAGAACGCGTGTTCTCTCGTCTCCTCCTCTTCTTCATCATTGCAGCGTGGGCACGGGGGATAGTAATAATCCCTATCATGATCGTCTCTGGCTAGTTTGCCAAAGAGTGGCAGCGCGTCTCGGACTAGCCTCCACGTAATAGAAAATTCAGCGTTGTTGATGTAGCCACTGGCAGGCGCCCAACTCCACAGCGAGAGAACTTCCCCCCTCGACAGATGTAGCCGCTCCACCAGCGGGTCTTTTGCAGTCCCCTCCACTACATCCCTATATAGCAACCACCTAGGCCGTGCAAGGTCACTGGACCCCGGCAATGCCCTAAGGGCGGCTCGGCATTCGGTCAGGAAACACCTTTCCCCCGCCGGTCTTCTGCGACCTTCAGCGGCAGGGTTGGATATGAGCCGTGGGAAAGCTTGCTCCACGACTGGTACCCAGGGCGTTTCCTCCATCAGTGTCCGACTCAGGAATGCCAATCTTTCTGCGTGCTTGTGACTTAGCAGATCAGGCATCCCCAAGCCTCCCTCGCTAAGCTTCTGTGTACAGACCTGTCTACGGACATACGGCTTTCCTCCTACCCAAAGAAGTTTGAATAGGAGTTGCTCTAAAGCCTTACAGGGGTCCGCAGGCAGGGGAAGAACAGATAAACGGTAAAGGATCAGCGGAAACACGTATGTAGCACATGCCTCCGCACGACCCTTCAAGGACAATTTCCTCCGAATCCAAGTCCCTACTGACGACTCGACCTTAGTCTGTACTTCCGACCAATTCTTGTCCAGCTGGAGGTCCGGCCCGAACCACACACCGAGGATCTTTACTGGGCCATCTGTCCAGCCGAACGCACCTGGAAGCGAGTTTACCCCGGTCCAGGCGCCCAACCGCTTCTTCGTACCCCAAATGAGGCCTTGGCAGTAGATAATGCCAAGGCCGGGGACGAAGGGCTAAATATAATACTTACCTTCTGTCGGGCAACGTAGTCATGATCAAAGTGTAGTATCTGTTCCAAGACACGCACTAGACCAGACAAAGTTCTCGAAAGCAGGTGCCCACTTGGTCAGCCTTTTGACCACTTAAGGGTTTTATTTGTCCGGCCTAAAAGGACCGACCCCTTCTTTGGGTGAGTGGTCCTTTCGGCCAACTAACTGTTTGCTTTTCTTTCTTTTTTGCAGGTCCGTCCAGTGTCTGGATCCGACTTAAGCAGCCGGCAGGACTAGAGGTAACCGACGGCAATGGCAGAGCTCCGCGCCTTAAAATTAAAACCTCAAATATCACAGTCACTGGAAGCCAGTTTGGCACTATAAAAACGAGGGATTTGAGGGAACTAGGAGAACGTGGATTCGCCCTGCTGCGTCAGTGAACGCACGGACGGATTCTTCCACCCGACCTAAAGAGATGAAGAAGAAAAAGAAATAAGGCTGAAGCCGACTACGCGCTCATGTTATTGGCCAAAAGCCTTTAATTCTAAACAATGCCTAATTCACACAAACCAAAGAAAAGAGGAGGAGAAAGAAGACGAAGACGCCAGGCTGCTAGCGCCGATGAAAGAAAAGACTCGCTTTCCAGTACAAGCCAAGACACGCATCACAGATAGCAGGGTGATCGGCCTACCCAACCCTCTCCATCGTCCCAAAGATAAGTTACATTTTACGAACATTCATTCCTTGTCAATCGATACATACCTACACACAGTTTACGAACATTCATTCCTTGTCAGTTCATACATACCGACAAACATTCTACGAACATCCACCTCCTTTGTTAAATCACATTCCATCCTACGAACACTTTGGCTCTCCTAATACAAATTGTTGGTAGTAAATAAAATCAGTTCTCAACCTTCAATATTCGTCTGTCTTTATATGGAGTCATAATCTACGTTATTCATTTCAGATATTCTTAGTTGTGGCCTCTATAGCATCCTTTTTATCCCCCTAATCCTTCTCATAAATATCCAGGCCATGCATTAATAACAACAGCGTATTTTTATCATTGTTTTGAGTCTCGAGTATATATCGGACACAGTTAATCAACAGAGAACCGCATCACTTATATAAAAGCATATAAGATATCAATGAATACACACTCGAGAGTCAATTTTTTTTTATTGCATCAGCTAAAAATTTTTTTAATTTTATCAGCAGTCAGATATCTACTGGATCGAAATGATCCAGCCATTTTCCCAGCGACCTTTGGTAGAGAATGTTCAATAAATAAACCTAGACGAGGGTAAGATTGTGATGTTTAAAATTAAAGAGATATGGCCCCATTAGATTTATCTACTCCTGAACAGATATATATATATATATATATATATATATATATATATATATATATATATATATATATATATATATATATATATAAATGGGCGGAAGTCTGTCGAGAGTTCTTTCAGCTATCATCTCATCAGAAAATCGATAGTGTAAAAATAATAATACTATGTCGAAAGTAAATAGTTCTGATGGGCCAAAAATACGGGGACACTAAAATAAAGTTTATTAACGTTTAAAAAACGATTAAAATATTGGCACAACGAGGGGGAAAAATTGGAGAAAAGATTCACAGTTCCCGGAAGAGAAACGATGCGTTAGATATTTCTTTCTGCCGGCACAAAGAAGATTTCCACATCACAATAGAGACAGACTCCAAAATCTTTAAATGGTTTCTGGAGTCCGGTCTATGTAGCGAATTTAGGAAAACTCGTCCCGGGAAAACTCGTCTCCGGCAAACTCGTCTCCGGAAAACTGGTCCCCTTTCGCTAGGAAGGAAAACTGGTCCCTTATTGAATAAATGTCGATTGAAAACACATTTTATGATCGTTCTTGAAGGAGATATTGTTTTTTAAAATAGACTATAATCCCCATAATATTTAAAAAAAATTTTTACTTGTTTAATGTTTTTTTTTTTTTTAATAAAATCGATTTTCTAAATGTTCGCTTTCTAATTAACTGGTTAAGTTCTTAGTGGTTTCACTTATTTTAAAGCGGTTAGTATGTTCATAAACGAGACCGCTTTTTTATATTAATATAAAAAGAATATATGGGTTTGTATTACTGTACACATAGATTCGAAAAAGTTGTCAAAAAACAAATATATAACAAATAAATGTTATCAAAGGCAAGATAGATTACTTTTCTACCAAACTGGATATAATTTTCGTGTTTTTATTCAATTTAACATGTTTATTGAGCTCGAAAAGCATACAGTGTTTACCGATGTATTGGAAAATTTAAAATAGCGGCCGACTCTCTCTTTAACACGGTAAGTTCGGAAAAAGGTGTAATAAATAATAAACTAGACAAAATACTGTTAGAAATTTGCTCAATATATGTTACCGTGACATAACTTGACATATATTCGGTGGTTTTTTAATAGCATTTTCTCTAGTTTATTATTTATAACACCTTTTCCCGAACTTACCGTGTTAAAGAGAGAGTCGGCCGCCATTTTGAATTTTCCAATACATCGGTAAACACTGTATGCTTTTTGAGCTGAATAAACATGTTAAATTGAATGAAAACACGAAAATTATATCCAGTTTGGTAGAAAAGTAACTTATCTTGCCTTTGATAACATTTATTTGTTATATATTTGTTTTTTGACAACTTTTTCGAATCTATGTGCATAGTAATACAAACCCGAAAATTGATTAATAAATTTATTTAGTGATTACTTTTTCTCTTAATGATTGATTTTAGAATTTTGAAGTAAAAATTAAAAAAAATTAAAATTAGTTAACGAGAGATTGTTAGCACATGGCATCCCTCGCGCCAAAAAAATATTTCGTTTTTAATTTATTAGTTAATTTTTGCAAAATTTGACAGGACGACAATAAATGTTGATAATTGATAAAATTATAATTTTAAATAACGCATGAGTGCATTTGGTATGAGAGAAAACAAAAACATAACAACAAAAAAAACTATCATAATTAAAAAACCAAAGTAAAAAGCAACGAAAAATCGAATCGCTGCCTATTTTGAAATTTTTTGGTTTTGTTTTTAATTATTGTTTTTATGACTCCAAAAAACATTGTTAAAATAAGAACAAAAAAAAATTTGTAATTAACTTTGTATGAACATAATAAACGCTTTAATATAAGTGAAACCATTAAGAACTTAGCCAGTTAGGTAGAAAACGGAAACTTAGAAAATCGATTTTATTTAAAAAAAAAAAAAAAAAAAAGAAAACATTAAACAAGTAAAAAAATGTTTTTTAAATATTGGGGGGGGGGCTATAGTCTATTTTAAAAAATAATATCTCCTTCAAGAATGATCATAAAATGTGTTTTCAATCGATATTTATTCAATAAGGGACCAGTTTTCCTATCTAGCGAAAGGGGACCAGTTTTCCGGAGATGAGTTTTCCAGAGACGAGTTTTCCCGGAACGAGTTTTCCGGGCACCCTATGTAGCACCTCGACCCATTCTATTTTATATCTATTGGCACAGCACGGGTTATCAACCAAATGCTGGCCAGTAGCAGAGTTCGAGTCTGCAGAAGGAGGGAGACTACCAGACCCCATGCTCCCTTGGCTGATCTTCGATGGAACATGCTGGTTTATACGAGTAAAAAGATGCAATACAATTTGACTCGTATAAACCAGCATGTTCCATCGAAGATCAGACAAGGGAGGATGGGGTCTGGTAGTCTCCCTCCCTCTGCAGCCTTGGACTCTGCTGTTGGCCAGCATTTGGTTGACAACCCGTGCTTGGGCCGATAGATATAAAATAGGATATAAAATAGAATGGTTCGAGGTGCTACATAAACAGACGCCTTCTAGTAATCAATGAACCAAAAACACCAAACGGCCTGAATTATCTCCCTTTGACCATTATAGGATACCAATCGACTTAATTTCAAAATTAACTTACAATACTTAACAATATAATTGGATTATCTCCCTTCATTTATCCTACTTTACGATATGAAAACATTTTTCAAGTAGAATAACAATGAATCTTAAAACATTAAATAACAATAAATAGATTAGAATACTTAACCCGTAATATTATACAAGGATTTTTATATATATCTTTAATACATTCATTTTATTTACTCTCGTATTCAATTAAACTTTGAAACTAAAAGGGTGTTAAATCCGAGCACAAATATAACGATAATCTATAAACATTACCTGCCACTAATACGAAACTAAAAATAACCGTAACATTTTTGCAAGGCTGTTACGGCCATAATATCGAAACAAAAATTTTTAAAATTATAATGGGGGGGGGGTCACCTCAAATACACAAACGGAATGTTCAAGAAAGATTATCGCTACAGTCTCTGTCTCCACTCTCGTTGCCTGCTCTCCTGCCCGATCGGGAATAATCTCCCAGCACCGAGAATTGAACATCGTTTTATAGTTTCCATCTTCACGCACACACGAGATTACGCGAGAATGGACGAAATAAAAATGCTGGCCGCCATGTTTGTTCTTCCTTTTCTTCGCCTGAACTCACTCGCTGAGCACCCACGGTAAGACTTGTCTTTCTTGCTTCTAACCACATGCCTCTCTGATCTCAAGATCACATTTCGTAGTCTCTCATCCACTGTGGCGGTCGCCTCTCTCTACTTGCCCTCTGAGGTGTCTCGTCCTCCTCCTGTGGCTGCACACTCCCCTCCACTGCTTTGCGCTCCCCTGGTCTGACGTCAAGAATGTGCCTTGGGATTCCTTCCACCACAATGTTGTTACTAGTGTTCCTCCCAGTCACGCGACCTCTACTCCATTGTGTGGTGCAGCGCGCCCCCGGTGGCTTCACCCATACCTCGTCCCCGAGTTTAATTGTCCCTGTGGCCTCTACTTCTCGGCTTGCCGGCTCCACCCTGGGATGTCTCCAGGAATATACAAACGTTGACAGTTGCGGGACCGTCTCTGGTACAGGTCCCAGTTTAGGCAACATGTTATACCAGAAGACGGCTTTCTCAGGTGAGGTGCCTCCTCTTTCCGCAACTGCCTTTATGGTGCGGTGGTTTCTCTCCACAATCCTGTTGCCACTGAGTCTGAAGGCAGCTCTGAAAAATTGTTGGAGCTTCCATTTCTTCAGTACTTCTGTCACTGCTACTCACTTGAATGCAGTCCCGTTGTCGGTTAACAACTTTTCTTGTAGCTTCTTCCTTAGGGCAAATCGTCCGGGCCCACAGTCAATCATGGTCAGGTAAAGTCCACCCCTGTAATGGGTGGCATCGCATGCCAGTCTCTCCCAGGTCCCACTCACCTCCAATTGGCCAGATTCATGCCTGCTTGGAGCAGGATCAATCGACTGACATCTGTCGCATGTTCTGACCACTTGCCTCACTTGCTCCTTGGTGATCCTCGAGTCGACTTTTTTCACTAATTACCAAGTCCTCTCTACCCACATATGGTGCAAATTGTGCAGTTCTCGCACGCCAACATCATCTAGATCCGATGCAGCAACAACATCTTTCTTTGGCAACAGCCAACTCTTCACTCTCGTGAGAGCATCTGCTCGGTTCTTCTCAGAAGCCACCATGTCTACGTGAAGCTTCAAACAAAACTCTTGCATCAGCTCAGCCAGCACCCCAAGCTTGCGCTTCACTAACATCTCCGCGGCCCCTTTCGTTTTTATCCTTTTTTCGCTTGAAATGAGAGACTTTAGCCAAGCAAACACCATGGCAGAGTCTGTTTTGAGGCAGATGTCACATAGTCCCCATTTCAAGGACAGATTGAATCCTTTTATTGTCGCGTCTAATTTCAGCCACATTGATGTGGCTGACGTCATTCTTTTTCCTCAACCAGGCTGCACCTTCTACAACTACTCCAATTTCCAAAACGACCCCTGTTGCAATGCTGCTCGCATCGCACCACACGACTCCATCTAATGTTTGCCTCACTTGCTCCTTGGTGATCCTCGGGTCGACTGCTTTCACTAAGTTAGCAAGAAGTTGAGAGCATAATGTTCTTCTCCCCAATTTATTTTGTATCTATATATTCTTTACATAGTCATTCGAATATTTCTTTACCCCAATTGACCGTTTAAAACAGTTATCGTATATGTTGCTTCTGATTTTTCTCTTACAAGAATTTATCTAGTCTGAGAGGAGATCTAGCTCAGATAACATGGCTTAGAGAAATTACATCATTACTCATAAAAACTAGTGTTAATTTTTTTGGTAGTGAATATGACTTTCAATATTTAGTCAGATTTGACTTGTAGAGAAAAGTAACTTCATGGAAGGGTAGTGTCTTGTAAGCATTAAAGTTTTTTTTTTATTGTTGTGGTGGCAACCACTTATTTGCATATACGAATAACATAACACTATAAATGGCAAGCCTAGGTTGGCCTTGGTGTGTCTTACTCAAATGCCACCAGAAGTGACGCCGAAGAGCGTACATGTCCTCCCACCAAGACTCTCTGACTCGACACCGTCATTTGTACATATTGTAAATATACCCTTTCTTTAATACACTTATTATTGCGTTATCTTGTTGTTTTCGTCTTCATTGTATTTCCTTACTAATTATTGTTCAACCTTGCAACCACAACAAGGATACTATGAGTTTATCTCAATAATTTTTTTTAAATAATTAAATCCTAATATTTTCTTGTTTCCTTTTACTTCAGTTAAAATTGTAAGTTAGTTGTTTGAATAATAGTAAAGAAGTTGAGAAGATAATTTAAAATTCGGGTCTGACACTTCTCATCGAATAATCTCAATTGAACATTTACAACATTGCATCTGTTTCTTCTGATTCCTCTCTTACTGGAGTCCAGGACAAGAATCCAGTTTCATGCTGTTACTTAAGGTTACACCACTTAGTGAAATTACCTCATTACTCATAAAAGTTGGTGTTCATTAGACAAAATACCGACGACATCTTTTTGGGTTCGGAATATGATTTTAATATTTAGTCAAGTGTGACTTTTAGAGAAAGGTAACTGCACTCAAGGGTAATGTCTTGTAAGTATTCAAGTATTTTTAATGTTCTAATTATATAATATAGCATACAATTTACATTGCCATTAAAATTATTTTAACATTTCATAAAATATATTTCACGCAAGTTCTCAGATGTTTTAAAATATCGAATCCATGAGGACAAAAATATCCATATAGCAAGTACATGGCCATATCACAATGCAAGTTCATATAACTATCACATCATAAGAATTCTGAGAGCAAAATTAACCTTTAAAATATGAGTTTGTTTAAATGTGTGATTTTTGCATATGTCTAACAAAACTTGATTTTACAGAACAAGAATATTCACAGATTTTACAAGAATATAATTTTTCTTTGGCATGAATTCTGATATGTTGCACTAATGTGGATTTTTGAGAACAAGAATATTCACATATTTTACAAGAATATGGTTTTTCCCCAGTGTGTGTTCTAATATGGGTAACTAAAGTTGATTTATCAGCACATGAATACCCACATATTTTACAAGAATATGGTTTTTCTCCCGTGTGGGTTCTTATATGTTTTATTAAACTTGATTTATCAGAAGCGGAATATTCACATAATACACAAGAATATGGTTTTTCGCCAGTGTGTGTTCTAATATGCCTTAATAAACTTGATTTATCTGAACAAGAATATCCACATATTTTACAAGAATGTGGCTTTTCCAGGCTGTGTATCTTCATATGTGTTGCTAAATTTGATTTTTGCGAACAAGAATATTCACATAATTTACAGGAATATGGTTTTTCTCCAGTGTGAGTTCTCATATGTCTTACTACATGTGATTTTTGAGAAAAAGAATATACGCACACTTTACAAGAATGTGGCTTTTCCCCAGTGTGAGTTCTCGTATGTTTAATTAATCTTGATTTGTCAAAACAAGAATATCCACACAAGTTACAAACGTGTGACTTTTCCCTACGATGTACCTGCATATTTCACTGAAATTGATCCTGTAACTAGTTTATCAATATAGTCTATGAATAATATTGATGTTTCTTTTTTTTCTTTAAATTCACAAAGTCGATTTCATACAAAAGAGTAACGCAACCTATTACACAAGAATATACCATTTATGCGTTGTTTCTGTAATGATTTGCCTTAACAGTTTGTTTTATTGTTCTGCATATAATATTGTCCTTTCAACATTTTTGCAGCTTGTGATTCGATTTCTTCATTCATTTTGATTCATTTCGACAATAATTATCCATAGAATGTGTGTAAAATTATGATTCATTCAAGCAGGAAGATCTGTAAATATATATTAAAAAATTTCAAGGAAGATCTGTAAATATATATATAAAAAATTCAATATTTTTAGTCTCGTCATTCACGTACTACTATTCTTTTTGTTTATTGCTTTAAATATTACTGAATTGAACCTCAATAATTACTTAATCTAAAAATCATATGAACAAGAATCATATGACGGGCATTAAACAAGAATCAGATATTTTCTAACTTTATACAAAACCAGATGGTAAAGTCGTAGCTTTAGATATAGTTTATTTATCGTCTCATTTCGACGTTTAACTTGAAAAAAGAATTATCCATGATTCATTCAAGCAGGAAGATGTGGAGATATAAAAAAATAAATTCAATATTTTTATTATCGTTATTCACATATTAGTATTTTGTTTATTTATTGTTTTCATTATTATTGGATTGGACCGCAATAATTTTTACAATCTAAAATCATATGTCAGACATGAGAAAATAATAATCCTTCACGAACTACACCCGTCTAGCTGAATCCACTGTGAAAATTTCCCCCCACTCTTTATCTGTGCCTAAATCAAAACGTAGTAGAATGAAAGAATGATGTCAGGGGAGGGGTACGAGAATAGCGGAATAAGGAAAAGGGGAAAGAGAGAAAGGTGACAGGGGGGTGCTTTGTAGGTCGGCAGTGCTTAACAATACTGTAACTAAACAGAAAAAACGGTAATAAAAAATACAACGTATATATATATATATTGTGTGTCAGTAATCCACATACAGTACTGTTTCGATATTATTATTATTAGTTATTATCCATATTCCCCAGATGACTGTCTCATGTCTGTCATTTTCTCTCTTATTCTAACGTAACGCTCAACACTACTTGTGTTTCCACTTAAATACACACTTTACAATGAGTCAAAACAGAAAAATACTTGCTAAATGCTATGTCAGCAGAAAGTAACTGTGTTTGCCTTTAGTAACATGTGGAAGAGCTTTCCCGGTGCGAGTAAAAGCCAGTGTAATGTGAAATTGGTCCGCTATCAGGCTACGACAAGACTGGATAGCATGTTTTAGTTAAAAATAAATAATAATGGAAAGACTTTGATCAAATTTAGATTTTAAGATAATATATTTTACAAAAATAAATATTTGATTTCGTTTTTGCATATTTAGAATAAAATGAAATATTGATTTCTGCACACACATTTTTAAAATATATATTTTACAAAAATAAATAATAAAGGAAAGGTTTTGATCAAATTTTGATTTGGAGATAATATATTTTACAAAAATAAATATTTGGTTTTGTTTTTTGCATATTTAGAATAAAATGAAATATTGATTTCTTCACACACATTTTTAAAATATATATTTTACAAAAATAAATAATAATGGAAAGGTTTTGATCAAATTTTGATTTGGAGATAATATATTTTACAAAAAAATCCTCCTCTAGATTCGTTCTGAAAAAACATAAAACGTTTGCCCTTTCAAATAAAATCAACAAACTTCAAAACAGTGAAAAAAAACTTTCAAACAATAACATTTTTTTATTACTTCTTCTACATAAAACTTGGATGAAAAATTTTGCCATTATTGCATATTTTAACTAAAACATGCAACCCGGTCTCATTGTGGTCTAATTGTGCAACACTTTTAGTTTGATGTGAGATTTTCACATTACGCCAGTTTTATCTCGCACTGGGACGGCTTTTTTTCGTTACGCCACATTTATTTGTAAAATATTTGTTGTTTTGTGTCTATATTGTAAAATACCTGAACTTTTTAATGAACTTAAATACAGATAAACTTATTTAAATATTTCGAATTGTTTAAAACACAAATAAAAAAAAAGTGGAAAAAATAACTTACCTTTCATTACGAAAAACAAAAACAGGAAAAAAACGATTAATATTTGGGATCGTTTGTTGGAATTTCGAATTGTTTAAAACACAAATTTAAAAAAGGAACGAAGTGTAAAAAAACTTACTTTTCTTTAGGAAAAAAACAAAAACAGGAAAAAAAACGAAATTTCTTTTTTATTTTGTGTTCAACGAATAAAATATTGACGATCGTTGGAATTTCTTTAGTTAAAACATTTTCGTTTTGTGTGTCCAATTCATTAAGAAATAAAATATTAAACATTTCCGTTTTGTGTGTCCAATTAATTAAGAAATAAAATATTAAACATATTAAAAAGAATACGAATTAAAAGATGAAAACCCTGATTTAAACGTGAAAATTTTATCAAAAAAGATTACATGTCAACTAGCTACACTAACAACGAATTATTTTAGAGTAACACGGTGTAATCCTTATTTTGTTCCTCATGTCAAATTATCCGTTAAATGGGTTGAATTGTTTTCTTATCAAGTTTATGTCGTATTCACCAATACTCACCGCTAAACTTAAAAAGGTAAAGAAGAAAACATAGATCTTTTTATGCAATATATAAATAAAATAGGCCGAAAAACGGTGTAATCATTAATATATTCCTTGTATAAAAATGTCCTTTTATTACTTACGTATTAGGAATTGTTTTCCGATCACATTGTTAAGCAAAAACTAGGTTTATATTTGCAAACTTTATATAAAAAAATAATTAGTTATATTAGTTATATAAATAAATTATTAGTTATATTATTTACATAATTAAATAATTAGTTATAATTTTATATAAATAATTAATGGGGGAAGTGGAGTTTCATATAATGAGGCAATGTAAACTAAATCTAATTTCAACAAGTAAACTTGGCATTTTTTAACATAACTCAACCCTAAAATAAGAAATACAATGACATTTAGAAAGAGGATGATAAACAGTACGAGAGATTCATGTAATGAGCTAATTGGAAACTAAAGCTAATTTCAAACATTAAATATTTTTGAACATAACTCAATCCTAAAACTAATATGTAATGAATATTTATTGAGATGAAAATATATAGGAAGAAATAAACGTTATATTATTAATAACATGTTAGAAATAGAAAAAAGGACTGATTAATCGAGTGTTCTCTAACATCGAAGACGAAGGACATTTTCCAATGGATTTTTACCTGTGAAGGAAATATTAAATTTTTAGAAAAGGTTCGTTGCTAGATGACAGTTTCTGATTCGGCAACGAGCGTTTGTATAGTGTTTGGTTTTAAATTTTATAACTCACTAAGAATTTTCATACTAGTCGTCATCAAAAAATTATTTTTAAGAACAACCTGTGGTGCAATCTGGAGTCTGAGTGACAAGTATTTCCACCTCTTTCGATATCCTTTGAAAATTAGTTTGCATTGTTCGCAATAGCCGTTTACCATTGATTTATTGTTCATAGAAACCGTTAGCCTTCACTGGAATTTGAGTTGCATAAGCCACTCCCGAGTGTTGGGATTAATTTTACTCTGGAAAAAGTTAAATTCTTACTGAAGAGTTGGAGTAACAGGTGCACGTGTGCATCCCTCAATTCTGGTTCTTTTTATGTGGACGTAAATATATTCTGCTTCTTGGCATTAGTCGCACTGAGAAGTAGTCACTGTTTAATGTGATAACCACAAAGAAGGAGCAGATGGATTCTGCCGTCGATGGATTTGTCACAGATGGCAATTTATCCCTGCATTTTTAGTCCAAATTTATGTTTAAGGGAATTTTAGTCTATGCCAACAGAAATGTTACCAACCTTAGAAAAAATAAAGCAGTTATCTCGTTACTTTTGTAACAGATATTTATAAGTGTTATCGTTACCGTTATTGCATATAACATTAACTTTTGTAACATATATTTATAAGTGTTATTGTTACCGTTACTGCATATAATATTAACTTTTGTAACATATATTTATAAGTGTTATCGTTACCGTTATCGCATATAATATTAACTTTTGTAACAGATATTTATAAGTGTTATTGTTACCGTTACTGCATATAATACTAACTTTTGTAACAGATATTTATAAGTGTTATCGTTTTGTTACTGCATATAATATTAACTTTTGTAACAGATATTTATAAGTGTTACCGTTACCGTTACTGCATATAATATTAACATTTGTAACAGATATTTATAAGTGTTATCGTTACCATTACTGCATATAATATTAACATTTGTAACATATATTTATAAGTGTTATCGTTACCCTTACTGCATATAATATTAACATTTGTAACAGATATTTATAAGTGTTATCGTTACCGTTACTGCATATAATATTAACTTTTGTAACAGATATTTATAAGTGTTATCGTTTCTTTTTCTGCATATAATATTAACTTTTGTATAGATATTTATAAGTGTTATCGTTACCGTTACTGCATATAATATTAACTTTTGTAACAGATATTTATAAGTGTTATCGTTACCGTTACTGCATATAATATTAACTTTTGTCACAGATATTTATAAGTGTTATCGTTACCGTTACTGCATATAATATTAACTTTTGTAATAGATATTTATAAGTGTTATCGTTTCTGTTACTGCATATAATATTAACTTTTGTAATAGATATTTATAAGTGTTATCGTTTCTGTTACTGTATATAATATTAACATTTGAAAAGTGTTTTGCAATTTGTGATTCTATCGCTTGATACAATTTTACATTTATTAGCAGTAAATATATTTTACAAATATAAATATTATCTCTGAGATGTCCGAATTTTTAAAAAACTATTTCAGAGATTTTTTTAAATATTAGTATAAACAGAAAAAAAAGCATAATACCACAGATGTCAGTGATGTCGTCCATATAAGGCAAAATTCTAAGGTTTATTGTTGGGCTATTCCGTGGTTGTAAATTGACAGTTGATGGTAGTGGGATACATAATGGAGAGTTTTCTGAAAGAGAACTCCTGATAGTGAAGTGGAGGTGTGCTTTTTGTTATTAGTGCGAATTCTCGTATGTTTCGCTAAGTTTTGGAATAAGATCATTAAGATGTCTGAATTTCTCAATTATTTCAGATAATTTTTTAAATAGCGTCAAGAGAAAACATTATAATTATGCCGTCTTCCATATAAGGCAGAATTCAGTGTTTGAATATTCCTTATAAAATTGAGTGAGGGTTAGCAACAGTGAGATCTTATTTGGATTGCAGATACTATGTGATTTTGCATATTTGATTAGGGTTATCTTCTAGAAAAATATCCACTTGCCAGGTTGTCATTAGTAACACCTTTTCAAAGAGACTGTAGACACTCAAGGATAATGTCTAGTGGGCATTCAAGTTCTCAGTGTGAGTTTTCATATGCGACAATAACGTTGATTTTTTAGAACAAGAATATCCACACACTTTACATGTATAAGGCTTTTCCCCGGTGTGAATTCTCATATGTCTTACTAACCCTGATTTTTGAGAACAAGAATATCCACACATATCACAAGAATGTGGCTTTTCCCCAGTATGACATCTCATATGTCTAACTAAATCTGATTTTTGAAAACAAGAATATTCACAAACTTCACATGTATGTGGTCTTTCTCCAGTGTGAGTACTCATATGCCTTATAATCTTTGATTTTTCCGAGCAAGAATATCCACACACTTCACAAGAATGCGGTTTTTCTCCAGTGTGAGTTCTCATATGACTTACTAAGCCTGAGATTTGAGAAAAAGAATATCCACAAACTTCACAAGAATGTGGCTTTTCCCCAGTGTGAGTTCTCATATGTCTTACTAAGTCTGATTTTTGAAAACAAGAATATTCACAAACATCACAAGTATGTGGCTTTTCCCAAATACGAGTTGTCGTAGCTTCGACTGACTTTGAACTGTGAGTTCTCATATGTCTCAGTAAATTTGATTTTTCAGAACAAGCATATGCGCATACTTCACAAGTATATGGCTTTTCTCCAGTGTGAGTTCTCATATGTCTCACTAACTTTGAATTTTCCGAACAAGAATATCCACACACTACACAAGAATGTGGCTTTTCCCCGGTGTGAGTTCTCATATGCCTCACTAAAGATGATGTTTCAGAACAAGAATATCCACACACTTCACAAGAATGATGCTTTTCTCCAGTATGAGTTCTCATATGTCTTAAAAACTTTGATTTATCAGAACAAGAATAATCACACACTTTACAAGAATATGGGTTTTCCAACGCGTGACTCATATATTTAACTTTAGAACAAGAATATCATCACATTATCTTTTCTCCTGAATGTTTTACTCTATCGTATTTGGAAAACTTTTTATGTGTGACTTCTCATATGCTGTACTGATTTTCAGACCAAGAATATACAATTTACAGATGCCAAACATTTACCTAGTCTTATATATTCCAACTGAGAGATATTTTAATTGCTACTTACAAAATATTGTCTTTTAAGTTTCAAAAACTTTTTTGTGATTCGATCTGTTATTGCCTTGTGATTTGTTTGAACATAAAAAATCAACAAAAGTTGATTTTACCTTCAAGATGTGTTATGTTTTCACACTTGTTTCACAACATTTTTTAAACAATTATGTCCATTATAATAAATCGTCCAACAGATGTCGCTGTAGTCGTTTAAATAAAGTAATAACTGTTCATAGGATAATGTTTAAATAAAATGATACTCCATTAATATTGAATAATAGGGTTTGATCAGGAACATCTGTAAAAAATAATGAAATTCAATATTATTAGTATTTGCAATCATTTTGTTTGTTTATTCTTGTCTTTTGTTTGTAGTTAATATTATTGGATTAAACGATTAGTAGTTTGTTTGTTCATTCGTGGCATTGGATTTGACTCATAGTTCTTGATTTATTTAATCTAACGACGTCATATGAGACACAAAAATGTCCAAACATGTTCCAACTTTAAACAAAAAATAACTAAATATCTCTAACTTGAGACAGAGCCAGTGACACAGGTTTTGTTTAAGATGTATTTTGATCTATTTGAAATTATACTTTTATTTAGATCATATTGAGAAGAAAAACAATCTAGGTACAATACTACAATATATATATATATATATATATATATATATATATATATATAATATATATAATATATATATATAAACAATGAGATGGGTTTAAGAACAGAGTAATCAATCTTGCATTGAAAATCTATGAATTTAGGAAAGAACTTTAAATTTCATTCATTTCTTACTTTAAATAATATTTTTTTTATTTAAAAATTCTATAGATTTACTGCAAAAAAATTAAATAGAAATCATACAATTCCTATGTATATATGTGCATCTATTAGAGATTTACTGACTGACAATTTGTCTGATTACCGGTTAATCGACCTTTGATAATCGGCTGGATATGGAAAAATCGGCATTGAGAACATTACAAAGCCTTATTTAGAAAGGTGGGTATTATCAACACTGCTGAAAATTACTTCCAACCGAGAGTATCCTTAATGTCTACAAAGCTCACATCAGTATTTCATCATACACAAGCGAGTGCAACTACCATAACTATCTTGGTCTTAAACAAAGTTCAAAACGAGTCTCAAATTTAATAGATCTTTTAATGTTACTACATGCAATCGACACTCTATGCCTTTGCAACGATGTAATTTCACAAGTAATTTAATAGGACGTGCTTTGATGAACTTTTTGTGCACCCTTAACGTACAACAAATAGCAAATGCACACCCCTTCTTTAATGATGTCTTTATATGCTGCTAAAACATTATGCTCTAATAAGTTACAACCACATTAAGAAAGTGTTAAAGGTCAACTTCTTTTCTTCGATAATTTTCAGAAAATCTAGTTGTAGAGGTATTGTAATTTTTATTAAGCAAAAACTGTGATTTTCGAGATGTTGGTGTTATTAATATGTTGTTTAGTAAAAAAAAACCCTACAGCCTTTTTTTTTACATATTTTCATCTTTGTTTTATTAAAAAATTTTGTCTGAAAAAAAAATAATTTCCTATCGTCGCATTCAATCTCTTATAAAGTCATAAAAATATTTTTAAAAAACTTGCGCAGCTTACAACTATCGTCGCATTTTCATTTTGCGTAATGTTAAAAACTAGATGTTGATGTTATTTATATTACAAGCGTTGTTACAGTAAACAAAGTAGCCTCAGCTTTAAAAGTTTCATCCTTGTTTTATTAGTTTCATTCTTGGAAGCTTGTAAAAAAATTACTTTTTAATTAAGAAAAAAAAGTTGGTGAACATCTTTATTAAATGTTTTCATCTCGTGCAAATATTGTGGGTTCTTTGGTTTTCTCTTAATAGTTGCGTACATACTACATTTGGTTTTATTAATGTTATCAAGTTTGTAAGATTTAAAAAAAAAAATCGGTGCAGCTTTCTTTGTTTTAATATTTTCATTAAAAATACAGTGTTCAAAATTATGAGGTGACAAAATGAACAAATCCCTTAGTAAATGAGAGTTGTCTCCCTCTGCACAGCGACAAATTGTAATTGTTTACGATGAAACAAAGTTTACATGAGACGGTCATATTTGGGGTTCCGATAATAGTTACAAATAAAATATCTAACAAAATACTGCGAGAAAGCAAGCTAATAACTATCACAGTATCATTTTATGCAAAGGTTTGTTATGCTCAATTATATTTTATGGTATGTTTTGTTTATTAAATTGTTACATGGAAATACAGAATTATATTTTATGGTATGTTTTGTTTATTAAATTGTTACATGAAAATACAGAATTATATTTTATGGTATGTTTTGTTTATTAAATTGTTATATAAAGATACAGAATGATATTTTATGGTATGTTTTGTTTATTAAATTGTTATATAAAGATACAGAATGATATTTTATGGTATGTTTGGTTATTAAATTGTTATATAAAAATACAGAATGATATTTTATGGTATGTTTTGTTTATTAAATTGTTACATGAAAATACAGAATAATATTTCATGTTATGTTTTGTTTATTAAATTGTTTTATGAAAATACAGAATTTTATGATCATTTTATATAAACTTTATAGAAGAATATGATCGCATTCTTAAATCTACAATATTGGATAAAATATTAAAAATCAAACGAAAAACTCTAGCGACATACTAAATAAATGTATTAAGAATTTTTTTTTTAATATTAAAACAATTAAAAACAGTTTTGTGCTAAGTTGTCAAACAATTCAACCATATTTGAATTAAATTATCGTGGTTATGATAAACATTATTTTTTTTCTAAGAAATCACATAAATTTTACTAAAGATAAACAAATTTCTGATTAAAAAAATCTTAATGTCAGATTAAATAATATGTTTGTCGGAGATTTTTTTTTTTGATTGGAGATTCATATTTTTTTTTATTCACGTTTGTTAATTTACGTTTGTTAAAAGCAGAATCAATATTTTTATTGGATTGCAAAAAAAAACCTTACCTTTCATTCCAGAAATTCAATACGAAAAAAATGTGAGGTGAATTCGTTTTTTTTTCTTTTGTGTTCAAAACAGAAAATTTGTTTTGTTTGTTAGGATTTGTTTAGTAAATTGATACAATTTTTGTTTTGTGTGTCAAATTCATTAAGAAACATGAAAATATAAAAGAATATAAATTAAAAGATTAAACACACGATTTAAACGTGAAATTATTAAAAGAAACAAATCAACTGCTAAAGAACAAAGAACTTAAGGTCATCTTAATAATACGGTGTCATCATTATTTCGTTCCTCGTGTAAAAATGTCTGTTAATTAGTTAAATGTTCGAAACGTTTTGCTATAAAATGTTTTACTAACAAGTTTAGATTAAAACTTGTCAATATTTCATGCTTGTTGTTATTTCGTTATTAAATTTATCTTTTCGATTTTATTTTTTATTTCTTTAGTAAACTTATTAAACCTATTCTTTGTATCTTTATTAAAATATACAAGACACATGAAGATATAAAAATCAGATTACGAATTACTGAGGAGGAGTCCGTTATTATTTTCACAAGGAAAGGTTTTTTTTTTGCTTGAACTTTGCGCATTATTTTATTATTATGATTTTATCTGTTTTGTTTTTTGTTTGTTTGTTTGTTATTTTTTTTTGGGGGGGGGGAGGATATTTTTGTTCTTTTTTTTTTTTTGGCCGGAGTTTATATAATTATTAACAGGAAAATTAGTGAAAGTCAAAATGGAATCCGCGCTATGTTTAAATATTATTTTCAAGTTTAATTAAAGTTTTACGATACCTGCGTTATTTTTATTTAAAAATAAAAATAAAAATTTCAAGTTCGCTTGAACTATACGGATTCTGTTTTTCTTACTGTGTTTGTATTCTATGGTTGTTATTTTTTATTTTATTTTTGTTGGGGTGGGCGGATTAACATACTAAGAAAATGAAAACAAAGCGAAGCAAAACAAAACAAAAAAAAATGGTGCTTAGGCACTTACATTACCGCTATTTTTTAATAGCCCCCCCCCAATTTTTGAAGTGTTTATAATTATTTTTAAATATTTGGAACTTGTGGCCATACGCCCCCTCCTGTACCAAAATTGAAAAATGCTGATAGTTATAAGTCTAAAACAAAAAGAGTATTGTTCTCGTTGAGTATGTTTTTAAAATTTTATTCAAGAAAATAAAAAGTACTCATGCCGTGCTGAAAAAATGACATTATTTAGAAAACCATCCTTAACATGGGTACGGGAGGGTGTTGTGCAGTGTACCTTCACCTAACAATTTAACAAAACAGGTATCGTAAAACTTTAATTAAAATTGAAAATGCTATTTAAAAAACCGCGGGTACTTTCACCTAATAATTTAATAAGAACAGGTATCGTATAACTTTAATTAAACTTGAAAGTACTATTTAAAAATAGCGGGGATCAATAAGTGCACTAGCACCCAAAAAACATTACACTGTGTTTCGATCTACGACATTCCATGAGAGGTACGTCCACGCTAAAGCATTTTGTTGATTTTTTGTTTATCGCCACAAGTGCTAATTCTGACTTTCACTAATTTTCCTGTTAATAATTACCAACAACGAAAACGCCGGCACACACACGCGCACACACACACACACACGTGTATATATATATATATATATATATATATATATATATATATATATATATATGTATATATATATATATGTATATATATATGTATATATATATGTATATATATATATGTATATATATATGCATATATATATATATCCAAGTACAAAAAAATTCAAATTATAATAACCAAATAATGCGCAAAGTTCAAGCCAAACCAAATAAATAAACTAGGTCACAAACGCAAAAACATTCCCCAGTCTAACAACGTACAACATCGGAGCCGGTGCCTATCTGTAGTAGGGTAGCATTCGTGTACCTTATGATTGATTTTTTTAAGACTGAACATTTTATTATTATTTCAACTACAGTCAAAATCCAAGATGAGAACAGTAGTCCAAATAATTTAAATAATCCTCACATAAAAAATCTCAAAAGTTAATATTTCACATAAACAACTCAAAAGGAAAGTGAGGCCAACACTAAGTAATTCCAGTTTGGTTTTCCAGGTTATTGCTTTTTGTTTTTCTTCTTTTTGTTTTTCTTCTTTTTGTTTTTCTTCTTTTTTTCATGTGAGATTGACGCTTTCGAGCTGTTTATCTAAAAAAAATGGATCAATTCTTTGGGGAACTATAAACGAATTAAAGCTAAAATAAAAGAATTATTTCACCCGTGAAAATTCCTTTATAATTACCAGTTTTATAGGGTTTCTGGTGCGCTAAAAAGGAAAATAACGTTTAAAATTACGGCAAAATTGTTGGTTCCAAGATATGAAGAAATGTAAGTTTCAAACAGTGGGGAATCAATTTTCTATAATACTTTAACGTAAAATGAGCACCCATTTTGTGGCCACGATTTTTTTCGGGGAAGAGGACTTTCTTTCCACCCTCTGGAAATCCTTTAAAATTACCACTACCGTTTAAAATTCCAAGAAACAAGTAGTTTCCAAGATATGAAGAAATGCACCCACTTTATGGCCACGGCTTTTTTTGGGTGGGAAGAGGCTGCTGGTTTATGTTTTCTCGTTGTTTTTTTTTTTTTTGGAAGGGGATGTATAGTTTTAAACAGGCACTTCTGCAGTTTAATTAATGTAAATGTCTACGCCCGCTTCTATGATATATATATGGACACCAGTGGAGATCACCACTGGATAATTCCTATTCAGGGGAGATAATATAGCGTTTCATCCCAATAGAAGTTCTCTTTGTTGGCAAAGTGATTTATATATTCAATCCTGTGCCAGAACGAAGATTTTAAGTTGTCCCATAGGAGGCTGTCATCTATACATCGGGTTTTACAAGTCATATTCACATTTAACACATTTAACGTTCAATATGAAAACTACTCAATGGATGAGGAGTTTTTACATGAAAAATGACCGAGAGCGACATACTAACATTACTTATTTGAATAGAGGAGTACATGCCTGAGAGAATACAACTCATTACAAGTAAAGACTGCGTTTATCTCGCCAGACTAACGATAATCAGAATCCTGGCACACATCAGAACATGTAATTAGAAGGATTAAGTTTGAAATCAGAAAATCATCGTAAGTTTAACCGAATAAATCAAGTTAGATAAGTTGCAAGTTTCATAAGGTATTATTGTCATTTAACTGACTTCCAGCTGTGGTAAGTGTTAAGGTTCATATTAAGTTACCTACCAACACAAATAAATACTAAATTTAACACAAAATATAGACAAATATTTATTGACAAACAAAATAAAGCATTGTTCACTTCAATAGTGAGGTTACCGGCTGAGTGTTGGGGGATCAATCAGTTTAGAGTTCCGAAATTATTTAATGAGGAGAACATTTACGTGCAGGCTCTACACATGTCCAAACTCTGTCAACCCTTTCCAAGAGACATCACCCTGTACTCTACACTGTAACCCCGTGCTGTTCCTTTTATTTCCCTACACAACTCTTCGTGTGCTCAACACAAAATGCAAATCTCTACACTCACTTCTATGATATATATGTAGATATCACGGGAGATCACCACTGGTTAATTCTATTCAGGGGATATAATATAGTGTTTCGTCACAATAAAACCTTCTGTTCTTCATCCTCAATAACTCTTGGAAGGGAGCCATAACTTTTCCTTGTGAGAAGGCATACGCCACCTAGTTCATGAGTCCAAACAAGAATTTAACCCCGTTGATATTTGTTGAGGTAAGGAGTTCAGGATGGCTTCTGTCGTTATTTTTGTGCGTTTAACCCCGTTCACCGTAAATAAAACCCCTTCCAACTTCCATATAGTGACACTTCTGGATTAAACACAATCCTTTTGTTAGCGCAATGATTTATAAAGTCAATAGTGTGTCAGAACGAATGCAAGTTTCATAATGTAATTTTGTTATTTAACTGACTTCACTGCTTTTTACAATTCCTTTTTTCTTTTCTGAGTTTGTAGTGGCAGCGTAAAAAGGGAAACGTATCCTTCCAACTCGTTGCTTTGCTAAATTCGAAATGCAAACGTCTGTTATATATCGCTGATATTGTATAATCATATATATAATACATATTTATATATATTATACATAATATATATTATGCATCATACATATTATACATCATATATATATATATATATATATTAAACATCATATATATTATACATCATATATGTATACTATACCTCATATATATATACTATACATCATATATATATACTATACATATATATATACTATACATATATACTATACATATATATATACTATACATATATATATATATATATATATATATATATATATAATTATACATATATATATATATATATCTCGCTGACATTTTATACATCAGGGGAGTTCACCACTAATTACTTCCTGCTCAAAGGAGATAATACCTGGTTTCCTATACAGAATTGTTTATGTGAAATATTCAGTTTCATTTTTTTATTTGGTTAATTCGGACTATTGTTCTCATCTAAACATGATATGAAAACAATTTATTAAACAACATCTATAGAAACTATAAAGTGATGCCAGTGTCTTCAATCAAAAATTTAATAAGTTGTCTATGCATTTTGTCACATGGAAATCAATCCAACGTTAACAAAACTTATTCTTGGCTTTCGCATTTCAACCTTGTTTTCATCACATAAAGATATTCAATATCTAATTTGTCTTTTGTTTATTTTCTTTTTATTTTCTCATCATTTTTTTCGTGATGGAATGAAGCATTCACCTGGTATCTCATACATTCTAGCCGAGATCAATTTTAATGATTATAATCATTCTTTCAGACGTAATTAATTGGATATAGTTGTAACTTGGTTCATCAAGTATATTTGACTTTTTTTCAGTGTGATTTCTCATACATGGAAAAAACTTGAATTCTAAAAACAGGTTTACATGCTTTGCAAAAATATCATTTTGTCAAGTGTTATTTTTTCATTTTTATAAAAGTTTATTAACGAGAAGAGAAAAATTAATAAAAAAAAAGTGTGGATAAAAAGATTTCATCTTTATTTAAAAGAAATCTTTTTGGAGCACATATTTGATTTCATTAAAATTAAAATACACACACAATGGGTTTTATTAAGTAATAACGTTGCTTTTATAACTTTATTTCTTTTGCACAACAGCTTGGTGTTCTACTAATTGTGTTTTGGTATTTTGTTAGGTTTTGATTAGTTCACTTGTTCTGACAATAATCAATATAATATTTATATATTTAAGGTTTTGATTAGTTCACTTGATTTTTCATACATGTAAAAAAAAACTTGAGTTCTAAAAAGAAGCTTACATGCTTTGCAAAAATATCATTTTTGTCAAGTGCTATTTTTTCATTTTTATGAAAGTTTACTAACGAGAAGACACACATTAATATAGTGTAGATAAACATAATTCACCTTTACAAGAAATCCTTTTTGGATCACATATTTGATTTAATTAAAAATAAAATACACACAACACCGCTTTTAATAAGTAATAACGTTGCTTTTATAACTTTATTTCTTTTGCACAACAGCTTGGTGTTCTACAAATTGTGTCTTGGTATTTCGTCAGGTTTTGATTCGTTCACTTGTTCTGACAACAATCAATATAATATTAATATTTTTAAGGTTTTCATTAGTTCACTTGTTCTGACAACAACCAATATAATATTTATATTTTTAAGGTTTTGATTAGTTCAGTTGTTCTGACAACAATCAATATAATATTAATATTTTTAAGGTTTTCATTAGTTCACTTGTTCTGACAACAACCAATATAATATTTATATTTTTAAGGTTTTGATTAGTTCACTTGTTCTGACAACAACCAATATATTTGTATTTTTCAATTTTTTACTTCCTCATATTGTATTTTATTATCTGCTTTCGCTTTATTATAAAAATATTTATTAAGAATGATGAGTCGTGTTAGTTTTCATATGCGTTTAATTAATGATGGGTTTTAGGGTTGTTTTATGCAATTTTATGTCTTAGGTAAAACTGTAATACATACTTGTTTTATGTTTTAGTTGAATAAATGCAAACTCTAAGATTGAGACTATTTTTTGCAAATGACATTTTTAATTATTTTATTTTTATATGTATCAGTAAGCTTGATTTACAAGCGCAAGAATATTCACATATTTTGCAAGAATATGGCGTTTCTTCTTTTCGCTTTGTTTTGTTTTAGTTTACTTCAGTCTAAGTTCTTAGAAATCAAGGGGTCCACAAGCTGGGGCTAACACTTGAACTCTATATGAGATACATAGATATTCGAATGTTCCATTTAAGTTTTTTATCTCTCAAGCACTGAGTTAGTAAAGAAATTGAGAACATAATCTTCCTCTCCTCAATTAACCATTTTCATACGTTGTAGTATATCTTTCATTTTGGTCAAGTTTTCCCCAGTGTGAGATCTAACATGAAACACTAAATTTGATTGTCAGAACAAGAATATCCACATACTTCAAACGAATGCCGTTTCCCCAGTGTGAATTCTCATATGTTTCACTAACGATGATTTGTGAGAACAAGAATAATTACACATTTCACAAGAATATGGCTTTTCCCCAGTGTGAGTTCTCATATGTACTACTAAAGTTGATCTTTGAGAAAAGGAATAGCCACACACTTTACAAGAATGTGGCTTTTCCCCAGTGTGAGTTCTTATATGTTTCACTAGCGACGCTTTATCAGAACAAGAATATTTACACACTTTGCAAGAATGTCGCTTTTCCCCAGTGTGGGTTCTCATATGTTTCAGTAAATTTGATTTGTCAGAAGAAGAATATCCACAAACTTCACAAGAATGTGGCTTTTCCCCAGTGTGAGTTCTCATATGTGCTACTAACCTGGATTTTTGAGAAAAGGAATATCCACACACTTTACAAGAATGTGGCTTTTCCCCCGTGTGAGTAACCATATGTGCTACTAAATTTGATTTTTGAGTTAGGGAATATCCACACACTTTACAAAAATATGGCTTTTCCCCTGTGTGAGTTCTCATATGTTTCATTAATGATACTTTTTGAGAACAAGAATATTGACACACTTCACAAGAATATGGCTTTTCCCAGTGTGAGTTCTCATATGTGCTACCAAACTTGATTTTTCAGAACAAGAATATCCACACACTTTACAGGAGTGTGGCTTTTCCCCAGTGTGAGTTCTCATATGTTTCATTAACGATCCTTTTTGAGAACAAGAATATTTACACACTTCGCAAGAATGTGGTTTTTTCCCAGTGTGAGTTCTCATATGTTCTACTAAATTTGTTTTTTGAGAAAAGGAATATCCACACACTTTACAAGAATGTGGCTTTTCTCCAGTGTGAGTTCTCATATGTGCTACTAAATTTGATTTTTGAGAAAAGGAATATCCACACACATTACAAGAATGGGGCTTTTCCCCTGTGTGAGTTCTCATATGTTTTGCTAACGATGCTTTTTGAGAACAAGAATATTTACACACTTTGCAAGAATGCGGTTTTTCACTGGTGTAAGTTCTCATATTTCACTAACGATGCTTTTTCAGAACAAGAATATTTACACACTTTGAAGAATGTGTGTTTTACTAGTTTGAGTTCTCATACGTGCAACTAAATTTATTTTTTGAGAAACGGAATATTTTCAGACTCTATAAGAATGTAGCCTTTCTTCAGTATGAGTTCTCATATGTATAACGATACTTTTTGAGAAAAAGAATATTTACACACTTTGTAATAATATGGGTTTCCCCAGTGTTAGTTCTCATGTGTGCCACTTACAATTATTTATTAGAAGAGGAATATCCACACACTTTACGAGAATCTGGCTTTTCTTCAGTTTAATTTCGCATATTTCTCATTAAGTTTGAGTTTTGAGAACACAAATATCCACACACTTCGCAATGTGAGTTCTCATATGTGCTATTAAATTTGCTTTTACGGGAGAGGACTATCCACCCACTTTACAAGAATGTAGCTTTTTGCCAGTGTGTGTTTGTCATATTCTTTGCGTTTTGAGAGCAAGACTATCCAAACAAGAATGTGGCTTTTCTCATATGTATAACTAGCCTGTGGTTTTTGAGAAAAGGAATTTCGCAAGAATAAGGTTTTCCCTCAGTTTGATTTCTCATATGTCTCACAAACGATAATTTTCAAGAACCAGAATATCCATGCATTTCACAAATATGTCTTTTCCGCAATGTGAATTATCAACTGTCTCATTAATTTTGATTTTTCAAATAAAGAATACATCGCTTTTTTCCTTTGAAGATTGTGATGCTGACTATGTTTTGCTTTAATCTTTTTTAATTATCTTTCAGAATATCCAAACACCTCACAAGAATGTGGCTCTTATCGAGTGGGAGTTCTCATATGGATAACTAGCCTATGATTTTGAGAAAACGAATATCCACACATTTCACAAGAATAAGTTTTTCCCCAGTTTTCTTTCTCATGTCTCACAAACGATAATTTTCAAGAACCAGAATATCCCTGCACTTCACAAATATGTCTTTTCCGCAATGTGAATTCTTATGTGTCTCATTAATTTTTATTTTTCAAATAAATAATATTTTACATTTTACAGAAACATTTTTATTTCAAATATTTTAAGCTGATGATAGGACTTTCTACCAGCTTCAAAAGCTCTTTCGCTTTTATCTTTTTTTTAAAGTTTCTTTCATTGAAGATTGAGCATGGGACAGCCAGCCCAGCTATCAACATTCCCTGTGTTTTATTGAAACAAGCCGCGTACTCTTTTTTCGTCAGTGCTTTAGTACATGTTTTAGTACACCCTATTTTGAAGAAAAAGAAAATTATTCAATAGTATGGCTTTTTCCAGTGTGAGTTCTTTTTTCCAGCGTGAGTTTTACAAAATCACATATTTAACAAGAATATGGCTTTTTTCCAGTTGGATTTCTTCTTTGCTCCAGTTTGTGATTTGTATTTCTTATTAACTTTTGAAAATTAAACACGTTTTACAAAAATATATATAATGTTTTTAGAACAAGGTAAAAACTGTTTATAGGATAATGTTTCATGAAAATGATACTGCATTAATATTCAATTATCATCGTTCCATCAGCAAAATCATCTGCAAGAAAAAATTCAATATTTTTAGTATTCTGTTCTCAGTGGCATCAAAAAGTTTACTTTTTTGCATGTATGTAAAATGAATATATAAATTTAAAAAAGTCCATCAAAATCTTTCCTTTGCTTTCTTTATAATTATACACACACAGACACACACACACACATATATATATATATATATATATATATATATATATATATATAACCCACATATATAGACACACACACACACACACATATATATATATATATACATGAAAAAATTATCAAAAGTCCTCAACATCTTTTCATTATATATTTGTTTAGCACCCAAAACTTTAATTAGTTTCCAAATCCTACAGTGCATTCTCTGTCTCATCGTCACAATGTTGAATCCCATGTTTTTCACGTAATTTAATGAAATGTGATCTGATTAATATATAATAATGCAGTAGTTTAAATGTAATGTGTACAGACATCGAGTCTATTACTATAAACCTTTAACAAATACTTAACCTTACAATATCATTAAAACATTTATAATAAAACTAACGCATGCAGATTGATGTTTGCAGTGTCCTTGCTTTTGGCAACATTTAGTCTAAAGTATTTCTCAATTTCTCAATTCTACTATTCCAAATAAATGTTCATTTGATGGGAAATATCCGTTTATCTCCAATTCAGCAAAAAATCACGTTATTTGTAACCACATGAATTTACGTCATCGTTTTAATGTTTTATCTTTAAATATTAAAAAAAGATTACGAATGTTTGAATTACTATATAAACACGTAAAAAAAACTAAGCGTATTTTGTGGTTTCATTTCTTAATTTCTTCTCCAACTTTAATTTTTTTTCACGTTTGATGTTATTTACATCTAACGATCAGCGTATCCCATGATGCACGGAACATCCGTTCGCGAATGTAACCAAACATTTTGACATGTGATTAACAAATTCACATGTAAGAAAAACATTTTAAATGATACAAAACATTTTAAATGAAACATTTTAATTATTAACAATAGAACTTTTTTCATATATTTCTTATAAGATTGTAACAAAAGATCATATTATGCCTTTTTACAATCAGATTCGATAATTTAACTTGTTTATATGAAACTCGCTACAGACAAAATATAAGAATATTCAAAAGAACTAAAGATGATGAATGCAAAGGCCGCAGATTTATTTTAATTATTTACAGTAGAATGGTTTCATATTTCCTAATACATTGTAACAATGAATTCCCTTTATTCAAAAAATCAATCGAACAGAGTAATTAAAATGTCATTTTATATGAAAACATAACGTATCTTAAGAAAGTTTTAAAATATATAAGATTTCAATTTTAAATAAGAAATCTTAAGAAAGTTTTAAAATATGTTGGATTTCAATTTTACATAACATATTTTAATGAAGTTTGGAATTCCCTTCCTACTACCCGCTTCCCTGGCTGCACTGATCTGCAAAATTTTAAATGTAATGTAAACCAACATCTTGTTGACATCTTGATAATCTTTCCTAAGCATGGTTCCAACTAGTAGCCCGTTACGTCCAAGTAACAATATTCCTTATTAGGGTTTAATGTGATTTAAAAAAAAGATAAACAAATGATCCGCAATCCCATTTTTCTATTGTCATCAAAATCGGTGAAATTGACCATTTTAAAATCAAATCGATAAATTGCTGCTCCAGGAAGTAACGCACCCCGTTGCACCATGGGAAAATTTCACAAGCCTCTCCAGTGTGGCTAAGTTCAAAATGCACTGTAAATTGCACTGTAAAGAACCTACTGTTGATTTCGTGAAAAAATCAACTCAAGTTTAAAATGCAAATGTAAAGTATCACGGTTCAATTGTGCTCTGAACAGAAACATCGATGTCGAACTCGCACATGCCATATCAAATAGTCCACTGTTGATTTCTTATGATGTGCCTTTCTACTTGTGTAGTGAAAATAGTTTTAATTAACATTTAAAAGGCAAACATAAAGTATCATGGTTCAATTCTGCTCTAAACAGTAACGGTCATTTCGAGCATACCCTTCCATGTCAAATAATCTACTGTTGATTTTAGACGCTGGGCTTTTCTGCTTGTACGTCTTTTTAATGAACTTGCGATATTAGACCGTATAGTCATTAGTATAATGAGTTAACATTAGTACAAAGCGGCTGTTCCTTCTTTCATCCGAATCTTTCGATTATTGATACTTATTGAAAATATTTCAATACAAAATTTATCTTAGAACATTACTAGGCACATAAAATACCTCCATGTAAAATTAATAAAACAACAACAACAACAACAAAAAGTAGCGCTGTTGTTTAGGAGTATGTGGGGAACGAACTCACACAAGTTCCTTTTATATAATAATAATAAAGATACATAAAATTTTAAAATAGATGCTAAATGTATCCGAAAACCATGAATTAAAAAAATATATATTTAAGATTTTAGAATGGGAATCGCATTCCTAGCAGTATCAGAATTTTTGTAGGAATTTTTGACACCCCTAACACGAAACTGCGAATACAATATAAAAATCTCGTAATTTCTCTGTTAAAAGTGGGTTATTTATTTTCTTTATGGATTATACTTCCAAAATAAACTATTACAGTTGTTTTAAAAGTAATAAAAATATTTTTGTTTTTTTTAAAACAGTAATGAATTTTCCGAACTCAATATTTTTCAATTTTTAAACTCAATATTTTTCAATTTTTAAATTTTAAAAATCTATCAAAATTTTTCTATTGATTCTATTTTTACGATATTTTCAGGGTCAATGTGAAATTGTATGTTCTTTCCAATAAACCCAATATAATATTTTAGACAAACGTTTTTTTTTTAAATTCACGCCCCCCAAGTGTCACCCATTTTCAACTTTCTCTTAAAAAGTAAATAATTAATTTATGTCGTGGAGTTTTATATATCACAAATTGAAGAGAAAAGGTCAATAAATAATATATTCAAATTTAAAACAAAAAAAAATCGCTTTTTTAGAAATTTACCTGTAAAGTCCGAAGTTTAAAACCTTTTTTTTTAAAAAAACACATTGTTTTGTTTTGTTTTGTTTTTTTAATAAAACCTTGATCCTTGCTCCTTTAATTGAAAAAAAATTAGGGCTTGAATTACATTTTTCGAGGAGTTATAAGCTTGGAAAGATGGGGTGGAATTATTCACTATTTTTACGAAATTTCTGACACTGCTATCGCATTCCTGTATTAATTTAATGTAAAATGGCAAACTACTTCAGGTTCAAATATTCAGTTTCTGATTTTGTGCGATATAATAAATATAATTATTATTTTTATAATTATTAAAAAAAAGGTTATTTGATTTTGTTTTTGTTATAAGTTTTGTTGTCATTGTTTTTTAACGATAAATATGAGTAGCAGTGGCCTCGCATTGAAGCTCATTTTTATTTACTTAGAAAGTCGCCCATAATTTATTAGGACATATATATCATTTTATTTATTTTTATTATTTTTACAACAGTAATCTACGTACATGCCTGTTTCAAGGTAACTACCTCTCATCAGTGTAGCTTGACTGTTTTTAGGAATCAAACTCCAGACCATGTTTTTCATAATCCTGTGTGTTAACCGTTCCGCCACAAACTCCTAGATTATTTTACTGTTTATTTTTATCGCTTATAAATTTTTAGATTTGTTGTCGTTGTTTTACTATTTTATATTTATTTATTTTCAATTTTAAATTATTTAGCCATTTCATTTTGTGTCCAATTTCAAATGAAAATGCCTCCCCTGATTAATAATAATTTTACTAGTTAGAACGCCAGTCCTAACACAAGGAAGAACGTTTGATTTGTACTTTCATCTAACAATTTAATAAACAAAAGTGTCGGTTTATAGTTTAAAAAAACAAACAGTAGTAAAAAAATAAGATGTTACAAATGGTGAAAAAAAACGCTACATAATTTGATATGCTTTTTTGTGTTTTATACTAATTTTGAAGTGTTTATTTACTTCAAAAAATTATTTTGCAAAAATTAATGCGGAGATTACGTCAGGACAAGAAAACTGGTCATTTTAAATTTATTTCGATGATGAACTACGCTTAGTGAAATTATATAGATTTATTTATTTAATTTCAATTTTAAACGATTTAAATTTAATATGAAAAAAAAAAACGGGATGGATTCGTTTTTCTTTTGTGTTAAAAAAATGTACGTATTTAATTTCAATTTTAACTGATTTGGTCATTCCATTTGTTGTCTAATTACAAATGAAAATACCTTCCCTCATTTATAATAATGTTATTATTTAGAAAGCCAGCCCCAATATAAGAAAGGATATCCTTTTAACTAATTTGTAGGTTCACCTGACAAATTTATAGAAAAGTGCAATTTAAGGGTTAGACAAAAAACAAACAAACAGTATTAAAATAAAACCAATATTTTACAAATAAATGGTACTAAAAGGGGAAAAACTTTACGTAACTGGTTAAGTTTTTTTGTATTTTATACTCATTTTGAAGCGTTTATTTACTTTGAAAAAATAGTGATGAGATAACGTTAGAACATGAAAAATAGCATATTTTGTTTTTATTTCGGTGGTAAACAACGCAATAGTGAAATTATATAGATTTAACAATATTTTTTGTCTATTAGTTGCTATTAATTTGTGATGGCCGATAAATGGGTATTTATTTGAAATGAAGTTTATATAAAAAAAAGGTTTCCATTTTACAATAAAATAATAAAATAAAAAAATCGATATGTTTTATTGGATTGCAATAAAAATAAACCTTTTTAATGGTTCAGTCTATTTGAACATTTATTGGATGTGGGTTTATACACACACACACACACACACACACATATATATATATATATATATATATATATATATATATATATATATATATATATATAATTTCAATTTTAAATGATTTAACCATTCCGTTTTCTGTCCAGTTTCAAATGAAAACGTTTCCTCTCATTAATAATAAGTTTATTATTTAGAAAACCAGTTCTAAGATAAGAAAGAATATATTTTCAAACTAATTTGTACTTTCACCTGACAATTTGAAGAAAAACATATTTTGTATTCATTTCGACGGTGAACTACGCAATAGTGTAATTATATAGATTTAACAATATTTTTTCTACATTTACGTCAGAACAAGAAAACTGGTCATTTTGAATTTATTTCGATGATAAACTACGCTTAGGGAAATTAAAAATAGTGATGAGTTTATATCAGAATGAGAAAAACCATCATATTTTGTATTTATTTCGACGGTGAACAACGCAATAGTGTAATTATATAGGTTTACCAATATTTTGTTCTACATTAAGTTGCTACTAATTTGTGATGGCCGATAAATGGGTACTTATTTGAAATGAAGTTTATAAAAAAGAAAGAGGTTTCCATTCTACAATAAAAAAAATATTGGATAAAACATTAAAAAACGAAATTTTTAGCGACATAATAAGTAAGTATAAACGGAAAAAAAATATTTTTTAAATGTTAAAACAATTAAATTTCAAAAAGCAGTTTTTGTGTTCAGTTGTGTAAAAAATTAAACCAACTTTGAATCATAATATTGTTTATGGAAAATATCATTTTTAATCACAAATCAAAAGTTTTAAATAAACACATTTTGTACAAAATTACAAAATTTTAAATTTCAGATTGAAATATATATTTTAGGGGATTTTACTTTTTTTTTTTAATTCACGTATAAAGCATGGCGAAATCGATATTTTGGATTGCAATGGAAAAAAACTTTTTAAATGTTTCAGTTTATTGAAATTTTATTTTTAAAAGTGTATAAAGAAAAAAAATCAAAAGTTTTACTTAAATAAACACATTTTCTACAGAATTCAAAAATTTTAAATGTCAGATAGAAATATATATTTTAGGAGATTTTACTTTTTTTTTTTAATTCGCGTCTGTTATAAAGCATGGCGAAATCGATATTTTGAGGGGGGAATTGCAATGAGAAAAAACTTTTATAAATGTTTCAGTTTTTTTGAAAATTTATTTTTAAAAGTGTTTAAAGAAAAAAATATAATAACTTACCTTTCATTTCTGAAATTCAATACGAAAAAGAAAAGAATTTAAAAACTGGATAGATTCATTTTTTCTTTTGTGTTCAAAACAGAACATTTCTTTTCTTTGTTATGATTTCTTTAGTAAATTGATACAACTTTTGTTTTGTGTGTCCAATTCATTAAGAAATAAAATATATGAAAATATAAAAGAATCAAATTTAAAAGATGAAAAACACGATTTAAACGTGAAATTATTTAAAGAGAAAACCAACTTCTAAAGAACTATGGATTTAGCTCATCGTTAAACGGTGTCGTCATTATTTTGTTCCCCGTGTAAAAATATCCGTTAATTAGTTATGTGAGCCGAATTGATTTCCTATCAAATGTAAATATTTGTCAATATTTAAGACTTGTCACGATTTCTTTTTTATAAATTTATATTTTGTATATAAAATTCATTAAAATAAAGATATGAAAACGGCGTTTCTTTTTGTTGTTGTTGTTTTAAGACTGAACATTTCTTTATTTGTTTGAATTAGTCGAACTACTGTTAACATCCAAGATTGAAACAGTAGTCTGAATAATCCAAATAATCCTCATATACAAATATTTCACAATAACAACTCAAATTGTACAAATGATGAAGTCGGCCAAATGACAAAGACAGATTTGTACCAAGAAAATAGAATATAATCGTATGATTGCATTATGAAACTTGCAAGTTATTGTTATTAAACCAGATTCGATTAGCCTTGCGACTTTACTTGTCATTAGTTGTATCCTCCCAGGCATTTACTCAGTCTTTCAAAGGGAAATAGCTAATTTCCAACGGTTCATGCGTCCTTACTTGGTAATTTTAATGTGTGATTCTTGACCCTTTTTATCAGGTCAGAGTCATTTTTTAGGTCACGGTGTCCCTTTCAATTAAGTAGTTGTTCCCATATTAAACATTTCATAATTAAATGTGTCGTTTTTATATGAGAGTCACCACTTATCAAGGCCCGAAGGCCACTCGAGGATAAAAGTTAATGAATGTACGGTGGTAGTCTTGTAATCGTTAATGGTGTAAATTGTATAGAATTTGATTATTCATGAGGACGGCTCAACAAGAATTTGCTTACATTGGATTTGAAGGCTAACGTGTTGTATTAAACTGGGAAGCAGACCAGCAGAACAGTGTTCCACGGGCAAACAGTTCTGGTAAAGAAGCTTTGTGCATAGAATTTGCGTTTAGATTAAGACACAGATAGAGAGTGGGGACAATCATATATAGTGGTTGTAGCTAGTTGAGTGTTTTTCGTGAAGGTTGGCAAGAGTTTGAAGATTAAAGGTCAGCCGAGCAGTAGCACTTACCATGAAAATAAAGATAAAGCAGATATAGTCTTGCAACGTCCTTTTGTGAGAAAGAGGCTGAAGAAAAGAAGAAACGGGCATCACTCACTAGGTTTCAAAGCCGGTTTTGAACTCTATCAAAGCCTAATAGGGCGTGTCGAACATCGCCTGCCCATATGTTGCAACAATACTCAATTTTAAGGCATACCTGACTCTTATACGGATAGAGGATTGCATCTTCAGTGAGATACCTACTAGTGGTAGAGTAGTCCAACCATTTTTACAGCGATCTTGGCAACAGATTCGATGTATGTGTTCCATTTAAAATCAGGAGTTAAGGTCGGTGCCATAAGATTGTGAAAATATGGAGCTACTCAAGACGAGAACCATTCATTTCAATTGTTGCATAATGAGAGTCAACGATTATGATGAAAGTAGAGAGGTTTGGCATTAAAATTAACCAGACACCATTTCCCCATTGTATCACGTTCTCTGCATCAGAAAAGAAAGAATGAGAAAGATCTTCGTTATTGCTCTCCTTTGAAGTGTCGCTATAGACTCTGCTGCTGTCTGCATCAATGTTTACGAATTATCTAAGAATGAAGATCAGGATGACAGTTTGGTCCAGGATGGAACCTTGAGAGACGCCAGCATTGATACTATGACTTTCTGATTTCTGTCCATCTACAACTACTTTTATACGCCTATCAGCAAGAAAGGATTTAGTAATTAAGAAGACACTATTAGCTATTCCATAGCTGACGATTTTGTGAAAATGGCCTTTATGCCGTACTCTATCAAAAGCTTGTTGATCGTCCCCTCTAAATCAGATACATTGTTAAAGAAGGCCTTTGGAAATATTTCTGAAGCTGGAGCAATCCTAAATAGTAAAACTTTCCCCCTAAACCGACCAAATGGCGTAGTAAGTGTTGTCAAGCGACCGCTGGCTTCATCCAATTTTCCATGCCAAATCCATCTTGTAAATCCAGGGTGGAAAATATCTTGCTATCAGCCAGTTCTGGCAGAAAATCGTCCAGTGTCAGTAGTTGGAAATGTTCCCTTTTCAGAGCTTTATTTAATGATCTCGAGTCTATGCAAATACTTAGATCTCCATTTTTGTGTGTCTTTATTCTCCACTGTAAACATACGTCATCACAAGGGGCTTAACTCCAAACGGTGAAAACCCTGAATAGTTTCTCAAGGTACAAGGAAGACCAACATTAAACGTAACAATAATCAACAGTGTCGATGATCTGATTAAGTTGTTTCCAGAACAATTGTACAGAATTGGCAATCTATCGGGTTCAAGCCAGAACAACATTAAACACAACAACGACCAAGTTTCGACGATTTGACCAAGTTGTTCCAAGGACAATTTGACAATAATGAAAACACGGAGCACGATATAGTCAGTGAGTCGTGGTATGAACTCCATTTTTATTTATCTAAAACCCCGCTCCAAACGGAAGAGGTTGTTTATCTTAAACTCTGTTGATTAGAGAGTTTTGTAAGGAGAGACAATGGTTACATACTATCGATTAGCAACTGCGACAATGTTTTTTGCTATAACACAAAGGAATAAATCATGTTGACCTAAACCAACATTAAACATAACAACAATCAAGTCTCGATGATTTGATCAAGTTGTTCCAAGGACAACATAACAGAATTGGCAATTTTTCGGAAACAATTCAAACTAATACTAAACAAGGAAACAATTAATTGCTTGTTACAAGCCAAACTACTGAGAGATGTTGTATCTTAGAGAGAGTCTTATTACATATGATGTTGAATCTTAGAGAGAGTGTTTAAGAGGAATGTTGAAGGACTCAGAGAGAGAGAGAGATGTTATTGTAAGAGACTTAGAGAGATTGTTCGTTTATAACTTATTCCTATATTTTAAATGTTCATTCCTTAGATGCGTAGAAGAAGAAAGCTCTTAGAATGATGAGATAGTGTTCACTGTTCAGACATTGTGTAGACATGAGATGTCGAGACGTGTATGTAAAGACATTTTATAACGCAAATATATAATACAATTTCACTTTACCTTTTTGTAAAAATCATAAGACAAGACGACGTTTTTATAAAACACATGATGAGGTGTATTTCTTCACGACCGGCCGTGGTTTTCATCATCAAGAATTCAAAGCTTCACATTTTAGTTTCCAAGTGATCGTCTCGCTTCCTAGACGCTTCCCAGACCCTCTCTGAGTTTCTCACTGACTGTCTCTCTGACCGTCTTCTTTTACTCTAAAGTTTTTTCTCTATCCCATGAACTTTCTATTTTCCGTGACGTCATGCACATGTTAAATCATGTGCCTTCTCTCACGTGTTCTGGACATGCGTGTCCAAAACTTTTCCTATTTCTACGGAAGGAATTTTAACCTTTACTCAGTAACCTATTTTACCAATATGTTAAAAACATTATTTTATTAGCTGCATTCTTTCAATTTAAAATTTCATAACAAACTTGACAGTTCACATTCTTTTCTTGAAATATTTTATCCCTATTCTAAACAATGGTTTGTTTTACATTTTTAAATTCTCACACGTAATCTATTTCTAAACCTAAATTACGAGGTTCGAATTTCGTCTATTGCTATTTCATTTTCATCTTAACTAATCTCTCTATTTTTTACTTACATGAAAAGGGGACAGCCCTTATCATGTAACACTATCACTAAACACAGCAATCATCAACAGTGTCGATGATTTGATCAAGTAGTTCCAAGGACAGAACTTGCGGGTTGGTATGGACAGTGAATGAAAAGAGATGCAGTACCATACATTGACCGACCACTAAAGTTTCCCATTAACAGACGAGATAAACTACAACAAAATAAAATATGATTTTGTTGTGGTTTAAACAGAAACATTTATTTCGAACGTGCCCCTGTCATATTAAAAAACCTACTGTTCGTGTATATCTCGAGCGTTTTGGCAGTGTAAGGTGGAGCTTTCAGGGATTGGAAATATTGGTGTAATAATGAAACTGACAGAAGACACAGATTGGTGTTCAATTCTGGCAATATCAACAAAAACAGATGGGTGCAAGTATTTCTAATGTTATCGCATTTAAATTTTCTAAATTATTATTTCCACTGTGTAATCTTACGAGATAATAAAATCAACAATGTTATACTTAAAATTTACTTACAATAGAAAATACAACTGTAAGAAATGAGTATTGGTTTTATGAACACTTGATTAACTAACATAAAAATGATTACTTGTTAATAAATAATTTACATGAATATAATACAGCATAATCACCTTGACACACCGGTTCATGATATGAATATTGTGTAGGACGACACATAACGATAATATATAACGGGGATAGATAACGACTATATAATAGAGGATAATAAACTGTGATGGATACGACGATGATGACAATTCTTTGAGATTTCTTAGGAGATTTCATTCGAATGTGAAATGGGCAGTTCTTCTTACTCACTTCATTATTGATGGTGGGGACAGACAGTTAAAGAAGGGGTGAAACCGTGAAAATTTTGAAGAGTGTTACATATGTTCATTTACCAAGATGACAGACAATCACATTTCATTTCTGGTGGATGACAAACAAAGACAAAAAAATGAAGATATCTACTCTTCCGGCTGGAAGAGATGATGATCAGGAATTCGATTAAAAAACTTCAACCAGAATTAGCGCCCATACTTACAAAACTGTTTAAACGTTGTCTTAAGGAGAATTGCTTACCATCACCCTGGAAAATCTTATCAGTATGCCCAGTATTTAAGAATTCAGGTGATCGTTTATTCTCCTCTCAGTATAGGTCAATAAGTCTTCTGTGCGTCATGAGGAAGTTGCTGGAATCTGTGTTAAATAGAGACGTAATCAAGCATCGCAACAAAAATAACCTTCTTAGTGACATGCAATATGGGTTCCGTTCTGCTAGATCTACAGCAGATGTGCTTACAGGATTATTGAATCTCTCGACGGAGGCAACCTATTGCTCTTGACATATCAAAGGCCCTTGATAGGGTATGACATAAATGTTTACTTCACAAGATCTCCAGCTATGGTATAGCTGGAAATGTCTTCTCAAGTATTAAATAATTTCTCTCCTATAGGTGCATAATAGTAGTAGTTAATGGGCAAAAAACAGAAGCTCACAATATTAATGCTGGAGTCCCTCAGGGATCCATCCTGGGCCCAACTCCTTTCCTGATCTACATTAATGATCTTCCAAATCACAGCTTTACATCATTCGTAGACATTTATGCTGATGACACTACCATATATGGTAGCATATCTAAGACAGTAAACGACCAAATTCTCTCCAATTCTCTCTCCTCTGATCTTGAGCACGTGGTATAATGGGTAAAAGAGTGGTTGGTTACTTTTAATGCGTCTAAAACCAAGCTTCTCTCTTTACATTATCAACGTTCTGATCCGCATCTGGCATCAATTGAAATGAATGGCTCTCGTCTTAGGGAGGACTTATGTTTTGAAGCTTCTGGGCTTGACCTTTACTCCTGATCTTAAATGGAACACGTACATCAAATCTGTTGACAAGGCCACTGGAAAAATGGTGGGATCCTTCTAACGATCTAGTAGATATCTCACTACTGATGAAATTATCTATATATATCTTCTCTCGCTTCCAAAAGGGGCTTAGCAAACTTTCCTCCTCTGACTATTCCGAACTTAACTTTGAAATATCCTTTGAAACCCTCTTAGCTCGATATATCGTTTCTTTGTGACGTCAGAAACGTGCTCAATTATATCAATGTTTTTTCACATGAATTTACATACGTATATGCCCAACACGTTTTTTGGCAAAACAAAAACATTACTTAATTTACATCGTCTGATATTTGACCTGACACACTGGACAGTAGGCGCTCTACATTCCTAAAATCGTATCTAAATAGTAATTCTTTTCAACTCTTGAATACTGGGTTCGATTCTAGCCTTTTCCTTTAATAAATATTGTTTTCAAACCTTATTTACTTTGTTTCTCTCATTACCGGGATATGTACCATTCCATATATAACATGAGGTGACTAACCAATTCTTTTATGATTTCAGGTTCAAAAAATAGATACAGCAGGGAATGGGTTCCTCCTGGACTGACAATCAACGAGGAATATGTTCAGGTTTTAAAGAAGTCCAGGAAGACATTCCGTCGAAGATGTCAGCACTCTTCAAATTGTGCCATTAGCATTTTCACCAGTCAACAATGCAGCACCCAACAGTTCCATTCTTGTTACAGACTATTTAATCGAGATGTGCATCAATACAGTTTCTCATCCTCCCTTTAGTCTAGACCTTTCTCCCTGTGCATTAAGTTATTCCTTAGACTCAAGGAAAACCTTACAGGCTGGTATTATGACATGATTGAGGAGATTAAAGATGTTCTGACAAGGGTCACTAACACGCTCACATAAAATATATTTCATGGGGGCTTCTTAAAGTTGTAAGAACAGTATAACGATTGGATCGCAGCCAGAGGAGATTACATTCAAAGGGACTAGTTTCGTGTGTTTACTATCAATAAAAGCTGAACTCTAATAAGTTTCTAATGTCAATATTAAATGAAGTTACTTCATTTGGTTTATTATATTTAGTTAATGTCTCTTTTTACAGAGTAAATCAAAAGTTCATTAATAATAATGCAAAAAAAATGAAAAAAATACTTTTCTTAACCGTTTTTTTAAAATCAAGTAATTTCATATTATTATGACACGTTTTCATTATTTTAGTTTAGTTTGAAGTTGTTGAAGTCTTATCTTTATTTAGTTTGTCTCAAGCTGATCAAACAAAGACTAAAAATATAAAAAGACCATAGATTTCATGAGAGAGTTCCTATCCAATACGGTATCATGAGGGTAACTAATATTTATTAATAGACTCACAAAATATAGTTTAGTTTATCTTACAAAAGTTTTGCTACAGCTTGGTTTAGCAAAGATTCTGTCTAAGGTTAAATATTATTTTTCTTACTTGGGACAACTATCTTTACCACAACAATTATATTATTTAATTTAATAATCGTAGAAAATATTTTATATGAAAGTGTGTTTTGCTGTTCAAAAATAGACTGTTAATTTTTTTATTGTTAAGTTACTGATGTCATAATTAAATAAAGTTACTTCGTCTGGTTGTCTATTTATTTGATGCTTTTACTGAGTTAATCAAGAAAAATAACGAATAAAAATGACAGAATTAAATAAAAATATATTTTTTGTGAAAGAAACACGTTTTTATTAAGTCATTTCATATTGTGATACAATATGTTTTCATTCTGTTTGTTTAGTTTGTTCGAATATATTAAGTCTCTCTTTGTCTCCAGCTGATCAATAAATAACTAAAACTATAAAAAGACAACATATTTCATAAGAGAGATTCTATCCAATACGTAATATCATGAGTGCAACTAATAAATTAACAGACAAAGAAACACATGATAAAAAGTATAGTTTTTCGTCTTCAACAAGTTTTGCTACAGCTTGGTTTTGCAAGGTTTTTGCCTTATTTTAATATTCTTTTTAAAATAAGGACAATTGTATCTACGACAACAATTATATTACTTTCCTGCAAGTTTACTTTGTTTTCAATTCATTCATTTAAAGATATTAAGAGTTCATTTGTTGCACTTGTTTCGCTATGAAAACAATTTAGATCCAATAGATTATTTAAGGCCCGAATACATTCCCGTCATATAAAATACGGGTGGCCATTATATTGCATGTTGGTAAATTACATTGAATGCACTTTATATATTATCCGTGAACATTATCTCTTATTATTCGACGCTCAAGCTTTTTATAAAATGACTCCAATAGAACAGTTGATTAACTCTTTTGACGATTTTGACTCAGGTTGAAAGCATTTTGGAAGTGGCAGATCTTTTAACAGGAAAAATAGCACAGAAATGCTGTTTATTATAAAATGAAACGGAATACATTTTTCCAGACTTTTATAACATGTTTTGTCATATCTTTAGATTGTCGGATGGATAATTCGGGGAATCCTAGTAGACACGATTGGGACATGTTATTATATTCATTTCGTTAATCAATCCAAGCAATGCTTAGATTTGCTTGAGTTTTTTTTTTAAACAATCAATGATGGTCGTGTTAATCATCAACTTGCTATTGATACAAACACTTGTTCATAGGTGCTCATAGTCCAGAGAAGATTTATATGTCTCACTCGTTTTGTTTGTAGAGTTTATTTATCGTTATGTAAAATTTAATGCATCGTTGTAGACAAGGGTCGAGCACATTATCTTTTCTTTTACAATGTTGACATCACGGACTGTTGTTGTTCACTTTGTGTTCTGAGTTCTTATATAACTGAGTTTTTATTCACTAAATATCCTCACAAGAATGTGGCTGTTCATCAATTGAGGTACTTGCATACTTTGTTGTGACGAGCAGGATAATGGCCATTAGATGGCCTGTGCTTTCAATCGATGAATGGCAAAACCTACACTGACCATTTGTTTGTAGGTCAGCCACTTTTTTTGAATCCATTTGTAAGTTAGCCCTGATCTTGCCCGACTACAATAAGTCTTTCCTCATCAAATGGAAGTCTCCGACTTTTGAACCATTGGAGTGAAGCATACTTGTCTATGTACTCCTGGTTCAGCTCCTTTAGGAACTTGCCTGTTCGCTTATTTTATTTCCATCCTTCTTTTCCTGTCTCTATCTCTATTTCTGTGTATTTTTCCTTGTTATTCTTGAAATCTGTGTCGGTGGTTTATCGTGCACATCGACTGTGTTCTCCAGTATGACTTCAAAGTTTTCAGCAAGCTTTGTGATTGAGGTTTGTTGTGAAAGATGATTATGGTCTTTCACCATTTCCATTGTCACGTCCGTTGAACTTTTAATATATTGGACCATGCTTACTATAGTGGCTCGATATGCATGGTTCAACTCAGTGAGACCCAAGCCGCCTTCCTTTCGTGGTAGGTATATCTTGTCCATGCATTGGTTTCGGTATGTTACCTTATGTAGGGATAATTGTTTCCTGGTCTTTGTATCGAGCCTGTTTTTTTTTATATTGAGTTCAGTCTATAATACCGAAACCGTACGTGATCACGGGTATTGCAAGCTGGTTTATAGCCATAATTTTGTTTTTAGGGGTTAGTTCCGGTTTGATGATCTTTTTCAGACGTACTGTATATTTTTGTTCTGCTCTACGTCTCATTTTTTCATGTTCCACATTTACGTTTTCCTCAATGCCGAGGTATTTGTATGTGGAATCTTCTTTCAAATCTTCAATGAGGCTGTCCTTGATCTGAAGATGTTCGGATGTTGTTTTTTCCCCTTTTTTATTGTGCATTTAGCACATTTGTCAAATCCGAACTCCATGCAGATATCCTCTGAGAACGGTTCCACAATTTCTATCAGGGAGAAAAGGTGTTTTTCTGTCTCTGCATAGAGTTTTAGATCGTCCATGAAAAGTAAATGATTCACTCTTTTACTTTTATCTTTTTTTCTGCCTCTACTGAGATTGTACCCAGCATCACATTTTTTAGAAGCTTGCTGAGTGCATCGATTGCAAGGCAGAATAGTAGTGGTGATAGGCTATCGCCTTGAAATATTCCTCGCTGGATGCTAATATTTGAAGATTGTATTGTCCCTTCCATGTGGTGTAGGGAAATAGATGTTTGCCACATTGTCCTTTGTTTTGTAATAAAAGATCTTATGTTCTCATGGACATTATACAGCTCCAGACACCACATTATCCAGGAATGAGGCACACTGTCAAATGCCTTTTTGTATTCAATCCAGGCCATTGACAGGTTTCTTTGTCGCTTTCTACAGTCTTCCAGGATGGTTTTGTTCAAAAGAAGTTGATCTTTTGTCCCAAGCTTGTTTTTCGTGCACTCTTTCTGCTCCTTCTCAAGATATTCACCATCAGTCAAATGCTTATAAATTGCATCGGCAATTATTCCAGGAAGCCATTTGTATGTGGTTGAAAGGCGGCAGATAGGCTGGTATTTATTTGGCAAATGTGTTTCCTGGCTCTTTGGTACAGGACTTGTTTTTCCAATAGTGAGCCATTCTGGTGATTCTTCTTTGCCACTAATAATTCGGTTGAATGGTAGGGCATAGTGTTGGTGTAGTACCGTCAGCTTTTTTAGCCAGAAATTTTGGATGTTATCAATTCCTGGGCTTTTGAAGTTGCTGTAGTGGATTATCTTTTCATTTTATTTATTGCTTTTTTTGTTTTATTTTACTTCAGTCGAAGTTCTCAGAAATCAAGGGGCCCACAACCAGGGGCTAACACTTGAACTCTATATGAGATACATAGGTATTCGAATGTTCTATTAAAGTTCTTTATTTGAATGTTCCAAAGAATTGAGAACATAATTTTCCTCTCCCCAATTACTCATTTTTATACGTTGTAGTATATCTTTCATTTTGGTCTCTTGGTCTTACTGGATTCCAGAACAAGAATTTATCTAGTCTGGTGGAGTAACCAGCTTCGTGCTATTACTTGAGGTAATATCACTTGGAGAAGGTGCACCATTCATCGGAAAAGCTGTGGAGTAGCCGTAGTGAGGAGATCTTATTTGGGCTGCGAATACTATGTGATTTTGAATATTTGGTCAGGGTTTACTTCTATGGAAAAAGTATCCTCCTGCCAGATTGTTTCGGCAAACTCATGTACAGAGAGACCTTAGACAATCGAGGACTGTGTCTAGTAGGCATTCAAGTTCTCCCCAGTAGGCATTCAAGTTCTCCCTTTTTTTTCTTAAACTTTTTCTTCTAGGGTGTGGGACATCCAACCAGATGTCTGACATTTACCCCTATTTTAGTGAGTCCAACCAAGAGATCTTTTACGGATTCTAGCCGTCCCTTTCAGTGCAATTGTTTGTATTTCACTTGCACTTGGTTCACCGGGTATGCTTGCTATGTACTTTTTAAAGTTCTTTTTCATAAGCCCAGTTGCTCCTATAATGACTGGTATAATTGAAACGTCTTTTAGTTTCCAATTTCGTTTCATATCATACATAAGTCCTTGATACTTTGTTATTTTCCCTCTCAGCTCTGCTAAGCCCTGTATCATTGGGTACACTGACCTCTATTATGGTCGCTTTTTTATTTGCTCTGTCGCAAATCACTATATCTGGTTTAACAGCTGCGTTTTCAAGATATGTACCAGTCGGGATTATGTAGTCATAGTGAATGGTGTAGTTGTCATTCCCAACTGTTCGTTCGGATATATGTTCCCAGGAATTTTACTACACTGAATGCTGAGTTTCTTACATATCTTCCAATGAAGGTATTTGCAAACTCCGTTATGGCGATCTGTATAATACCCATCTCCAAGTAGGACTTTGCAACTAGAAATCAGGTGGTCCACACTCTCAACCTCAGTGCTACAGCACCGGCATTTATTATTGTTGCTTAGACCACACATCTTTTTGAATGCATTCGTCAGGAAGCCCAATATCAACCTCTCTTGGTCGTAATGGAGGGGTCCTCTTTTAAGCCAGTCCGGGGAACCATCCCTATCGATATATTCTTGGGATAGTTCAGTCGGTAGATATTTTGCCCGTTTATGGTTGGCCCATTCTTCTGTTTTAATACTATGGAACTGGCTAGTGTATTTTTCCGACTTTTCTGGGCTATGTCAGTGGACGGCTTGTTTGGGTTCTCATCATCATTTGTAAGGCAATCCTTTCCAAAATGAGTGGCAAGTTGTGTTATAGATGTTGTACTACTTGCTCGATTCTGATAATGGTCTTTAATTTTCATAAGCTTGGGGGTACAGGAACTTATGTACTGACCTATGCTGACGATTGTGGCTTTGTGTTGATGATTGACTTCCGAGAGTCCCATACCTCCTTCTCGCCTGGGTAGGTACAAACGAGGCATGCACTGGTTTCGATAAATAACTCGGTACAAGGTTAACATTTTCCTTGTCTTTGTGTCAAGCCAATTTATGTCTTTCTGAGGCCAGTCAATAATGCCAAAACTATATGTTAGTACTGGTATGGCAAGTTGGTTAATTGTCGTAACTTTGTTCTTGTTTGTGATTTCAGTTTTGCAGATTTTTCTTACTCGGCGTAATTATTCTTGGCTTAGTTTCCCTCTCATCTTGGAATGCTGGATGGACTCATTTTCATCAATGCCGAGGTAATTTTATGTTTCCTGTTCATCCAGTTCTCTGATTTCACTATTTTCATTGTGCTGAATGTTTTCAGTAGATATTTTCTTGCCAGCTTTCAGAGTACACATAGCACACTTACCCAGCCCGAGCTTCATTTAGATGTCATTGGAAAAAGTGTGGACAATTTTTAGTAGATGATCTAAATCCTTATCAGAGCTAGCATACAGCTTAAGATCATCCATGAAAAATAAATGATTTATTACCTTGGAGGATTCTCTTTGGCGGCTGTAGCTTAGATTATAAGCAACTTGGCAGTTCTTTAGGAGCTTACTAAGAGGATCAATTGCTAAGTATGTGTTTTCATATGTGTAACTAAATGTGCTTTTTGCGAAAAAGAACGTTTACATTCTTCACAAGAATATGGCTTTTCGCCCGTGTGTGTTTTCATATGTGTAACTAAATGTGCTTTTTGAGAAAAAGAACGTTTACATTCTTCACAAGAATATGGCTTTTCGCCCGTGTGTGTTTTCATATGTGTAACTAAATTTGATTTTCGAGAAAAAGAATGTTTACATTGTTCACAAGAATATGGCTTCTCGCCAGTGTGTGTTTTCGTATGTCTAACTAAATTTGATTTTTGAGAAAAATAATGTTTACATTGTTCACAAGAATATGGCTTTTCTCCAGTGTGTTTTTTCATATGTGTAACTAAATGTGATTTTTGTGAAAAACAATGTTTACATTGTTCACAAGAATATGGCTTTTCGCCAGTGTGTGTTCTCATATGTGTAACTAAATTTGATTTTTCAGAAAAAGAATGTTTACATTGTTTACAAGAATATGCCTTTTCGCCAGTGTGAATTCGAATATGGCTCACTAAATCTGATTTTTGAGAACAGGAATATGGACATTGGTCACAAGAATATGGCTTTTCACCAGTGTGACTCTTCATATGTCTTGCTAACTTTTGTTTATCATGGCAAACAAAGTCACACAATTCACAAGAATATGATGTTTCCTCAACGTGGCATATCATATGTCGCATTAAAATTGTTTTCTTAGTAAAAATTAATCCACATATTCTACAAGAGGGGTTTTCTCTTGTACGACTCATAATATGTCGCACTAAATGTCTTTTTGAGGAGAAGTGTGTTCACACAATGAACAAAAATATGGTTTATACTTAACGTATACTTGTACGTTTAAGTAATTATGATTTTGTGAAGCAAGAATAGCATGAGCGATTATACAGATTTTTTCTGAAATATTAGAATCTGAGATATCTTTGCTTTTTTGTAGATGTTTTATAAGATGTTTATTACAGATTATTCAGATTTTTTCTGAAGATTTGATAAATATTAGAAGTTGCGATATTTTTGCAACAAATGTAAGTTTAAATGTTTTCCCCAAAACTATATGATCTTCTCTGTAGCAAGTATTAAAGAAAATATTGGATCGTCCACATTTAATACAAGCGTCCAATCAGTAACATCTGCAAAGGAAAAAAAACTTAAATTATTTTTTTTATTTACTGTCAATATTGTTTTTTAGTGATTTATCTTAACATATTTCTGCTATTTTAACGTTACGAAATTCGCGTGTCTTTTAGTCGATTTTTAACAAAAATAACTTACATATATCACTTTTATATTGATACAATAATAACTATGTAACAATATTAAATATATTCCTCAATCATAATTATAATGAATATATTTATATTGATCCAATCATAACTAGGATTAGTATTACTTTTATATTGATACAATCATAACTACGATATCTTTTATATTGATAAAATAATTACTATCAGCAATATCTTTTATATTGATACAATCATAACTATGGTAACCATCTTTTATATTGATACAATCATAACTACGATGAATATCGTTTATAGTGATACAATCATAACTATGATGAATATCTTTTATCGTGATACAATCATAACTATGATGAATATCTTTTATATTGATACAATCATAACTATGATGAATATCTTTTATATTGATACAATCATAGCTATGATGAATATCTTTTATGTTGATACAATCATAACTATGATGAATATCTTATATATTGATACTATCATAACTATGATGAATATCTTTTATGTTGATACTATCATAACTATGATGAATATCTTTTATGTTGATACTATCATAACTATGATGAATATCTTTTATGTTGATATAATCATAACTATGATGAATATCTTTTATATTGATACAATCATGACTATGATGAATATCTTTTACATTGATACAATCATAACTATGATGAATATCTTTTATATTGATACAATCATGACTATGATGAGTATCTTTTATATTGATACTATCATAATTATGATTAATATCTCCTTAATTTCGTCCAAATTGGAAATATTTAAACATTTTAATAATATTCAGATGTAAACTGATTTATGGATTCTTTAGTAAAGGACAATGAGTAAATCCTGACAAAACAAGATTGAAGGAACACGTAAAGGAATTATAATATTGTAACCTGCCACGCGTTGCTGTGAATAAAATTGGCGCAAACAAAAAAAGTTCCAAAATGTTCCATATTTTTTATAAATTTACTTTCCCATTTCCATAGGCACACAGTTTTTGTTGTTCCATTTTCTTAGTTTATATTCTGATTTTCTGGTTTGGTGACTCTTGAACATGTAACATAAATTGTCCATGCGAAAAAACAGTCAGTGCATAGCTGTAAGCCACACAATTGTAAAGATTGTTTCCTGATCTTTGTTGATGGTTATTGCAAATGACAATAAAATTGAAAAGCTTTGTTGATGGTTATTGCAAATGATACTAAAATTGAAAAGCTTTGTTGATGGTTATTGCAAATGATACTAAAATTGAAAAGTGCACTTCCCTAAATTGTAATGTTGTATCCGGTGGAATCATAGGAATGCGTGGAATGAAAATATATTCATCTGTGAAATATCATGTTAAGATTGTTGTTTCTATGATATTGTTTGTTAATTTTTTTACTGCAACATGATAATTAGTATGCCAGTTTTCAGTTGCAGTCCATGCGTTGGCATCCCTGGAAAATCTAGCTGTTGGATAATTAACCACTTTATCCACTTCCACAACAGTGTCGATGGATTTTTATTTGACTACCTCACTTGCAATTTTACGTTAATAATAGCATGGGCGTCTTTATATTGAGCTGGAAGCATGGCTCGTTCACTCAGTCAAGTAGAATTCATAGAGTTAATTTGAATATCTGGAAAAACATTTTTAATCAACTCTTCTTTTGATGTAATAAAATTACAGAAGTAAAGAGGCAAATAATTTCGCACTTAACTTTGATCAGCCGGCACTTTTCCATACCCAATTCTCCACAAGTGATGGAAACATTTCAGTGCGAATCGAGCAGTCTGCAACTGGACATTAATATTTTGAGTTAAGTTTAATGTCTTCACATGATACCAAAAAGTAGAGTATTTGAGGCAAGCATTTATTTCATCTGCTGGTGTTGATTGAGGAATTGCGGGTAACATTTGTCTGAAATCTCCTGCAATCAATATTACTGCATTCCCAAATAGTCTGACATTATCACGCAAATCTTGCAAGGATCGACCAAGAGCCTCAAGTGATTTTCTGCGTGTCATTATGCATTCATCCCAAACAATAAGTTTGCATTTTATGCAATATTTTACCCCATACTAGATGTTTAGATGTTGAACATGAGATTATTGTAAAATTGAATGTTTAATAGTAGTTTCAAAGTAGAACAAGTAGTTCTTCTACTTGGTAGCAAGGTCGCAGATATACCGCATGCAGCAAGGGCTAAGGCTATGTCATTTTGTCACCGAATAGCTGCCAAAATCAATGTAATTTGAAAGGTGTTATCAGTTACTCCTGATGCTGTTCAAGGTAGCAGTAATTTCCAAATAACTTATAATCTCACAGTAAGTAAATTAGGTGACTAAAATAGGATTTATCCAAGTTTTGACAATGCCTTAGGAGACTAAAATAGGATGAGGGATTGTAGATGGACAGATAGAGAGGAAGATATACAAATAGAAAAGAAAAAATGAGTGGGAATAGAGTACGAGAGGGACATAGAGAGATTTATAGACAGAGAGAGAGGAAAGAGTTAGCAACAGAGAGGGAACGAAACAGAGAAAAGAAGAGAAGGAGAGAGAGAGAGAGAGAGAGAGAGAGAGAGAGAGAGAGAGAGAGAAAGGGGCCGAAAGAGAAGTGGAGAGGGTGATATAGTGAGAAAGATAGATTGAGAGAGAGAGAGAGAGGGAGAGATGGATGGAGAGAGATATTAAGAGAGGAAGAGATAAAGAGAGAGAGAAAAAAAGGGAGGGAAAAAGGGCGAACTACACTTCACGGTTTTTTACTCGATCAGTAGAGGAGAAATCCTTCGAGACTGAGGCAAATTTTATTTTGTTACTATCCAAAATACCCTTTTTTTTCGGGAGCATGGTTTTCCACACATTAGAAACCGACCGGGTTATCTGTACTTTCACCTAACAATTATTAAACAAAAACATATTGTAAAACTTGAATCTAACGCGAAAATACTATTTACAAAAATAGCGCAGCGCCGCAGCACCATAAGTGCAGAGGCGCTCGTTTATTTTAAATATTTATTTCCAAACCAATTGTGTGAATAAACAGAAAAAAACACACAAAAAATAACAAATATCTACCGTTTATTTGTATTATTATTAAATGTTTGTAGAAATTGCCATTTTTTGTCAAATAAATAAATTCTAAGTCATTTCTTTAATAAATAATAGCAACTTCGTTAATTTTTACAACTTGCCCCAGCGTATTGTAACCACCTCAACCTCCCCATGTTAAAAACGCCTTTCAGAATACCCCCCATGTTAAGAACGACTTTCGATGTTTGGGGGAGTGTTTAATCTCAAAGCAGTTTTAATCTGGGGAGGCTAGGGTGTTTTTAATACGCTGGGTCAAGTCCTAAAAATTAACCAGCAACTTTCTTGTTAAAGTATATTTTTATAGTTTAGAAAAAGTTGAAACAAACTTTTTTTGTATTTAAACATTTTTTTGCAAGTATTTAAACAACAAACAAAACTGGTGTATGTAGTGTTTTTTTAATTATTTTGTTATGTAGGTAAAGAAAAAAGCAGGGGAAAAACAAATTAATGCAACTTATATACTTATCGTATTCATCTTATTATTACTTATCGATATGGAACGTCACTGAATTGCAATAATGAAAGCAGATTCAATATAAACCAGAAGTTGCTTTAATTCGAAAAATGTTTCAGTTAAATTATTAATTTGATGTTGATCCTTCAATGTTGCTTTAATTCGGAATATGCTTCATTTAAATTATTAATTTGTTGTTGACCCTTCAATGTTGCTTTAATTCGGAAAATGTTTCAGTTAAATTCAGTTCTGTTCCGAATAAATACCCCCCAAAAAAACAAAAACAAAACAATTTTACTTTATAAAATCCAATGTTGCTTTCATTACAAAATTTTTTCATTAAAATTATTTTTTTACGCAAACTTAAATAATTATTTAGCGCTTCTACCCTATTAGGACAAATTTTCTAGTCGATAAATTGAGTTTACAGATTAAAAAAAACAATGGTTTCTACTGTTTTTTGTCAATTCTAATAAATTACAATGATGGCTTCCAAATAATTTAGTCAAAATTACTTGAATATTACTGCATTATTAAACAAAACAACTTAAATCGTGTTTACAAGTGCAAAATTGCCGCCATCTTCTTGAAATCCAAACGGAAAATTATCCGCCTTTTAAGCTCTCCTATGTCTTACGACCATTTTCATCCAAATCTATTTTCTATTTTTTAATAAATAATATTCTACCTTATCGATTGTCATAATTTTTAATTATAATCATTAGCAGTGTCAGATGTCACCATTTAAAATGAGTGATAAAAATCTGAATAATTAGACTCAATATCTTTCGAAACTTATAAATACTTGACAAATGTAAATTAAACCCTATTTTTTTTCAATAAAAGGAACAAATACCAAATTTTATAATAATACAAATTCAACAGAAAAATATACCATATTTTTAATCGGTTTTCTTTAAAAAGATTTCAAGAAATTCAATCAACTTTAATTACCTCCAAATATAATAAATATATATAAATTACAAAAATCACTTACCTATAAAAATACTAATAAATGAGTGCTTCCACTCTTTATTGTTAAGAATTTATCCATATTTATTTTATATTTCATGTACCTTTTAAATAAAGGATTTTTTGCAAGTATCTGAAAAAGACCGCGACTTAAAAATCAAATAACAGGTAGTTACTGAGCGGAGCTGCCTGCTTTTTCTTGCAGTTGACAAATACGGAGGCCAAAAAGCGCCATAATTAATTATTTAAAAAACGTAAAAACAACACATTCGACCAAATATATTTCCCAGTAGTAACTATATAAAGAAACAAACATTTGAACTGTTGATATGTGCCATATGTCTCATTTGAGTTTCTGACATGTGTTTACTGTCAACAATCAAATTAGTCAAGTATGTGTCATGGTATTTGAAAAATGATCACATTCCACTCAAAGTTTACTTTAAAAAAACTGCCGACATATTTTCCATTTTTTTATTCTCTTAAAGTTTTTGATTTAAAATATTTTATTTATTCTTTATGCAATGAATTTTTTTATCAAACATCCCCCCAAAAATAGCATTGAATGAAATAGAAAAACTTAATTTAGCTGTCCAATTTTTACAGGAAAATAGTTTCAAAGTGTGAGGTTTAGCTTAAAAAATAAATCAACATATTAAAAAAAAAGGTTTTATACTTTGGAACATTACTATCGTTTTGTTTTTGTTGTAAATTAAATTATTTTATTTATTGATTTTTTTATCTTGTAAAGTTGTGATATATAAACCTTAGGTGAGAAAATTAATTATTTTCTTTTTAATAAACATTTAAAAATAGAGGGTGTGAATTAATAAAAAAAACGTTTGTCGAGAATATGATATTCAGTTTATTGGAAAGAGCATAAAACTTCACATTAAACCTGCAAATATCTTAAAAATTGAACCAATACAAAAATTACGATAGATTTTTAAATTGAAAAAAATTAACTCCTAGAATTCATTTCATTTCATTACGTAGAAAAACATGGCTGCATGAGCGCGCGCATGCACTTTGTAAACGCTTTTTTTTAATAAAAAATAATATTTCTATTATTTTTTCAAAAACTTTAATAGTTTATTTTGGAAGTATATTCCATAAAGAAATCAAACAAGCCACTTTAAAAAAAACAATTACGAGTTTTGTATATTTTATTCGCAGTTTTGTGTTAAGGGTGTGAAAAATTCCCCAAATATTCTGGCACAATTATATAATCATCATAAAAGTACGAAGAATACTTAGATACTCTTGTTTTTATGTGAAATACAGTATTAAGATTTCCGAAACATCGCCCCCATAGTGTAGAAGCTTCGAAAAGTCGAACGTGGCGTTGCGCAAGCTATGTTTTAATTCAAATGGAACAAAAATAGAAATAGATGCTGATGAGAAGAAAGAGACATTTTTAAGAAATGTACAATTCTTTATTGGAAAAATATATTTTGTTTGTTAATCATTTCTTAAGTAAAATGCGAGACAAGATCAATTTCAAATGATAAAAAAGTGAAACGAAACGAGATTTTAATTTCTATCCCACTTTTTAAATAACCCACAAACAGAATTTTGCTTTCGACAATTTTTAACTTCTATTCTACTTGAAATTATTTTTTACTTGATCATTTTTTTTCATAATTCTTTAAATGTGTACTTATTTTGACATGACAAGTAAGTAATTATGTTTTCATCTGAAATGAAATAAAAGATCACTAATTTACAAACGCACCAAGATATAAATGGTAAATCGAAAATTTTAATTCACAATGGTTGGCAACTAGAAAACAATTTATTATTACAGAAATTTTCATTTTGTAAATTTTATTTCACGATAAAATAAGAAATCAGTTTTTTTATTGTTGTTTTTAATTGGACTAAAAAAATTGAAATTAAATTTGAAATATTTTTTGAAGAAAAAAAGCATTTTATATTTAACATGAATTTTTTTCTTTCAAAATTGTTAAATTATAAAATCTGTTTTTATGAACAGTATTTGCAAATATTAAAATATAAGGTGCTTTTATTACATCTAAGGTCGAAATATAGACTTTCCAATAGAAACAATGGTATCTACTTTATTGGCATGTCCCAGTACTGAACATATCCAATAATGGCGAAGAACAATAAGGTAGTAAAATTAAATATAAATGAAAATACGTTTTAAATAAAATTGACGAAAATTGAGATTTGCTAAATAAAAGAAACCGAAGAGTTCGAATCGTAACAAGGGAAGGTGTTTTTTTTAAATACTTGGCATTTTAGCAGAATTTTATTAACTTCGAAATTTGTTTTTGTTAATAATTAATTTCCTCATTTTTTACATTACTGCGACACAATATAACTAAAACCAATGGTATGTATTTTCATTCAATATTACCATTTCCAAAGTATATATATTTAATCAGATGAAAAACAGAAAATTAAATTCTTCCTTTGAAACTCCTGTAGTTTACGAACCCTGTCATATATATATATATATATATATATATATATATATATATATATATATATATATATATAAACACGTACCCATATATTATATTCCTTAATGTTTTAATATAAATATAAGTAAAAGAACTGATACCCAATATAACATTCATGAAAAAATGTGTTTTTCTTTAATCTAAACAATAACAATGTTTTCATATATTGCATTTGTAAAATTATATTTGGGAATTTTATAGAGAAACCCACAAACGAAAAATGCGTCAAAACTTCAAATATATATAAAAAAAAATAATACCAAAAGAAAGATAAATTATTCTGTTACCTACCTGCATAAGTTTTCTGAGATTGAACATATTTTAAAGCGTCTATTAAATCTGAAACTCAAGTAGTGCCCATTTGGGAAACTAGAGCGAGAAGATGGCCGACATGCAATAATTTAACTGGGGAGTCTCGATAATCGCTCAGATCATGAAAACAAAACCAAATACCGATAGAAATTTATCCAATCACGGTGATTGAATCAATTTCTTTCAGTATTTCGTTTGTTTGTGGAGTTTTAAGCCAGTAATAACACTTCAAAGGCGCCATGGTCTTGTTGGTCATATTTTCTTTGTAACTCTACAACTCGAGACTACATTTTTTTCGAACGGAATAAAATTTAAAATAAATTAAAAGTACCAAACGTATCCCGATACGTAGAAGAGTTTCTTATCTTGCCTTTGGTAATATTTTTTTGTTATTTGTTTTTTTTTAATTAAAAAATCGTTTGATGGATTCTCTGCTAATACCTTTTTATGAACATTTTTTTCAGAAATATTTTTAAACATTTAGAAATATTTTTTAAACACCCCATAAGGTATATTTGTAAATGAATTGATTATATATATATGAGGCAGTGGCACCATAAAAATTCTGAATATATTTAATGGCTATTTGACCCTCATCGTACGGATTACATCAACTCAAATTTCTTTCTATGCAGTTTGTGCGTAATGTTGAATGGTAGGAATGTGCAACATTCAATTTGTGGTTCACAACGTTGTGTTGTTGCAGTAGAATTGCGTTAGACGATTGTTATAATCGATTATTATTTGATTTACTGGCAGAACACCCCCCACAGATTTTGTCGTACTTGTACAGTTTAGCCAAGACATTAAAAATGAAAATATCCAACAGTTTAAATTGTACGTATTTGTTATGGAATGAAGTTCTCCGAAAAAAAAATTTCACTTAATTTCATCAAGTAGTTTTTATTTTAGAGCGAAAAAAAATGTTTCTAAGATACCGAGCAAAAGGTTCGATTTTTAGGAAGAAATGCTCGTTATTAAAGATGGGGAGGGAGTGTCGGCTCTTTACATGGAGTTATCTCCTGTGTCGTTTCTTAAATTCAAACAATAATTTAAAACAAATCCAAGATGTCCGCCTTCAATGCGCTCTCATAAAAACGTGTTTTTCCGCTGTAAAAAAAAAAAAAAAAAAAAAAAAAAAATTACTCGCTCAAATTAAGTGAAAAAATTTTTTCGGGGGTCTTCATGTCAAAACGGATGCGTACAATAGAACTTTTTTCGATATTTTTCATTTTTAATGTCTTGATTAAACTGTACAAGCACCGATTTTTTTACTAAAAAAATAAAACAATAAAAAACAATTGTTTGATAATAATAAAAGAAAGAGGAAGAAACACTTAGTCGATTTGGGTTTGTATTACTGTACACATAGATTCGAAAAAGTTGTCAAAAAAATATATAAAAAATAAATGTTATCAAAGGCAAGATAAGTTATTTTTCTACCAAACTGGATATATTTTTTGTGTTTTTATTCAATGTAACATGTTTATTCAGCTCGAAAAACATGCAGTGTTTACTGATGTATTGGACAATTCAAAATGGCGGCCGACTCTCTCTTAAACACGGTAAGTTCGGGAAAAGGATTTTATAAATAATAAACTAGACAAAATACTATTAAAAAACCACTGAATATATGTCAAACTATGTCCACGGTAATATATATTGAGCGAATTTCTAAAGTAGCTTATCTTGCCTTTGATTACATTTATTTGTTATATATTTTTTTTTGACAACTTTTTCGAATTTTTTTACAGTAATACAACCCCGTTGATTTTTTTTTTTACAGACTTATTGTTCAGATATTCAGATTTAATTACATTTTTATGGTATCTGTTGTTTATTAACTTATAGATGAAACTGCACAATAATTTTTAAAGCCGCCGTTCGCTATGTTAAGCATAGGTTTCTAAATAACCCAATTATTTCAGCACAGTCCGTATTTTGTATAAGTACTAAAAAGTTCAGTTGTAATTTAATTTGAAAAAGTAAAAGGGTTGTTAATATTTGTTCAATTTTGAATCAATTTTTAACACAAACTGATTTTTATTATCCTAATAAAATTGAAAATAAAAAGAATATTTTGAATAGTAAATTGCTTTCTATAAATTCATGTAGACCCTGGTTTAAAATAGCGAAGGTGTAAGAGGACTTCACAGTCGGCAGGCATTTTGAGTGAAATACAAGGGTTACCATTTAAATTCCTTTAAGCAAGGCTCATCCGGCAAAGAGGAAATCGAGATTTTTTTTAGGAATAAAATTACTGATTTTTATTTCCCAATAAAACTTGAAATAAAGAAAAGAATATCTTTTAATAGTAAATTTCTTTTTATAAATTCATGTAGACATTGTTGTTTTTAATTGGACTAAAAAAATTGAAATTAAATTTGAAATATTTTTTGAAGAAAAAAAGCATTTTATATTTAACATGAATTTTTTTCTTTCAAAATTGTTAAATTATAAAATCTGTTTTTATGAACAGTATTTGCAAATATTAAAATATAAGGTGCTTTTATTACATCTAAGGTCGAAATATAGACTTTCCAATAGAAACAATGGTATCTACTTTATTGGCATGTCCCAGTACTGAACATATCCAATAATGGCGAAGAACAATAAGGTAGTAAAATTAAATATAAATGAAAATACGTTTTAAATAAAATTGACGAAAATTGAGATTTGCTAAATAAAAGAAACCGAAGAGTTCGAATCGTAACAAGGGAAGGTGTTTTTTTTTAATACTTGGCATTTTAGCAGAATTTTATTAACTTCGAAATTTGTTTTTGTTAATAATTAATTTCCTCATTTTTTACATTACTGCGACACAATATAACTAAAACCAATGGTATGTATTTTCATTCAATATTACCATTTCCAAAGTATATATATTTAATCAGATGAAAAACAGAAAATTAAATTCTTCCTTTGAAACTCCTGTAGTTTACGAACCCTGTCATATATATATATATATATATATATATATATATATATATATATATATAAACACGTACCCATATATTATATTCCTTAATGTTTTAATATAAATATAAGTAAAAGAACTGATACCCAATATAACATTCATGAAAAAATGTGTTTTTCTTTAATCTAAACAATAACAATGTTTTCATATATTGCATTTGTAAAATTATATTTGGGAATTTTATAGAGAAACCCACAAACGAAAAATGCGTCAAAACTTCAAATATATATAAAAAAAAATAATACCAAAAGAAAGATAAATTATTCTGTTACCTACCTGCATAAGTTTTCTGAGATTGAACATATTTTAAAGCGTCTATTAAATCTGAAACTCAAGTAGTGCCCATTTGGGAAACTAGAACGAGAAGATGGCCGACATGCAATAATTTAACTGGGGAGTCTCGATAATCGCTCAGATCATGAAAACAAAACCAAATACCGATAGAAATTTATCCAATCACGGTGATTGAATCAATTTCTTTCAGTATTTCGTTTGTTTGTGGAGTTTTAAGCCAGTAATAACACTTCAAAGGCGCCATGGTCTTGTTGGTCATATTTTCTTTGTAACTCTACAACTCGAGACTACATTTTTTTCGAACGGAATAAAATTTAAAATAAATTAAAAGTACCAAACGTATCCCGATACGTAGAAGAGTTTCTTATCTTGCCTTTGGTAATATTTTTTTGTTATTTGTTTTTTTTTAATTAAAAAATCGTTTGATGGATTCTCTGCTAATACCTTTTTATGAACATTTTTTTCAGAAATATTTTTAAACATTTAGAAATATTTTTTAAACACCCCATAAGGTATATTTGTAAATGAATTGATTATATATATATGAGGCAGTGGCACCATAAAAATTCTGAATATATTTAATGGCTATTTGACCCTCATCGTACGGATTACATCAACTCAAATTTCTTTCTATGCAGTTTGTGCGTAATGTTGAATGGTAGGAATGTGCAACATTCAATTTGTGGTTCACAACGTTGTGTTGTTGCAGTAGAATTGCGTTAGACGATTGTTATAATCGATTATTATTTGATTTACTGGCAGAACACCCCCCACAGATTTTGTCGTACTTGTACAGTTTAGCCAAGACATTAAAAATGAAAATATCCAACAGTTTAAATTGTACGTATTTGTTATGGAATGAAGTTCTCCGAAAAAAAAATTTCACTTAATTTCATCAAGTAGTTTTTATTTTAGAGCGAAAAAAAAATGTTTCTAAGATACCGAGCAAAAGGTTCGATTTTTAGGAAGAAATGCTCGTTATTAAAGATGGGGAGGGAGTGTCGGCTCTTTACATGGAGTTATCTCCTGTGTCGTTTCTTAAATTCAAACAATAATTTAAAACAAATCCAAGATGTCCGCCTTCAATGCGCTCTCATAAAAACGTGTTTTTCCGCTGTAAAAAAAAAAAAAAAAAAAAAAAAATTACTCGCTCAAATTAAGTGAAAAAATTTTTTCGGGGGTCTTCATGTCAAAACGGATGCGTACAATAGAACTTTTTTCGATATTTTTCATTTTTAATGTCTTGATTAAACTGTACAAGCACCGATTTTTTTACTAAAAAAATAAAACAATAAAAAACAATTGTTTGATAATAATAAAAGAAAGAGGAAGAAACACTTAGTCGATTTGGGTTTGTATTACTGTACACATAGATTCGAAAAAGTTGTCAAAAAAAATATATAAAAAATAAATGTTATCAAAGGCAAGATAAGTTATTTTTCTACCAAACTGGATATATTTTTTGTGTTTTTATTCAATGTAACATGTTTATTCAGCTCGAAAAACATGCAGTGTTTACTGATGTATTGGACAATTCAAAATGGCGGCCGACTCTCTCTTAAACACGGTAAGTTCGGGAAAAGGATTTTATAAATAATAAACTAGACAAAATACTATTAAAAAACCACTGAATATATGTCAAACTATGTCCACGGTAATATATATTGAGCGAATTTCTAAAGTAGCTTATCTTGCCTTTGATTACATTTATTTGTTATATATTTTTTTTTGACAACTTTTTCGAATTTTTTTACAGTAATACAACCCCGTTGATTTTTTTTTTTTACAGACTTATTGTTCAGATATTCAGATTTAATTACATTTTTATGGTATCTGTTGTTTATTAACTTATAGATGAAACTGCACAATAATTTTTAAAGCCGCCGTTCGCTATGTTAAGCATAGGTTTCTAAATAACCCAATTATTTCAGCACAGTCCGTATTTTGTATAAGTACTAAAAAGTTCAGTTGTAATTTAATTTGAAAAAGTAAAAGGGTTGTTAATATTTGTTCAATTTTGAATCAATTTTTAACACAAACTGATTTTTATTATCCTAATAAAATTGAAAATAAAAAGAATATTTTGAATAGTAAATTGCTTTCTATAAATTCATGTAGACCCTGGTTTAAAATAGCGAAGGTGTAAGAGGACTTCACAGTCGGCAGGCATTTTGAGTGAAATACAAGGGTTACCATTTAAATTCCTTTAAGCAAGGCTCATCCGGCAAAGAGGAAATCGAGATTTTTTTTAGGAATAAAATTACTGATTTTTATTTCCCAATAAAACTTGAAATAAAGAAAAGAATATTTTTTAATAGTAAATTTCTTTTTATAAATTCATGTAGACATTTTTGAGGCACCGGTTTAAAATAGAGAACACGCAAGTGGACTTCAGAGTCGGCAGCCATTTTGAGTGGAAAACGACATATTTATCATTTAAACTTCTTTACCATTTAAATTACTTTAAGCAAGACTGTCTTCCGGCAAAGAAGAAATCGAGATTTTTATAGGAATAAAATAAAATAATCTTATTTAATATGCATTAAATTATTAAAAGTTACGTAATAAAAAAATACATTGAGTTTAAATACATTAAATTGTTAAAGTTAGGAAATGAAATAAAATAAAATAAAAATACAATTGTTGATACGAGTGCACTTATTGATCCGTGCTGAAATAATAATGTTATTATTTAAAAAGCCAATATTAACAAGGGGAGGGTGTTTTGTACATATTCTGTACTTTAATCTTACAATTGAATTAAAAAAAAACATACCATAAAACTTTAATAAAACTTGGAAAAACTATTAAAAAATAGCGCGGATCAGTAAGTGCATTAACACCCAATTGTTTTATATGCATTAAATTATTAAAATAAAATATCAAAAAATAAAATCTTACCTTTACTTCTAAACAATTCAATACGAAAAAATGCCATGAAAATTCGATGATTTCTTTTTTGTTTCTGTTCAAAACTGTAAATCCGGTCGGTTTCTTGTCATTTGTTTAGTAAATTCATACAAGTTCGATTCCGTGTATCCAAATAATTAAGAAAAAGTTTTTTTAAAAATGTTTAAATCAAAAACACGATTGAAACGTGGATTAAAAAAAATTGATTGAACGAATATTGAAAGATAAAATGAGATTAAAAAAATGAGATAAAAAATATTAAAGGATGAAATAAATATAAAAGTAAATAAAAAGGATTGAAAAAGATTTTAAAAATAAAGAAAAAAAGATAAAACTTTATAATGAAACGTAAATTTTTAAAAGTTCGTTAATTACGTGTGTATAAACGTTTTCTGATGTTTGCAACGTATTGTCCATTCATAAGATTACTATAATTAAAGGTTAAAAAAACGAATAAAACTAAGATATCTTTGTTCTGTGTTAGTTATATTATAATGGTCAACAACAACAACACTGTCATGAAATTTGCATTTGCACTGCAAATCGGCACGACCGAAAGATGAGATAGGTAGGTACGATAGGCAATGTTATATTTATGTAAAAATAACACTTGTAAATATAGTTGCTAGATTTAATAAATGTGTGTAGCTAAATTTTTCAGAAAAAAAGGCTAAGTTAAAAACGTTTTAAATATCGAGACATAAAAATGTTAAATTGAAAATTGTTTTTATATTAATCATAATAAATGAGATACGATAGGCAAGTACGATTGACAATGTTCAATTTATGTAAAAATGGCACCAGTAAATAGGATTGCTGGACTTTAATAAATGTTTGTAGCTAAATTTTTCAGGAAAAAAGGCCAAGTTAAAAACGTTTAAAAGAAATAAAACCAGAAAAATGCTTAATCGAAAATTGTTATTTTTTAATCATACTAACTTGTCCTGTCGTAAGATACGCTTAAATATATTTTAATTTATGCAAATTTCATATTCATTATTCTAACAGCGCCATTTTTATAGTGATTATTATAGTATACCTAATCCATAGTACTGGCCCGGTATACAGTACTGATTTCAAAAGATAATAAAAAATAACATGGGTGCCATCAGCTTGAATAGAAAGCAAAACATTTAACGGTCCAACTCCAGTCGAAATCATTCAAACGATCGTCAAATGGATAAGTAATAGTTAAATATGAAACGACTTTAACGTTTAAATGTATATTTACGCATACATGAAAAGACAATTTAATTTGATTTATACATACGAATTGTCAATAATTATTTTCAATTTTAACATCTTAGCAAATATTTTTACCGACTAAATACCAAATTGAATTTGTTTCACAGGTTCAAATCACTTATACAAAATTGGGAAGTCTGTATACCAAACATTGACAGAAGCGTTTTGTAGAGAAGTTCCGCACACTGTCAGAAGACTGACGGGCTAAGCAGGATTATTATTATGATAATTATTGAATTCAAGAGATGATATCATTGATATTTGTAAAACTAAAAACAGAATCTAATCAAGACGAAAGATATATTTAGGATAAAAATAAGTTGATGTTCTTACAACCAAGATTTTAGGTCGTACGAATCTTTATTTGCAGTTTTTCAAAGGATTCGTCAAATCACAATCAAACAGATAAGTTGTGTTAAAATTGAAAAAAAAAAACATTGACAATTCGCATGTATAAGGCAGATTATATTGCCTTTCCATGCATGCGTAAATATACATTTAAACGTTAAAATCGTTTCATTTTTTAACTATTTCTTATCCATTTCACGATAGTTCAAATGAAGCTGGAGCGTTAAATGTTTTGCTTTCTATTTAAGCTGATGGCACCCAAGTCATGTTGGTTTTAACTTTTGTAATCACTATTATATATCGGGTACAATATATTAATCAATAGGGTAATAGATCTATAATATTGAATATGAAATCTGTGTGAACTAAAATATCATATGTAAGCGTATGGCATGCCGGGTGGCATTACAATGTATTATAATATAAAAATCACTATTGAAATTGTCGTTATAAGAATAATGAATATGAAATCTTCATAAATTAAAATATATTTAAACGTATTTTACGACCGGGCAAGTTTGTATGATTAACAAAAATAATTTTTGATTTAAAATTTTTATGACTTTGCTTTTTAAAACGTTTTTAACTTGGCCTTTTTAAAAATTTATCATTTTAATTTAGCTACAGACATTTATTAAAGTCCAACAATCCTATTCACTGGTGCCATTTTTTAAACATAAATATAACATTGCCAATCGCAATTGCAAATTTCGTGACAGTGTTGTTGTTGTGGACCGTTAACATATAACTAACGCAGAATAAATATATCTTAATTTTATTCGTTTTTTTTTTTTTTTTTTTTTTTTTTCAATTTAGCATTTTTTGGACTTGATTTTTAAACGTTTTTGATTTGGCTTTTTTTTTCTTCATGAAAAATTTAGCTACAGACATTTATTAAAGTCCAGCAACCATATTTAGTGGTGCCATTTTTACCTAAATATAACATTGCCCATCGTGTCTGCCTATCTTATCATTCGATGGTGGCGAGTCCCAGTGCAAAAGCAAATTTCGTGACAGTGTTGTTGTGTTGACCGTTAGCATATAACTAATGCAGAACAAAGATATCTTAATTTTATTCGTTTTTTTACCTTTAATTATTTTCGTCTTTTGAATGGACAATACGTTGCAAACATCATCGGAAAACGTTTACTCACATGTAATTAACGAACTTTTAAGAATTTACAACGTTTCCTTCTAATCGTTTTTCGTTTAATCTTTTTTAATCTTTATATTTTATTTTCATTTTAATTTTTCAATATTCGTTCAGTCATTTTTTTTTTATATCAACGCGTTTCAATTTCATTCGTGTATTTGATTTAAACATGTTTAAAGTCTTTTTATTAATGATTTGGACACGCAGAATCGAATTTGTATGAATTAACCAAAAAATTCCCAAGAAACCGAACAAAATTGACAGTTTTGAAAAAAAAAAAAAAAAAATCCAATTTTCATGTCCTTTTTTTCGTATTGAATTGCTTAGAAGGAAAGGTAAGTTTTTATTTTTCAATATTTTATTTTTTTCCCTAACAATTAAAAATTTAATGCATTTAAAATAAGATTTAAAAAAAAAAAAAATTCCAGATCTTGCGTTTACCAGGTCTTGCTTAAACAATTTTAATGGTAAAGAAATTTGGGTTAGAAACTCACTCTATATATGTTACCGTGACATAGGCTGACATATATTCAGTAGGTTTTTAACAATATTTTTTCTAGTTTTTATTTTTAAGTCCTTTTCTCAAACCTACCGTGTCAAAGAGAGAGTCAGCCGCCATTTTAAACTTTCCAATACATCGGTAAACACAATATGTTTTTCGAGCTGAATAAACGTGTTACATTAAATAAAAACACTGAAAACGTATCCAGTTAGTTAGAAAAGTAACTTAACTTGCCTTTGATAACATTTATTTGTTATATATTTGTTTTTTGACAATTTTTTCGAATCTATGGGTACAGTAATACAAACCCAAACTTAAATGGTAAATGCGTAATTTTCCACTCAAAATGGCTGCCGACTGTGAATACAACATATACACGTTTGATATTTTAAACCGGTGCCCCAAAATATGTACATGAATTTATAGAAAGCAATTTACTATTAAAAATGTTGCTTTTTTTTTTAAATTTTAATGCGGGGGGGGGGGATCACTTGGTGTTATAAATTGATCCAAAATTGAACAAATATTAACAAACCATTTACTCCTTACAAATTAAATTACAACTTTCAAGTACTTATACAAAATACAGGCCGTGCTGAAATAATTGGGTTATTTAGAAACCAGGAGCGGTGGCTTAAAAAAACAGAAGCTATTATTCTGTAGTTTCATCTATAATTTAATAAACAACAGATACCATAAAAATTGAATGTAACCTAGAAATAAGAAAAATTAGTCTGAAAAAAAAAAAAACGACTCGAACTAATTGTTCTAATTATAATGATAAACAATTATTTTTTTAGCAACAAAATCTTTTTTTTTCTGCCAGTGAATCGAATAATAATCGATTAACGCAATTCTACTGCAACAACACCACGTTGTGAACTCACCATAAATCAAATGTTGTACATTCCGACCATTCAACATGACACGCAAACTGCATAGAAGGAAATTTGAGTTCATGTAATCCGTACGATGATGGGTAAATACCCATTAAATATAATCAGAATTTTTATGATGCCTTCATATATATATATATATATATATATATATATATATATATAATTTATTTACTAATATACCTTATGGAGTGTTTAAAAAATAATAATTATAAATAATAATTAAAAATGTTTAAGCTAAAAAAAAATTGTTCATAAAACGGTGTTTAGCAGAGAAGCCAACAAACAAACAAAAAAGTTTTTAAAAGTTCAAATAACCTTACAAGTGAATAAAAGAAACATATCATGAAACTTTAATTAAACTTGGAAATACGATTTAAAAAATAGCGCGGGAACTCTGCACTAGTACCATAACTTTCGAGTACTTATACAAAATACGGGCCGTGCTGAAATAATTGGATTATTTAGAAACCAATACTTAACATAGGGAGGGGAGCGGGAGCGGTGTCAAAAAAAAAGAAGCTATTCTGTAGTTTCATCTATAATTTAATGAACAACAGATACCATAAAAATTGAATGTAATCTAGAAATAAGCAAAATTAGTCTGAAAAACCCCCGATTCGAACTGTCTTCTAATTATTATAATGATAAACAATTGTTTTTTAGCAACAAAATCTGTTTCTGTTTTTTTTTTCTGACAGTAAATCGAATAATAATCGATGATAACAATCGTTTAAAGCAATTCTCCTGCAACAACACAACGTTGTGAACCAAACCACAAATCAAATGTTGAACATTCCGACCATTCAACATTGCACACAAACTGAATAGAAGGAAGTTTGAGTTTATGTAATCCGTACGATGAGGGGCAAATACCCAAGAAATATTCTTGGAATTTTTATGGTGCCTTCATATATATATATATATATATATATAAAAAATAATAATTATAAATAATAATTAAAAATGTTTAAGTTAAAAAAAAATTGTTCATAAAACGGTGTTTAGCAGAGAAACCAACAAACAAAAAAAAAGTTTTTAAAAGTTCAAAGTCACTAAAAAATTACCAAAGGCAAGATAAGTTACTCTTTTCTGTAACTGGATAAGCTTTGAATTTTTAACGTATTATGAAGTTTTATTCTGTTCGAAAAAAAATTTAAAAAAAATAAATAAGTGCCGAGTTGCAGAGTTAAAAAGAAAGGTGCTAGTGCAGAGAGTGATCCGCGCTATTTTTTAAATCGTATTTCCAAGTTTAATTAAAGTTATATATATATATATATATATATTATATATATATATTAATTCAATTGTAAGGTTGAAGTATAGAATAGGTACAAAACACCCTCCTTCCATTCAGGAATATATTATATGGAATACGCCATTACTAGTATGAAGCGTTAACAAAAAAAGTATATTATGAATTTTTTCATTCGGAAAAATGCTGTTTATGAAGAGATAGATTGAATAATAACTTTTGCTTTGTTTTACTTTGGCATCCCCGTTCTTCTGAGATACTAGGAACATGGCGGTGTATGCGGAAAATTCGTCTTCGGCAATGTTTTAAGTCAAACGTCAATGTTTTATTTTGAAAAAAAAAAAAAAAAGAACGAGATGTTTTTTTTTGTTTTTTTTTTTCACTTGCATTACAAAGTTTATTTGAGCTTTTAAACAAACTTTTACAAACATAAAAAATAGACTTTATACACCTTTTATAATATAAAATTTTGAAACTTATTTAACCAAAATATACGATGAAGAATCGTCCCCGGTGTTATCATGTCGCAGTAATGTCCAAAAATTACGGAAAAAAAATGAAGTTGTAGAAAATTAATTAACAAAAACCAAGGTACTTGTACAGTTTAATCGAGACGTTTAGTTGTACAAATATCCTCAAACAAGGTAATCACTGAAAGGGGCTCTTAAAGGCCGACACCGGTATCAGCAGAAGTTTGTTTACATGTTTTATAAACTTTAAATGTGTAAAATATAATCACATACTTTTTGAAAATGTGATCATGTTATTAAACGCCAATTTAAATTATTCACATTATTTAACAAATTAAAAAATATAATGAATAAAATGATTAAATGAGTTTTATCTTATAATTTAAAATTAAAAACATCGAACAATAAGAATAACGTTTGGGGTATTTATGTATTTTTTTGTGCCGTGCTGAAATAAAAACGTTATTTTGAAAACCATTCTTAATATGAGGAGTTGAGAATGTTTTGTAACTATTTTCTGCTTCCAATTAAAAACAAAAAGGCAAGACTGGAGTTTAGGTGGGAAAATAATCTCGAACCCTTTATCACATAAAAGGAACTAATTTCCCTAATCACTGGTACGGCGGTACGACATGTCAATAATATATAAACAATATTGGTATTTCAGAAGTTGTTTTTGAAAACAACTTTTGAAAAAAAAAAAAACTTCTTTTTATATTGCTTTTATAATTAAAATAAAAAAGGTTTTCGTAGGTTACAATTATGAAAAGTTCTATTCATATTTAAATGTCTTATATGTTCCGTGTTTTTTTTTTTTTTTTTTTTTTTACACAATGAATACCTTTTTAATGAAGGTGCTAATGCAGAGAGTGATCATCCGCGCTATTTTTTTAAAATCGTATTTCCAAGTTTAATTAAAGTTATGATATGCTTTTTATTCAATTGTAATGTTGAAGTATAGAATATGTATAAAACACTCTCCCCCTCCCCATATTAAGAATGGCTTTTTAAATATAACGTTATTATTTACGTCCGGATCGCTCTATGCACTAGTACCTTAATGATAAACAATACATAAATAGAAATAATAAATTATCAGACTTTTTAAAGTGTAAGTTTAAACAATATTTTTTTGGTAATCTCCAAAAATACCGTTAGGGCTTACAAAATGGCCGCCAGAAGAGTCACGTGGCGGATCACGTGACTCTTCTGGCGGCCATTTTGTAAGCCCTAACGGTATTTTTGGAGATTACCATTTTTTTTATTAAAAATTGAATCGCGTGATTATTATTAAATTACAATACAAATTAATATTAAACACGCGTAATCTCTTGCAATTTATTATTTCTCTATTTCAAATTGAAATTTATTAATTATAAAACCTTCGGTACTTATGTATTTTTGTTACCGTGCTAAAAAAAAGTGCTTAAGATATCGTTAAGATAAACGATAAAGATATCGTTAAGATAAACATTCTGTTTAAAATTAAAAAAATGTTGTTTAAAATAAAGAAGTAAAAAATGAGAGAAGAAAGATATCGTGAAAAAAAGATCGTGAAACGTTTTAAAATAAATAAGCAAGAAGTTGGGCTTCTTTAAGTTGTTTTCAAAAACAACTTCTGAAATACCTATATTATTGACATAGTAACGTACCGGTGATTAGGGAAATTAGTTCCTTTTATGTGATAAAGGGTTCGAGATAATTTTTCCACCTAAACTCCAGTCTTGCCAACAATTCGACACGCTTAACTAATGAACGGACATTTTTACACGAAGAACGAAATAAACTTAAAATAAACTTGATTTTTAAAGCTTTATATATTTTATCTTATTTTTTAATGAATTGAATACGAAATATAAAGTTACAATAGAAATACCTAAGAATGTTTAAGAATTGACAAATATAATATAAACTTCATAGGAAAAGAATTCGGTACACTTAACTAATGAACGGACATTTTTACAAGAGGAACAAAATAATGATTTCACCCGTGTTACGATGATCTAAATTCATTGTTCTTAGCAGTTGATTCTCTTTAAATAATTTCACGTTTAAATCGTGTTTTTCATCTTTTAATTTTGATTCTTTTATATTTTCATATATTTTATTTCTTAATGAATTGGAAACACAAAACAAAAGTTGTATGAATTTATTAAAGAAATCATAACAAACAAAAAATTTTGAACACAAAGGATCAACACGAATTCATTTCGTTTTTCTTTTTCGCATTGAATTCCTGTAATTGAAAGGTTAGTTTTTTTTTGTTTCTTCTTCTTTTTTACACTTGAAAAATATGATTCATTAAATTTTGACAAAATCTTAAAAATTAAAAAACCTTTATTGATTCTGTCATGATTTATAACAGACATGCATAAAATATTATGAATAATCAATAGACTAAGGAAATCCTAACAAACAAACAAAATTTTGTTTAAAAAAAAAAAAAAAAAAAAAACGATTTCGTCCCGAGGAGGGGGGGGGTCGTATTGAATTGCAGCAATGAAATGTAAATTATTTTTTTATACACTTTTACAAAAATTACATCAAATAACTTTTACAAAAATCATTTAAAAAGTATATTGTTTATTGCAACCCAATAAATAAAAAATATCGATTTCGGCATGCTTCAAACAGATATGATTTAAAATTATGAATACAAAAAAAGAAAATATATATATATATATAGATTTCGCAATACTTTATAACAGACGTGAATAAAAAATATGAATCTCCTAAGAATTCTCCTAAAATATATTTTTCGTTAAATATGATTTATAATTCATGAAAAATAAGAATATTTACCACAAACACAATAATTTCATTCAAAGTTATTATTAAATTTCTGAATACAAAAACAGATTTGTCGATATTTAATTGTTTTCTGTCTACACTAACCGGTTATGTCGCTAAACATATAGTTTTATTTTTAATGTTTAATACAATATTTTAGATTTTAGAATGAGGATAATTTTTTGTTTTACAAATTGTGTGTAAAATATGTGCTCATTTATTGGCCATCACAAATTAGTACAAACCTAACGTAATAAAAAATGTTAAAATATGTGCTCATTTATTAGTAATAACAAATTAGTACAAACCTAATATAATAAAAATACAAGCTCATTTATTGGTAATTAGTACAAACCTAATGTAATAAACAAATATTAAAATGTGTCCTCATTTAATAGTAATAACAAAATAGTACAAACCTAATGTAATTACAATATATGCTCATTTATTGTCCATCACAAATTAGTACAAACCTAATGTAATAAACAAATATTAAAATATGTCCTCATTTATTAGTAATAACAAATTAGTACAAACCTTACAAACCTAATGTACTAAAAATATGTTACAATATGTGCTGATTTGTAGGCCATCACAAATTAGTACACACCTAATGTAATAAAAAATATTAAAATATTTCCTCGAAAATAAGTATAAACCTAATGTAATAAAAATATTAAATCATGTGCTCATTTATTGGCCATAACAAATTGGTACAAACCTAATGTAATTAAAAATATTAAAATATGTGCTCATTTATTGGCCATAACATAATAGTACAAACCTAATGTAATTAAAATTATTAAAATATGTGCTCATTTATTGGCCATAACAAAACAGTACAAACCTAATGTAATTAAAATTATTAAAATATGTGCTCATTTATTGGCCATAACAAAACAGTACAAACCTAATGTAATTAAAATTATTAAAATATGTGCTCATTTATTGGCCATAACAAAACAGTACAAACCTAATGTAATTAAAATTATTAAAATAAGTGCTCATTTATTGGCCATAACAAAACAGTACACACCTAATGTAATTAAAATTATTAAAATATGTGCTCATTTATTGGCCATAACAAAATAGTACAAACCTAATGTAATTAAAATTATTAAAATATGTGCTCATTTATTGGCCATAACAAAACAGTACAAACCTAATGCAATTAAAATTATTAAAATATGTGCTCATTTATTGGCCATAACAAAACAGTACAAACCTAATGTAATTAAAATTATTAAAATATGTGCTCATTTATTGGCCATAACAAAACAGTACAAACCTAATGTAATTAAAATTATTAAAATATGTGCTCATTTATTGGCCATAACAAAATAGTACAAACCTAATGTAATTAAAATTATTAAAATATGTGCTCATTTATTGGCCATAACAAAACAGTACAAACCTAATGTAATTAAAATTATTAAAATATGTGCTCATTTATTGGCCATAACAAAACAGTACAAACCTAATGTAATTAAAATTATTAAAATATGTGCTCATTTATTGGCCATAACAACATAGTACAAACCTAATGTAATTAAAATTATTAAAATATGTGCTCATTTATTGGCCATAACAAAACAGTACAAACCTAATGTAATTAAAATTATTAAAATATGTGCTCATTTATTGGCCATAACAAAACAGTACAAACCTAATGCAATTCAAATTATTAAAATATGTGCTCATTTATTGGCCATAACAAAACAGTACAAACCTAATGCAATTAAAATTATTAAAATATGTGCTCATTTATTGGCCATAACAAAACAGTACAAACCTAATGTAATTAAAATTATTAAAATATGTGCTCATTTATTGGCCATAACAAAACAGTACAAACCTAATGTAATTAAAATTATTAAAATATGTGCTCATTTATTGGCCATAACAAAATAGTACAAACCTAATGTAATTAAAATTATTAAAATATGTGCTCATTTATTGGCCATAACAAAACAGTACAAACCTAATGCAATTAAAATTATTAAAATATGTGCGCATTTATTGGCCATAACAACATAGTACAAACCTAATGTAATTAAAATTATTAAAATATGTGCTCATTTATTGGCCATAACAAAATAGTACAAACCTAATGTAATTAAAAAATATTAAAATATGTGCTCAATGTTGGCTATCACAAATTAGTACAAACCTTATGTAATCAAAAATATATTAAAATATGTGCTCATTTATTGGTCATAACAAATTTGTATAAATCTAATGTAATAAAAATGTAAAACTTATAATTTCAGCTAGCATAGTTTACCATCGAAAAAAATTAAAATGGACGAAGTGTTTTTCTATTGTTCTAATATAAATTCATTAAAATGTTTTCAAAGTAAATAAACGCTGCAAAATAAGTATAAAACACTAAATATCCATTAAATTATTATTATTTGTTATATATTGGTTTTGTTTCAAGTATTGTTTGTTTATTTGTGTAAAAAATAAAAGGATCTTTTTGTTTATTAAATTGTTAGGTGAACGTACAAATTAGTCTGCAAGGGCATTCGTCCTCATGTTAGAACTGGTTTCTAACTAGTACACTTATTATTACTGAGTTTTAGTTTAATTAGAATAGAAAATGAAATGGTTAACAAATTTAAAATTGAATTTTTTAAAATAATCGACGACTCTCCTATTTTTATATGAACCAAAATCAAAATTAATCGAATGACACTTTTTAATAATTAATATATTTATTATAACTCACAAAACTGGAAACTGTTTACGATTGGTCCTTAATTGAGTGGTCATTTTATTGAAATGTCTCCGATAAGTATCAATAATTGAAGAAATCGGATGAAAGAAGGAACATCCGATTGAGGCTAAAGTTAACGCCTTATACGATCTAATGTTACAATTTCGTTTGAAGAAGTTTTATTACCACACAAGAAAAAACTGTCTTTGATATGACATAGGTACGTTCGAAATAGATGTTCCTGTTAAGAGCACAATTGACAATAATACAGGATTTTTGCCTTTAAAATTTTCATTTAACTATTATCACAATTGAACTATAATACTAGATTGTTGCCTTTAAAATTTAAATTTAAGTATTATCACTACAGAAGTAGAAATGCCTAGCATATAAAATCAACAGTATGTATTTTGCTGTGACATGGGAGGGTTCTAAATGACTGTTTCTGTTTAGAACACAATTGAACCATGATACTGTACATATAAAATTTAAATTCAAGTAATTATCTTTACAAATAATTTATAAAATCAACAGTAGGTTCTCTATAGCGCAATTAACAATACATTGTAAACCAAGCCACGCTTAGGGGGCATATGAGGCTTTCCTTTTTGAGATCATAAATCAATATGCCTTTTGAGACACGAGTCAACTGTGCATAGACTCTCAACCAATTGATATGACTGTTCTGACAAAAATAGTTGTACATATGCCTGTTAAAGGAAGTGTCAAATTTGGTTAGACTGTCGAGCATTTGGTTTGTGTTCCGACAAGAGTCGTTTATCTTCCAAACCTAAATGCTATGCATTGCAGGTGTGTCCACAACACCTTGTTAATTTTGTATTCTTCATCAATCCAAGTATCTCGTTAAAATGCATCACATATTAGAGTACCTCCCTTCCTCAAACCTTGGGATTTTTGAAGTCTATTCCTACTTTGGTGTTTTCCACACTATAATACATATGTATGTGTTTCATTTGCGTTTATCTTTAGTTCGTTTTAATGCTTCTTATATTAAGTGGCTTCATACCTTGTCTATAGCGACTTTCATATAAACAAGTTAAATAACTTTGTTAAGTCAATCTGATTGAATCAGATTGTAAAACACATAATATGTTCTTTTTTATTAGAGGAAATACATTGTTACAATCCATTAAGAAGTGTATGGAAAATTATTTCCAAATAATAGAAAAGAAATAATTTAAATGAAGCGTCGACTGTGGGCAGACTGTCAACCATTTGGTTCATGTTCCGACAAGAGTAGTTCGTCTTTCAAACCTAAACGCTATTCAGACGAGTGTGCCCACAACGACTAGTTAATTTAGTGCTCTTCATCAATTTGATGTCCAGCTATCTCGTCACAATACATCACATATGAGTATTTTCCTTTTCCAAAACTCGGGATGTTTTAAGTCTATTTCTACTTGTATTTTTCTCACCTATCATCTTGGTGTTTTTCAGACAGGTAATTATTTGCTGCATTTTCTGTTATTATTTTTTTGTATTTTTTTAATACTTCTTATATCAAGTAGCTTCGTACCTTGTCTGTAGCGACTTTTATACAACAAACTAAATGACTATTTAATTACTCAATCCGATTTAATCAGATTCTAAAAAGGCATGATATGATCTTTTCGATCTTTTGATTAAAGGCAATACATGGTTATATTTCAGTAAAATTATGCAAAACTGTATTTTTAAATAATAGAAATTAAATTATTAAACATTTTTTCAATTAACAGCTTTATCATTGAAAATGTTTATCTTACATGTGTGCGTAAAGTAACAGTTTAGATAAATATGAATGTGTTATGTTGTTTCTGAATATTTAAGATGAGGATTGGTTATCCATATTTTTTTATTTATCGGATTACTGTTTCCATTTTCAGTGTGATTTTTCCAACGTTTCGGTCGATGTAACTTCTGACTTTCTTCAGGTGTTTCTTGTCGAACTTGGAAATGTTTCTGTTGAATTCAGAAATTTAGAGAGAATTTCTTTACTCCACGTAGCCTGCTCTTGTTCCATCAGCTGTGACGGGATAGAGGTTCTAAGTAATTCGCAATTGTAGTTTTCGATCGCTCACACTCAGGATTGAACCAAGTCTGACGAATCAAAATAATGCGGAGGAATATGTTAGTCGCATTTTCATGAAATGCTTGGCTACATTTTCTAACTGTAGATCACTTGATAATGGGATATACTTAGCGATGGATTACATAACATAAACGTGATAAAAAATATCAACTTAAAAAAAAGGAAATCCTGCACAAAAAAAAAGAAATTAAGACGATAAATCCAAAGAAATAAATGTGTTTATTATTTGATTATTTTAATTTAAAAATTCGTAATCTTATCGATATTGTAAGTAAAAAATCATTAAAACGCTTATAAGTCGTTACAAATAATTTAATGTTAAGGTTAATTGAAGGCAAACGGATATTTTTCCTCCAGAAACATTAGCTTTTTTTTAAATGACAGATTTCGCATAGTTTTTATATGCAAGATTTTAATATTTTCCTTTCTCGCAAGAACGTGAAACTTTTGGCGTAGCATAATTTTTATATAATCTTGAACAATAATTAAAAATAAAAATTAATTTAAAAACAGGAACATAAAAATAATTAAATTAAAAATGATAAAAAAATTATACAAACGTTCAGAATAGTAACGTATGGATGCACGTCTGGGGAAAAAGGAAATTTGACACCCCTATCTCCTTTTACTATAATCACTTCATTTTGAAACAGCGTTTTGATTGGCTGAAATTTTTGTGCTTCCGTATATTCGTGTATATTCGTGTTTACAAACTTTTATCGCCGAACGACATAATTACTTGCTTTTTGAGGGCTGATTAAGTTGTATTTTGTATAAACAAGGTATTTTTTTATTTCATTCAATACCATAGGACTTTACTAATTATCTTTGAAATAGACCCAGAAAACTAATATTTATCTTTTAAAGGATTTTTAAAATGAATTTATTTAACTTCAAAATTTAGCTGAGTTGGGTAGCTTGCCGTGAAAACATTTTTATAACTTTTTTTCCACGTGTACAAATATATTTTTCTATTAGAAAATTAACTTTAGTCTCTCATCTTTCAAATGCAATCAAAAAGTAGTCGGAAACCTACAAAAAAAAATACAGTAAATCGGTTTTCAAAACTATGTCCCCCTATTTGTGTCCATACCCAAGTAAACCTTTACAAATAATGTTTACATTCATTGTATTAAATGTTTATTATCTGTTCTTAGTTATTTAAAAAAATTAATCTTACTAATATTTAAAGATAAAACATGAAACCATTTTAATTATTGGTGAACGGATATTTTTTTTTTGTTTTCTGACCCCAAACAAGTCACAATGCCACTCAGATGTAAAAAGGTTAATATTATGTGGGACCAAAAATACATGGATATTATATAATAATACGGTTAGATTTAATATGTATTATCTGTTCATAGTAATTTTAATATGTGGTCTTAATAATATTTAAAGATCAAATATTCAACATGATAAGATATTATATAATAATACAATTAGATTTTATATATATTATCTGTTCATAGTAATTTTAATATATGGTCTTAATTATATTTAAAGATCAAATATTCAACATGATAAGATATTATATAATAATACAGTTAGAGTTTATATATATTATCTGTTCATAGTAATTTTAATATATGGTCTTGATAATATTTAAAGATCAAACAGTCAATACGATAATTTAAACGCATGTGTTTAAAAATATTTTTATGTTCATATGAATTAGGGGTGAACATATATTTGAGGATAAAACATTCGAGGCCTTTTTTACACATTTTCATAAAAAACAAAGCATATTAGCATGTTACCTGGATATAATTTAGGGAATCATATTTTCGGATTATTACTAAAAAAGGGGTAGCGAGATGTCTGCACACATTACATTTAAACTATTTTAATTCTGTGCATTCAGGAACGTAGGAAACAGGTATTAAAACCAAAGTCTAGTAGACCGAGGGAGACAACTATAAGAGTAAAATGCTTTCTGGTATATAGATATATCCACAGGGAATGGACGGGATTTTGCTGCTTGGAACATTAAGACACATGTATATTTATATACAATATATATATATATATATATATATATAAATGTTTTTCTTATGATGAAAATCATATAAAAAGATTGCAACATTAAGACATGTATATAATATATATCTATATATATATATATATATATATATATATATATATATATATATTATGGCAGTAGAGTTTAGTTTTCTAGAAGTACATCCAATGAAACAACATGTGTCTACTCAACAGTAGTCAATGAGTACACATAGTAGGTATATTAAATTTATTTATACAAACATTGATGGCTACATATGTGCGTACATGTTTCTGTAATCACCCGTGCTGGGGAGATTACGTTCAAGCCAAGAATTATCCTCGAAACTGGCCTGTTGCGAGGATAATTCTTGGCCTACAGAGGTAATCTCCCCATCACCAGTGATTACAGAAACATGTATGCGCATATGTAGCCATCAATGTTTGTATAAATAAATTTAATATGCATATATATATGCACATTTATATTTATATATATATATATATGTGTGTGTTTATTTTCTAACTATGATGGAAATCATATAAAAGCATTATTATATTTATATATATAAATGCTGTTTTACTATGATGAAAATCCTATAAAAATATTGTAACATAAATATATATATATATATATATATACATATATATATATATATATATATGTTTATTTTTTTACTATGATGAAAATTTTATAAAATATTGTAACATTAAAATACATGTATATTTATCTACATATATATACGTTTATTTTCTTACTATCATGAGAATCATATAAAAACATTGTAACATAAAGATATATATATGTGTGTGTGTGTGTTTTTCTTACCATGATGAAAGTCATATAAATACTCAAGATATAATTTCAAATATTGTAATCATCATCGTTTTGTATTAAGTAAAATGAATCTATTATTTACATGTCTCCTATGATGTTTCACATTAAATTATTTATGAGTGCAATCCAATAATACTATGATGTTTCACATTAAATTATTTATGAGTGCAATCCAATAATACTATGTTTCACATTAAATTATTCATGAGTGCAATCCAATAATACTATGTTTCACATTAAATTATTTATAAGTGCAATCCAATAATACTATGATGTTTCACATTAAATTATTTATAAGTGCAATCCAATAATACTATGATGTTTCACATTAAATTATTTATGAATGCAATCCAGTAATACCATAATGTTTCACATTAAATTATTTATGAGTGCAATCCAATAATACTATGTTTCACATTAAATTATTTATAAGTGCAATCCAATAATACTATGATGTTTCACATTAAATTATTTATGAATGCAATCCAGTAATACCATAATGTTTCACATTAAATTATTTATGAATGCAATCCAATAATACTATGTTTCACATTAAATTATTTATAAGTGCAATCCAATAATACTATGATGTTTCACATTAAATTATTTATAAGTGCAATCCAATAATACTATGATGTTTCACATTAAATTATTTATAAGTGCAATCCAATAATACTATGATGTTTCACATTAAATTATTTATGAATGCAATCCAGTAATACCATAATGTTTCACATTAAATTATTTATGAATGCAATCCAATAATACTATGTTTCACATTAAATTATTTATAAGTGCAATCCAATAATACTATGATGTTTCACATTAAATTATTTATAAGTGCAATCCAATAATCTTATAATGTTTCACATTAAATTATTCATGAGTGCAATCCAATAATACTATGATGTTTCACATTAAATTATTTATGAGTGCAATCCAATAATACTATGATGTTTCACATTAAATTATTCATGAGTGCAATCCAATAATACTATGTTTCACATTAAATTATTTATAAGTGCAATCCAATAATACTATGATGCTTCACATTAAATTATTTATAAGTGCAATCCAATAATACTATGATGTTTCACATTAAATTATTTATAAGTGCAATCCAATAATACTATGATGTTTCATATTAAATTATTTATGAATGCAATCCAATAATACTATAATGTTTCACATTAAATTATTCATGAATGCAATCCAATAATACTATAATGTTTCACATTAAATTATTTATGAATGCAATCCAATAATACAATGTTTCACATTAAATTATTTACGCATAGAATCCAATAATACTATGATATTTAATCCAATAATATTGACAATGATGAACAGAAAAATAATACGTAAATGCAAATACTAAAATACTGAATTTAATTTGTTTTGCAGATTTTCCTAATTGGACCCTACAACAATTGTAGCAATTATTACCTTATTTGGAAAGCAACAGCGACATCTGTGGAAAGATTTATACACTGAACAATATTATTTAAGAATTTTATGGAATAGTTGTGAAAACATAACACATCTTGAAGGTTAGTTTTTGTGAAATATTTGCAATAGATCAAATTCGTGAAATATTTGCAATAGACTAAATTTGTGAAATATTTGCAATAGATCAAATTTGTGAAATATTTGCAATAGATCAAATTCGTGAAATATTTGCAATAGATCAAATTCGTGAAATATTTGCAATAGATCAAATTCGTGAAATATTTGCAATAGATCAAATTTGTGAAGTATTTGCAATAGATCAAATTTGTGAAATATTTGTAATAGAGCAAAAATTGATGAGTAATCAAAGTCACATTATTATAATAAGCCATATTTTATTGTGTGATTTTATTTGAAAATCATCATATTTAATGACATATATGAAAACCTACATTAAAAAGAATAATTTTGTAAAACAGGGAAATATTCTCTTTTTTATCTGGTTTACCAAGTCATATGTGACAGCACATTGGGAAAAATGGATTTCTTTTGGATGTAAAACAATCGTTTTTAACAGAAGGTCAGCATAAAAATGATCAAAGATTTGGAATATATGAAATGGTAAGAAAATGTTTTGCTTCAAATGATAAAGAAATCGAAATAAAAAGAGAGAAAGGCAATATATCTGTGAACATTCTTTTGAAGGTAAAACAATTGCTTTTAAGAAAAGGTCAGCATAAAAATGATCAACTGTTTGGAATATATGAGATAAGAAAATTCATCCCCAGCATTAAAAAAAATGATAAGTAAATCGAAATAATATCAGTTTGATTTTACCATAAATCCAAGGATAATAAGAGAATCACAAATTCGAAAATTTCGAAAGGAAACATTCTGTTAAAAAAAAATGATCCAATATTTGGAATAGATGAGAAATTAAGAAAACTTTTTGCATCTGGTAGGATGCTTCATCCCCAGCATTAAAAAATAATTTAAAAAATCGAAATAATAAGAAAAAAGCAATGTCTCTGTAAAATGTATACACATTCTTGTTCTAAAAAAAAAACATCGTTGGTTCAGACTATGAGAACCTCAATCTTGTGGTGTTTGTGGATAATTCACACTTGGGATATTCTTGTTCTAGATAATCAGATTTAGTGAAAAATATGATGACTCACACTTGTGATTTTTGTGGAAAAGCAACATTATTGTGAAGTTTTTGTATATTCTTGTTTTGACATACTTGTGAAGTGTGCGGATATTCTTGTTCTCAAACTTAGCGACACAAATGAGAATTCACACTTGGGAAAAGCCACATCTGGTTCTAAAAATATAAGTAATAGTACATAGGAGAACACACATGAAGAGAAGTAAAAACCTAATGGGAGAATGTTTGGCATCCAGTAGAATGACAAATTCACAGCAAGAACAAATTCATAAGAAAATAAAAATGTGGGGAAAACCACATTTGTGTGAAGAGTGTGGGTACTCTAGTTTTAAAAAGTCATATTTAGTGACACATATAAGAACACACACTGGGGAAAAGCCACATTCTTGTAAAGTTTGTGGGTATTCTTGTTCTGAAAAATCAAATTTAGTGAAACATATGCGAACTCACACTGGGGAAAAGCCACATTCTTGTGATGTTTGTACGTATTCTTTTTCTAAAAAATCAAATTTAGTGCAACATATGAGACGTCACACTGGGGAAAAGCCACATTCTTGTGATGTTTGTGGGTATTCTTGTTCTGTAAAATCAAGTTTAGTGAAACATATGCGAACTAACACTGGGGAAAAGCCATATTCTTGTGAAGTTTGTGGGTATTCCTTTTCTCAAAAATCCAATTTAGTGCAACATATAAAAACTCACACCGGAGAAAAGCCACATACTTGTGAAGTTTGTGAGTATTCTTCTTCTGAAAAATCAACTTTAGTGTCACATATGCGAACTCACACAGGTGAAAAGCCATATTCTTGTTAAGTGTGTACATATTCCTGTACTATAAAATCAAGTTTAATGAAACATGTGAGAACTCACACTGGAGAAAAGCCATATTCTTGTGAAGTTTGTGGTTATTCTTGTTCTGAAAAATCAAATTTAGTGAGACATATGAAGACTCACACTGATCAACACGAAATATATACTACAACGTATAAAAATGTTTAATGGGGAAGAGGAAAATTATGTTCTCAATTTCTTTACTTACTCAGTGTTTGAGAGATAAAGAACTTTAATGGAACATACGAATATCTATGTATCTCATATAGACTTCAAGTGTTAGCCCCAAGGTCGCGAGCCCTTGATATCTGAGAACTTCGACTGAACTAAAATAAAACAAAAAAAAACGGAAAACCACACTTGGGATAGAACTTGAATGCCTATTAGACACTGCCTTCCAGTGTCTAAGGTCTCTCTGTACAGGGGTTTGTCAGAACAACCTGGCATGAGGATACTTTTTCCATAGAAGTAAACCCTGACCAAATATTCAAAATCACATAGTATTCGCTGCACAAATAAGATCTCCTTTCTATAGCTTACCAACATTAGCTTTTATGAGGAACGGTGAGGTTTCCTCAAGTAATAACACGAAGATGGATACTCCACCAGAGTAGATAAATTCTTGTCCTGGAATTCATTAAAACCAAGAGACCAAAATGAAAGATATACTACAATGTATGAAAATTATGTTCTCTATTTCTTTACTAACTCAGTTTTTGAGAAATAAAGAACTTTAATGGAACTTTGGAATATCTATGAAACTTATTGAGAACGCACACTGGGGAAACGCCATATTCTTGAAAAGTGTGTGAGTATACTTGTTCTCAAAAATCACGGTTAAATAAACATATGAGCAGTCACACTTGTGAAAAGGTATTTGACAGTATGCCTCATTCCTGGATAATGCGGGGTCTGGAGCTGTGTAATGTCCATGAGAACATAAAAAAACAAATGACAATGTGGCAAACATCTATTTCCGTACACCACATAGAAGGGACAATACAGTCTTCAAATATTAGCATCCAGTGAGGCATATTTCAAGGTGATAGCCTATCACCACTACTATCTTGCCTTGCAATCGATCCACTCAGCAAGCTTCTAAAAAATGTGATGAAGTGGATCCAATTCCAGTACAGACAAAAAAAGATGAAAGTGAAAGAGTGAATCATTTGCTCTTCATGAACAGAAAAAAAAACACCTTGACTTCCTGATAGAAATTGTTAAAATGTTTTCAGAGGATATCTGCATGGAGTTTGGATTTGCCAAATTTGCTAAATGCACAACAAAAAAGGGGAAAATAAAATCCACATTCAAATACCTCGACATTGAGGAAAACATAACATGAAAAAATGAGACGTAAGGCAGAACAAGAATATACAGTACGCCAAAAAAAGATCCTCAAATCTGAACTAACCCCTAAAACCAAAATTACGACTATAAACCAGTTTGCAATACCTGTGGTCACGTACGGTTTTGGTATTATAGACTGGTTCAATGCAAAGACTAGGAAACAACTATCCCTACATAAGTTAACATACCGAAACCAATGCCTGGACAGGATATACCTACCAGAAGAGGAAGGGGGCTTGGGCCTCACTGAACTCAACCATGCATATCGAGCCACTATAGTAAGCATGGGCTAATATATTAAAAGTTCAACGGACGTGAAAATGCAAATGGTGAAAGACCATCATGATAACCTTTCTCAACAAACCTCAATCACAAAGCTTGTTGAAAACTTTGGAGGAGTCATACCGGAGAACACTGTTGATGTACACAATAAACCACCGACACAGATTGCAAAAATCAAAAGAAAAAATACACCGAAAAAGAGATAGAGGCAGGAAAAGAAGGATGGAAACAAAATAAGCGAGCAGAGAAGTTCCAAGAGGAGCTGGACTAGGAGTACATATACAAGGATGCTTCACTCCAATTGCACAAGAGTGGAAGAAAATCATGTTTAATTTTCGAATTTTGAGCGATTATTCGAAAAATAGGTAACTTTACACAAATAGAGAGGATTTTGTTTCATGTTTGAGTGATCTGTCCGTGATTTTTCATATTTATATACTTTCATAGAAATGTTTATGTTGTGTTAAAAATCTATTTTCTACATTTTTTGTAAAGTTGTTGCAAAATAAATAGCATTTAAAACTACTTAAAACACACAAACAAAAAAGCAGGTAGATTGAAAAGTAACTTTATTTTTATGGTAAGATTTATTTACTGTATATTTAGTTTTTACCCTTGGTCGCGTGTTAGCTTCACTGCTAAATTCCTGAATACTTTTAATAAAAAAAAAACAGTTTCTGCATATTATATATTTCCCTCTGCTACCGACTTAAATCGCAACGCTAAAAGTGTGCGTATGTAAAAGAAAAGCAAGAACACCTTATATGCAGATTTTAATAATAATTTTAAAAAATGTAAGTGAACCTCCTTTTTTTTTCAATAACAATGTTATCATATCAATACAGGCGCACACTCTAAGCAAACAACGAATTTCATGACGCGGAGGTTTCCATCGGCTGTCTAAAGCGTTTAATCTGTGCATGCGCACAAGAGAATTTCATTAAGAAAGTGTAACTGTTAATTTCACAGCTCCAAGCAAGTTTTGTTTTTGTTTTTATATGAATTTCGAGATACCGACATAAAACTTAATGATTTTATAATGTATGCATATAAAAAAATAAACTAATAATAATAATAAAAAACAAACGTATTATTTTTAATTTTATCATTAATATTGTGTAGAAATAACTTGGGTGTGGTGCAGTCCGCCAGCTCCATGCACGAGCCGCCACTGCAAATGTTAAACAAAAATCAATAATTAGGCACAAATCCCATTCACAAAATGGAGGAGAGGCTGTGTACTTATTTATTTGTTAAAGGCTTATCCATAGCTAAAGTTTTTACTCGCAACAATCACTCCAGGGACTGTCCTATTTACTTAAATCAAATCAATGATTTTTATATAACAGAAAAGATTATGTTCAATGCAAACGTTACTGATATGGACATGCAGATTAGATACAATGAGAACGTTGGAATAGAAGTGGATGATAAACTGATCTGGAAAAATCGCTTGTTTTGTGGCGCGTACAGAGATGGGCGATTGGAGAAAAGGGAAACTATCAGTGAGAGTTGTAGACTTACGGAGCGGAATTAGGTCGTTTACTTATCAGTAGAAGGATTAGAGAAGAATATCTGATATTGATTGAATTATCGGGGTGAGCGCGTATGCAGACCTCACACTTAGAAAGAATGCACCCGAATCGTCCACATTTGGGACGATCGCAAAAGTCAACCAAACCGCAGTGCAATGGAAGGGTCTCACTCTGGAGGAACGACCTTATTTATCGCCGTAACCTCGATGCCAGGTAGTATTTATTTGCTCCCCCACCGAGAAAATTAGGCACAAGTCCGATTTTTAAAGTGAGGAGTGAAGGGGAAATGGGAACCAGCTCCCCGGGGAATAGGGGAACTGGGTAGGTACAATTGGTATGAAAGGTTGCCCCTACATTGACCAAGGTCTTGCTGGTCTTTGCTTGACACTTGTTGCCCAGGCCCCGAAGGGCGAGGGTCAGGTAAGTATCATTTTTTTTGTATTATGTGCACTGTTTTTATATCGCACTTATATATTAACCACCGACAGACATTAATAACTTGAGCTATGACAACAGCGTATTCTTTTCATTGTTTTGAGTCTCGAGTATATATCCGAAACAGTTAATCAACAGAGAACCGCATCACTTTTATAAAAGCATATAAGATATCAACGAATACACACTCGAGAGTCAATTTTTTTTTTTTATAATTGCATCAGCAGTGAGATATCTATTGCATCGATAGAAGGGTCCAGCCATTTTCTCAGCGACCTTTGGTAGGGAATGTTCAGTAAATAAGCCTAGACGAGGTAAAGAGATTGCAATGTTTAATATTAAAGAGAAATGGCCCCAATAGAGTTATATATATATATATATATATATATATATATATATATATATATATATATATATATATATATATATATATATATATATATATGGGCGGAAGTCTCTCGAGAGCTCTTTCAGCTATCATCTCATCAGGAGAAAATCGATAGCGTAAAAATAATAATACTATGTCGAAAATTAAGAGTTCTGATGGGGAACTATTGAATGTGCCAAAAATTACGGGGACACTAAAATAAAGTGTATTAACGTTTAAAAAACGATTAAAATATTGGAACAACGAGGGGGAGGGGACAGAGAAAAGATTCACAGTTCCCCAAAGAGAAACAATGTGTTAGATGTTTCTTTCTGCCGGCACAAAGAAGGTTTCCGCACTGCAATAGAGACAGACTCCAAAATCTTTATATGGTTTCTGGAGTCCGCTCTATGTAGCACCTCGAACCATTCTATTTATATCTATCGGCACAGCACGGGTTGTCAACCAAATGCTGGACAATAACAGAGTCCAAGGCTGCAGAAGGATGGAGACTACCAGACACCATCCTCCCTTGTCTAATCTTCAATGGAACATGCTGGTTTATACGAGTCAAAAGATGCAATGCAATTTGACTCGTATGAACCAGCATGTTCCATTTAAGATCTGACAAGGGTCTGGTAGTCTCCCTCCTTGTGCAGCCTTGGACTCTGCTATTGTCCAGAATTTGGTTGACAACCCGTGCTGTGCCGATAGATATAAAATAGGATATAAAATAGACTGGTTCGAGGTGCTACATAAACAGACGCCTTCTAGTAATCAATGAACCAAAAACACCAAACGGCCTGAATTACCTCCCTTTGTCCATTATAGGATACAAATCGACCCAATTTCAAAATTAACTAACAATACTTAACAATATAATTGGATTATCTCCCTTTATTTTATCCTACTTAACGATATGAAAACATCTTTCAAGTAGAATAACAATGAATCTTAAAACATTAAATAACAATAAATAGATTAGAATACTCCACCCGTAATATTATACAAGGAGTTTTATATATATCTAATACACCCATTTTATTTCCTCTCGTATTCAATTAAACTTTGAAACTAAAAGGCTCTTAAATTCGAGCACAAATATAACGATAATCTATTAACATTACCTGCCACTAATATGAAACTAAAACTAACCGTAATATTTTTGCAAGGCTGTTACGGCAAATGAACAAACAAAATATTTAAAGGTTAATTAACAAACAAACAAAAACTTTAAAAATTAAATATTGGGTAACAAAGAAATAACAAGATCTAATTTCGGAACCGAACGAATGGGATATATATTAAAACTTTTTTTTTGAATGGCTTAGGGCTCTCTGTAGCAACTTCTCATGACTCTACTCTTAAATAAGGATACGAAAATTAGGCGACATATTAATATTTAAATGGAATTTTCCGTAACCACAACAAAGGTAGATGTTTCTCGTATGCCTTTCTAGCTAGGGATTTTTTCTTCCGTCTTTCTCTTAAAAAATGCTCCATTGCCAAAAGCGTGCTTATTCATAAAGTCTGAAGAAATGCTGGTTTTGAAAGTTTTCAAACTGTAAACATAACACTGAGTTATGTACCCTTAACCCGAGCTCTCCAGGAAGGAGAGAGAAAAAGATACTGTCATGGCGGACCCAATAAAGGTACACATGTACGTCGCTTATCGAGGCTAACTACTGTGTCTTGTTCAGTGGTGCTGGTGCACTGTGCAGACCCCCAATCATTTCTACTCAAGATTATCGATACACGGTAAAAATAATACGTTTATTTTTTCCTTTCTATATCATAATAATAATAATAATATATATATATATATATATATATATATATAATCCTGAAGCTTAATGTCGATAACTGTCCCCATATTCATATAAGTATAAAAGTAAAACTTTGCTTGGAGCTGCCAAATTCACAGTTACACATTCTTAGCGAAGTTCGCTTATACGCATGCGTCGCAAGACCGCTTCAGACGGCGAATGAAAGCTAAGTTGGAACTGTCGTTTTAGCAGTTCCAAACGCTCGTGAAAACCGGTGTTTGCGTGTTTTCGCTTATATTATTATTTTTTTAAAAGGCTTGTTTACAAATGTTTTGTTTTTATTATTATTAAAAAGTGTAAAGTGTTCTTGTAAATAAATATCCACCTTAAAAAAAATTCTCACACTTTTAAATGCGATTTAAGCAGACAAAAATATACAATATGCGAAACTTTTTTTTTTATTAAAAGTGTTCGGGCTTTTTACCCGTAAAGCTACCAACGTAACTAATGATATTTTTTCACGTACGGCTTATTTTGTTTGTGTTTTTATGTAGTTTGAAATCTATTCTTTTGTGGTAGTTGAACTTTACAGAATAAAAAATATTTACATTTTTTCTATTGAAAAGTGAAGAAAATTTTATTTTTTTTAAAATACATTTTAGTTAAAAAATGTTTTTAAATGTTCCTATTTACAATGCCTCCCCACGGGACAGAGTTAGACACCAGGGTCGTTTTTTAACGTGGAGAAAAGGAACAAAAATAAAAATTGTCTCAGTCGTGAAGGACTTCTCCACCGACAGAGAACAAGAAATTGAAGTGAAGCATCTGAAGAACAGACACTACACCTTGATCTTGGACAAAAGGAAAACTGTTATCCAGTAAAACCATTTTCAAATGGTAAGCTCCTAACTTTACCATCGTGTGCAAGCAAGTAAATTTCAAAGATTTTGTTTTTATGAAAAAATAAATTATTAAAAAATTGTAAATAAAATGTATTTAAATAAATGTTTTTCGTTTGTTTGCCTGCGGAAAAGCCCATAAAATTTATTTAATCTGTAAAGTTTAAAAGAAATATATTTGTATATTTTTTTATTACTCTGTAAAGTGTACATATTTTAAAATTGTATTTTTTTATTAAAATGTTTTTGCGTATTATCCCTTTTTCGACGGCTTATAATGGCAAAGTTAAAAAATATTTGTATTAAAAAAAGACAATTTTAATGGCAAGCTTATTTTGTTATACGCCTATTTTTAATTAACAGCAAGCTTTTTATAAGTAAAAAACGTTTTTAAATAGTAAAACTATTTTCGTTAATGAAAATCTGTTATCTAAAAGTTATAAAAGTACGATTCAACTCAGTTAGAACCCGGTTCAGTTGAATCGCAAAAAGAGGATCACGTAAACATTGTATTCCTTCTACCCTAATTAATATTCTACTAATAGACTGCCTAGTACTTACCTTTCCCAACACAATTGATATAAAAGAATTTAACCATGACCTCCTTGCATCCCCAAAAAATAACTTCTGTGACGGTAAGTGAACTTCAACAGATTGAGTTTTCACAGCTGCCTCTCCATGATAAAGTTGAAATTAAGAAAAGAGGCCGTTCAACGCCTGATATTAAAATATCTCAGTCAGGCATTAGCAACAACAAAGTGTATATCCGTAGCTTTAATTCTGACTGTGTTATATTCGCATATCTCTCCACATTTCCATGAATAAACCAGAAATCAGCAAGGCAATGACGGCAGCAACAATGGCGACCCTAAGACAAATCTGTTCGCCGTTACAACGTAGTCAAACACAATAAATACACAGGACAATTTCAAATCCCATCTCTTTAGATACACACATCATTAGAATAACTCGCACCTTACTTCAACATAGAAAACCTCCAGAGAAAGCTGCACAGCAAAAGAAAAAAAACAAAATAAAAATTCACAGACACTACCGTAAACGCAACTCAGATAGCATAAAAACGCAAATAATGATTCCACAAAACACCCCAACAATACGACACTGACTAGGTTACATTCACAACTTTCTCAGCTTTAAATCGATGTAACACATGCATACACACACACCAAACAGATAATTCTCTACAATTCATTAAAGCACGAAAAACAAACACAAATAAAAAATACGACGGCCATTTTGACGCCGGAACCGATGTGCCTTTTACTACGTCCGCACGTGCTGTATAAATAAGCCGGCCGTCAGAGAAAAAGGGTTTTCCAGCAGATCGCTGGCCAGAGCAGGTCGCCTCGCTACCAGCAGAAGCGGACACAGCTGTTCCCCTCAACTCTTTGCAACAGCAGCAGCGACAGCCGTTCCCCTCAACTTTCTAGCAGCAGCAGCAGCAGCAGCAATAGCCGTTCCCTTCAGCTCCATCCAGCAGTAGCAGCAGCGACAGCCGTTCCCCTCAACTTTCTAGCAGCAGCAGCGGCAGCAGCAATAGCCGTTCCCTTCAGCTCCATCCAGCAGTAGCAGCAGCGACAGCCGTTCCCCTCAACTTTCTAGCAGCAGCAGCGGCAGCAGCAATAGCCGTTCCCTTCAGCTCCATCCAGCAGTAGCAGCAGCGACAGCCGTTCCCCTCAACTTTCTAGCAGCAGCAGCGGCAGCAGCAATAGCCGTTCCCTTCAGCTTCATCCAGCAGTAGCAGCGGCAGCTCAGCGACAGCAGTTGATTCCAAAGTGCCTAGTCACCTATCACCGCTTGTTCCCTTGAGGAATACCACCAGCGAACCCCGACTCATCCCAGCGACTCCTCAGCGGCAACAGCGGTGGCGATGTTCCAGTCCCGGACGTCATCCCTAGACTGTACCAGCATCTAGGCCCCTGTACCTGCCCGAACCTGATCAGGCCAGGATTCCAACCTCTCTAATCCCTATTCCGGCCTTCCTGACGCCCGGCTGACCGTTCCGGCCTTGATTGAGGATATATATACTTATTCACATTGACCCTCAATAAAGGTTTAAACCAAATTACTTCGTTTGTTCTCCTTGCTTCCATACGCTCGTGTTATTCTATAACAACTGGTACCAACGGAAAAGTTGGCTTTGCGGCTGTGAACTAAAAAAGGCATTGTTCTGCTTTCCTTGTTTGTTGTTTGGGAGTGATGTAACGTGGACAAAAGATGGTTTCAGAACTATTAGCAAAATGAAAGATAGAACTGAAAAGCATGAGAAGTCAAAGGAGCACGTTGACAATGTAGTTTCCCTATCAATTTTGGGGACCGTAAATATTAAAGAAAAACTTAGTGAGGCCTACAGACTTTCAATCAATCATCATAACATGAATGTTAAGAAGAACCGTGAAATTTTATCTAAAATAATAGATTGTATTTTCTTTTGTGGGAACTTTGAAACTCCCTTACGAGGACATGATGAAAAAGATGATTCAGTAAATGCAGGTGTATTTAGAGGATTAGTAAATTTTGCATCTAAATTAGATCCATATTTAAAGAATCACTTAGAAACCAGTAGTGTCTTCAAAGGTGTTTCCAAGATGACATACTTGACTGTCTTTTACAAATATACCATGATGAAATAAGGGCAGAAATTAGCAGAGCTTCCTTTGTAGCTGTCATGGCTGACGATACAACAGATGTGTCTGAACATACACAAATGATCATTGTTTTACGGTACGTCTTGGATGAAAAAATACTTGAACGCTTTTGGGGATTCTTTATTCCAGAAAATCAAACCGCTGATGGAATATCAAAATATATTCTACAACAATTGGATATAATCCTTCAAGGGAATCGCCAAAAACTGATATCTCAGACATTTGATGGTGTAAATGTCATGAAAGACAAAAAAGCTGGTGTTCAGGCGAAAATAAAAGCAGTTTATAGTAATGCACATTTCACTCACTGTTATGCGCATCAACTTAATTTAATAATGAGGAATGCAGCAAGCATTACACGAAATGCTAGAATATTTATCTCTAACATTTTGGCTATTCCGACTTTCTTTTCTAGATCACCACAGCGTCTGTCCATTCTCAAGAAGCATCTGGATGTAAGCATTCCACCTCCATCCGCCACGAGGTGGAACTTAAACATACGGGCCATAAATAGAGTTCATGAAAATGTTCAAGCATTAAAAAAATGTCTCACTGAAATTCAGTCAACATCATATGTAGATGAAACCGTTGCAGAAGCGACAGGAATTCTGAAATATTTGAACGATGAAAATTTCATATTTTGGTTAGAGCTATTTCATAAAATTATGTCTCATGGTGAAATTATTTATAATCAAATGCAATCTCGGGAAATTAGCATATATAAAGTCAATGAATACATAGCAAATTTCAAAACTGCTATAAGATAAGAAACTCCAAATACTGTGAAAATCCTTCACAAACACTCAAGGCCGAAGCTAAAGAACTGTGTGACTATATACCTGTTGATATAACAGACAGATATTCTTCAACTAAACATTTAATAAATTGTTTAACAAGAAAAGCTTTGCTAGTTTTAAGAAAGAACTACCTACAGAAGAGATATCCTTGACAACTGAAGCATATCCCATGATTGACAAACAAAAGCTTGAAACTGAGTTAGAAATATTTTATAGTAGGTCAGATATCCATGAGTATTGCAAAGTAATTGATCTCCTGAAATTTATTTTGGAAAACAATTTAAACGATGTTCTTAGTGAAATCACAAAACTCATAAAAATTATCTTGACAATTCCCATGACTACATCAGAGGCAGAACGTTGTTTTTCAACTCTGAAAAGAATAAAAACTTTTCTAAGGAGTACCATGGGTTTCGAAAGACTAAATGCACTTGCAGTGCTTTCAATTGAAAAAAAGTTATTCAGCAATCATTCAGAAGTTAAGGAGAAAATTATCAATCTTTTCTCACGAATTAAAACAAGAAGAATGGAATTTACTTTCAATTAAATATAAGTAAGCTATTCCAAATATTTACATTTATTTATAATTCCTTTAAGTTATTGTATTTTTATACGTGTGCATACGTATAAATTATGTATATTTTTTCATGTTTGTTTTATTTTTACACAATATTAAAACAATACGCATTTTTTTAAACAGCACCCCCACTAATCTTAGGCACGAGCCGCCACTGGTCTTGTTGTCTTTCCCTTATGACTGAAGTCCTTCCCTCTTAATTATACATGGTGTCAGGAGTCGGATAAAAACAAAAATAACGAAACAAAGGAAAAATACAACGACCCATCCTAAAAATAAAACATGAAAATACGTATGAACGATGAAGGACGCACCCTCACCACGTGGTAAACTTTTTTCGTTTCTTTGTTTGTTTTGTTTTTAATATCCAGTCAGTCAATACTTTTTGACGCTCTTGTTTAACACAAATATGTCTAACCCAAACGAAGCTTCACCAAAACATGCCGAAATCGACCCAATTTCTTTCATGTTACAAATGCAACAACAACAACTCACCATGCAAGAACAGATGACGAACCTCATGGCACGCCTTCTGCCCACCGGGAAACACGCCCCCACCCCATTGTCGCGCCATTCACGGGTGAATCCTGAGCGACCAGTAATAGAACCTGACTCGTCAGACAATAAATGGATCATTTTTAAGGATGCATGGCTTCGTTATAAGGAGATGACACAACTTAACGACCCCACAGAAATCCGGAATGAGTTACGATCTGCATGCAATTCATCTGTCAATGAGATGTTATTCAATTTTATTGGTCCGGGTGCCCTGCATAATGCATAATGCTACAGAGAATATATTAATTCCGTTGCCGTGAAAACCGTCCATCCCGAGGTATACCGTCAGCAGTTCTTTGTAATGAGGCAAAGTGATGGGGAGACTATCACATCCTTTATTTCCAGGTTGAAATCACAAGCGATGCTCTGCTCTTTCAATTGTGGCAACCAGCAATGTACAATGTCATTTTCCGAAGACATGATCAAATCTCAAATCATTGCCGGATTACGGGACACCTCCCACCAGAGCAAAATTTTAGAAGAGATTACGTCCCTGCCAACTCTAAATGACTTAACTAGACATCTCTTGACTCTAGAATCTACCGCCAGAGCATCAAATCACTTCCGACCAGCAGAGATCACACAAGTGGCCCAATTTAAATCTGCGTCATCAAGAAAGTTTTCACCACCAGACAAGACCAAAAATGATAATGGCAAATGCAAAGGTTGTGGACACAAGGCACGCCCAAAAGGACGAAGACAATGCCCCGCTTGGGGCAAATCATGCCACAAATGTGGCAAAGAGAACCACTTCTCAACCATATGCCATGGCACAGCATCGTCAAATGCCATAATGGGAGACTACCCAAATGACAGCCAAGATGAAGATTCTTCGTTCATATCGACAATGACTGTGCAACCTAAATGACTAGAGGAAGAAGAGGGGATCCCGCATGGGTCATGGACCAACAACAAGTTCACACTAAGCCGACCAGAGCCACCTCCATTTTTCAATTTTACAACCACATTAGATACAAAGGCCCACCAACATCTCGGACGATTCAGACATATAAATATGAAACACCAACCCGTCCAATTGCTCACTTTGGCAGACATAGGAGCTCAGACAAGTACAGCTCGTATGGACTTATTGAACAATCTGGGGTGAACTTCTGAACATCTGCTGCGCACCAGACATCGGTTACGCGCCGTTAATGATGACAACCTGCCCATTAAGGGGGCCTTAATTGCCACGATGTCACTCGGTAAGGCAACATGTTCGGAGGTGATATACATCAGCCCAAGGGTTAAGGGCCTGTATATATCACAAACGGCCCTGAAAAAACTCAAAATTATCAACGACGACTTTCCAGCACAAATTAATAGTCTGGTAGCTCCAACGAAGATGGACCACAAACCAACTGACCGAATGTTAGCCCCATTCGGATGCCCATAGAGATCACCATGCCCACCACTGCCAGACAAGCTCCCGTTTCCTGCCACACCGGAATATCGAGGAGAGATAGAGAGCTGGATCAAATGCTATTTTGTCAGCAGTGCATTTAATACATGTACACACCAGAAATTGCAGACCATGACCGGTGAACCGCTTACTATCACATTCCTCGACAACCACCAACCTAAGGCTGTTCACAAACCAATCCCTGTCCCTTACCACTGGAAAGAAGCTGTCAAATCCCAGCTTGATGCAGACGTAGCACTAAACATCATTGAACCAGTGTCAGCAGGGACACCAACGACATGGTGTTCGAGAATGATCACCGTGCCCCAAAAAGATGGCAGCCCACGTAGAACGGTCGACCTCCAAAATTTAAATGCAATGACAAGACAAGAAACACACCACACACCCTCCCCATTCAATCTTGTCAATACGATACCCCCAGGAAAAAAGAAAACTATTCTGGATGCCTGGAACGGATATCACAGTGTTCCTCTGGCTGTAAAGGCACGGGATGCCACCACTTTCATAACAGAATGGGGCAGATACAGGTATTTGCGAGCCCCTTAAGGTTTCCAAGCGTCCAATGATGGTTACACAAAGAGATTCGACACCATTACAGAAGGTTTCCCTCGTGTTGCTCGCTGTGTGGATGACTCTATCTTGTAGGATGATGATATGGCACTATCCTTTTTTGCACACCGTTAGATACGTCATACTATGTGCTGAAAATGGAATAGTATTTAACCCAGAAAAATTCCAATTCGCAAAAGACAATGTAGAGTTTGCTGGCTTCGACATCAGCTTAACAGGGTACAAACCATCTCAAAAATTACTTGAGGGCATCAGAAACTTCCCATCACCGACAAACATTACAGGAGTTAGATCTTTCTTTGGTTTGATTAACCAAGTTTAATATGCGTTTGCCCAAGCACCCATCATGTCACCCTTCAGAGAACTACTGAAACATAACAGCAGGTTTTACTGGGACAATACATTGGAACAACTCTTCCAGCAATCCAAGGAAACAATCCTAGAAAACATCCGGGATGGCGTTCGAACATTCGAAATAAATCGCCCAACATGTCTGACTAAAGACTGGAGTCGAACAGGAATAGGATTTACCCTACTCCAAAAACATTGCGCATGCCCGTCCACAATGGACCACCGTTGTGGGCCAGGACATTGGAAAGTTGTATATGCTGGCTCCCGATCCACTAGACCTGCTGAGAACCGGTATGCACCAATTGAAGGGAAGCTTTAGCTATAAAGTTTGGATTGGAAAGCTGCAAAATGTTTGTTTTAGGCTGCCCCCACCTGATACTTGCTATTGATTACAAACCCCTTGTGCCGATATTCAATGATCGTAGCTTGGACGAAATAAAAAATCCCAGGATTTTAGATATCAGAGAGCAGACCCTGGTGTACCAATTCAGGGCCATATCAATACCAGGCGACGCCAATGGTGGAGCAAATGCCATGTCCCGTATCCCTACACATACCATCAAGGTCGCAGCAGCGGAATTGGATAGCATGGAAGAAGCGTTGCAAGCTGGAATAGAATCCCGATACAACCAAGAAACATCTCCTATCAAGATGGTGCGCATACAGCAAGAAGCCGCGATGGATCACCAATACATGAACCTCGTGGAAACAATAGAACAAGGGTTCCCTGAACACAAGGATCTTCTACAGCCAAATATTAAAGAGTTTTGGAATATGCGAAGCGACCTATACACAGTTCAGTCTCTAGTATTCAAGGAAGGCCGCATATTAATTCCGAAAAACCTACGTCGCGAACTCATCGACCAACTCCATGTTGGCCACCAGGGGGTCAACAGTATGAGAAGCAACGCCAGACAACGTTTTTTTGGCCTGGTATGGGAGCACAATTGCAGGAAAAGCGCAATCAGTGCAAGCGCTGTAACGAAATTGCCCCATCAAACCATAAAGAACCTGCAATGGAGCCTGTCCACCCAGAATACCCTTTCCAGTCGACAGTAAAAGATATTTTCAACATGGCGGGACGGAAATATATGATATATGCTGACATATATTCAGGTTGGACAGAGGTATCTTCAATGCAACAAGACGCCAGGATCTCCACAGTATGCAACATCTTACGCAGGTATTTTGTGAATTATGGTGTGCCGGAGGAAATTGCTTTTGACGGTGGACCCCCATACAACTCTGATGAGTGGAGGACATTTCTCAAAACATGGGGCATATCCTTCCGAGTCTCGTCGGCATATTATCCACAAAGCAATGGCAGAGCTGAGGCAGCTGTCAAGCATATGAAGACGATATTAACAACAAATGTTAGCCCCAATGGTTCACTGGATACGGATGAAGTGGCAAAAGCACTGCTACTCCATCGCAACACACCACCACCTGACATAGGTGTGTCACCATCAGAACTTCTATTCGCTCGTCCCCTGAATGACCACTTACCAAACCCCACAAAATTTCGCCGTGAATGGTTGGAACTCGCCGACATGCGCGAGAGGGCCATTAACCAGCGTTTCCTCAACAACATGCAACACACTGAAAACAGGCAACAACTCAATCCACTAAGAATTGGGGAACATGTGTCAATTCAAAACCAACATGGACACAAACCACTGCGCTGGGATAACACCGGCACGATTGTTGAAACTCTCCCCACAGACAATACCGTGTATTAGTTGATGGTAGCAGAAGAACCACACTCCGAAACCGCCGTTACCTTCGCAAAATAAGCACGGATAGCCGCAACCTGGCTCATGATGACACCCTACCAGATGACCTACCAAACAGAATCAGGATCCATTCCCCACAGTCACCTACAAACTCAAACCCAGTTCGCCCAGACAGCCAACAACACCCTCAAATACAAATAACACCAACCCCACCTTCCACACCAGGTACTCAAATAAAGAATGAACCCCCTGAAAATGACAGATACAGGGCAGAATTAAAGATCTGAAGCTAGGTCTAGACCTATCCGTAACAGACGATTGCCATCTAGATTTAAGGACTTCCAGCTTGGATGATAATAATAATAATAGTGGTGATAATAATAATGATAAAAATAAATAAATAAATAAATAAAAATAACATGTAAACATAACACTGAGTTATGTACCATTAACCCGAGCTCTCCAGGAAGGAGAGAGAAAAAGATACTGTTATGGCGAACCCAATAAAGGTACACATGTACGTCGCTTATCGAGGCTAACTACTGTGTCTTGTTGTCTTTCCCTTATGAGTGAAGTCCTTCCCGACATAATGCTTGAAATTGTCGAACTGGACATGGAAACAATTGTAACGTAAAGTGAAATACACTTTTTGTTGCAAACAACACCTTGTTTTGAAGTCTTGTTTTTGCTTACACAGTATATTAATGCTCAATTATTATAAAATCTTGTAGCTTACTCTTTAAGTCAAGCATTTTTGGTTTAAAACTCATTGGTATATGAAAATTTACTGAATTTCACGAACTCAGTATAATTACACACACACACGCACACACGCGCGCACACACACACACACATGTATATATATATATATATATATATATATATATATATATATATATATATATATATATATATATATATATATATATATATATATATATATAGTGTTTAAGCCAATTACACGGAGAGCAGAATGTTGTTAAGTATCGATTTGTGTTCTGTTATATTTTTTTCACATATTCACATCTGCGAGTCGGGACATTTTACAACATTGCATTACTTCTCTATCAAAAGAGGAGGTAATACATGGGAGAGCAAAAAACATTAGATGTAAAGCAAGAATGGTGATAAGGCGACACGTTTGAAATGCGCAAACAAACTAGAAACAGGTACTACACTTGCATCGTAAGTCGCTTGATGTTATTTTCAGGGAAAAATCAGGTTGAAGTCTGGAATTATAAGTTAAGGTCATCGTAAAGTTAACGGAATCGAATCTGATAAAAATAAGTCCCAATTTTCATAATGTAATCATGTGATTATTGTTTTGTTTCTTGTTGGTTCAAATCTAGTTTTTGTTATTTGATTGACTTCGCTATTTGTTCAATTCCTTCCTTTTTGAATTGTTTATGTGAAATATTCAGTTTTGCATGTTTTTATATTTGTATTATTTGGATTACTGTTCTCATCTTTGATGTAAACAGTAGTTCGACTAGTCCAAATCATAATGAAATGTTCAATCTTTTACACGAGGAACAAAATAATGATTACACCGTTTTACGATGATCATAAGTTCTTTGTTCTGAAGCAGTTAATTTTTCTTCTTTTAATAATTTCAAGTTTAAATCGTGTTTTTCTCTTTTAATTTTGATTTTTTTATATCTTTATATATTTTTTTTTAATGAATTGGACACAGAAAACAAAAGTTGTATCAATTTACTAAAGAAATCCTAACAGCAATTTTCTGCGTTGAACACAAAAGAAAAAAACGATTTTTTTTTCGTATTAAATTCCTGGAATGGAAGGTAAGTTTTTTTTTGTTTTTGTATTTTGTTTTTTACAAAAGTATAATTTAATAACGTATAAATAATTTTTAATAATAAAATAAGTTTATTTTGATTTCAATCCAATATGAAAAATAAGTTATTTTTTACGCTTTAAAAAAATCGTAGCTAGTGCAGAGTCAGAGAGTGATCCGCGCTATTTTTTAAAATCGTATTTTCAAGTTTAATTAAAGTTTTATATGTTTTTTTAATTCAATTGTAAGGTTGAAGTATAGAATAGGTACAAAACACCCTCCCCTCCCCATGTTAAGAATGGCTTTTTAAATGATAACGTTATTTTTTACGTCCGAATGAATCACTCTCTCTGCATTAGTACCAAAAAATCCAATTCAATAACTTTTAAAATGATCTGAAAAAAGTTTAATTTTTTGCAATCCCCTCCAAAATATTGATTCTTAAAATAATCGTAAACATTAAAAAGGTTTTATTTTTATTGCAATCTTAAAAAATATTCACACCTCCCAAATACGAAAATGGTGCTAGTGCACTTATTGATCCGCGCTATTTTTTAAAAAAAGTATTTTCAATTTAATTAAATTTAATTTTTTGTTTTTATTAAATTGTTAGGTGAAAATACAGAATATTTAACAGCATGTAAACTCTAATCCCCAAAACGTAACAAGCATATCTTTTGTTTATTAATTTGTTACGTGAAATTACAGAATAGTTAACAACATATAGGTTCTAATCTCCCCATACTTAAAAAAGCCACAATCGATATTGAAAGTAACAACTGATATGCTCCTCTCAGTCCTGCCACAAACTTTTAAACTGCAAATGATGACGTGTCCCATTAACTGCCAACTGGTCTCGAAGTGGGTAACATTTACATTAAATTCATATAAGAAATGATCCCCTAATCTAAAATCTTAAATATTATCTTACTCCATCTTTTCAGATATTTTTAAGGTTGTTGAAACATAATATAAAAAAAGATTAGACTTTACAGTTTTAAATGTATAAACTATGCTGGTTTAGATTGGGAAGATTTACGAAAATATTTTTTTTACATTTTTTCATAACGGATACATTTTTGTGTGTGTTCGAGAGCAATATTTTTATTGAAGAATATTTATTTTCAATTGGTTTATTTTTATAACAGTGTCATTAATTTTTTTACGTATGAACATACCACATTTTCGTTACAAAAAATCTAAATTGCTTTAGAAGTGCATGCATATATTGTTTTAATATAACTGCATTACTAATTTAAGATTAGATATGATTACGTAAATGATATAGTCATATAATGTGGTACATTTTCACATGGACTAATTCAAGATTAGATATGAATATATCAATCATATTGTTATATAATGTCGTATATTTTCACATGGACTAATTTAAGATTAGATATGAATATGGTAATCATATTGTCATATAATGTTGTATATTTTCACAGGGACTAATTCCAGATCAGATATGAATATTTTTTATCATATTGTCATATAATATTATGGTACATTTTTACATTGGCTATTACAATATAAGATATGAATATGTTAATCATATTGTCATATAATCTTGTATATTTGACATGGACTAATTCAAGATTAGATATAAAAATTTATACCATATTGTTATATAATATTATAGTACATTTTATCATTGGCTAATACAATATTAGATATGAATATGTTAATCATACTGTCATGTAATGTTGTGGTACATTTTCACAAGGGTTAATTCAAAATTAGATGTGAATATGTTAATCATATTTTGATATAATGTTCTGGTAGCTTTTCACATGGGCTAATTCAATATTATATATAAATATTTTTACCATATTGTCATATAATAAGGTACATTTTCAGATGGGTTAATTCAAGATTAGATATGAATATATTAATCATATTGTTATATAATATTGTGTAATATTTTCACATGAGCTAATTCAATATTAGATATGAATATGTTAATCATATTTTCATATAATGTTCTGGTAGATTTTCACATAGGCTGATTCAAGATTAGATATGAATATCTTTACCATATTGTCATATAATATTATGGTACATTTTCACATTGGCTAATACGATATTAGATATGAATATGTTAATCATATTGTCATATAATGTTTTGATGTACATTTAAACATAATTAGGAAATGCTCAGCTGAACTAGGCACCATACTGTCAAAACGCTACAACAAATGCCTTGAAGAATCCTGCTTCTCTAATAGCTGGAAGATGGCCTCTGTAGTACATAAGAATTGTGGTGTAAGAACTCTCTCAACTATCGCCTTATAATTCTCCTCTCTCTCTTTGTTAAAATCTTTGAGACGCTAATCAATACAGGACTAGTTCACCACATTTTAAAATCTTCTTTCTGACAAACATGAACGGGAAGAAATACATTGCGAACATTATGAGGGCTGCTTCAAGGGAGATGTGTTCCCACTATCGTGCTAGAAAATTGCTCATACCTGAGAGTATCCTGTATCTCCATAAGGCCACCATTAACCCATGTATGGAGTGTTGTTGCCACATCTGGGCTGGTGTATCTACCACTAGTCTCTTCTTATTTAAAAGTGTCCATAAAGGTGTGAAATCTAATTGGTCCCACTTTGTCAACAAGGTTCTAACCTCTGTCCCATCACCACAATGTTGCATCCCTGTGCCTGTTTTACAAGTATTTTAATGGAATGTTCTCTGATGAACTCAACGCACTTGTTCCCCTTGATGTACATATCCCTGACAAATGCTTAGCAACAAAATCACACCCTTTCACTGTTGAGGTTCCTAAATGTCAGGAAGGGTTCCACTTTAAAATCTTCTTCCCTAGAACAGATAGATTTTGGAATTTTCTTCCAGTTGCCTGCTTCCCAAACTGCACTGATATGCAGAAGTTCAAATGCCACGTAAACCAACATCTTAATCCTTCTTATGCATAGTCCCAAGTAGTGGCCGTGGCCAAATTGTTTGGGGTGAAGGTAAGTAAATAAAATAAAACATTAAAAAAATTAAATTAAATCAACTAAATTACAAGAAATATGATCAGTTAAAATTTTTATTTTTTTCTGTTCACATAATATTTAAAGTTAAATTAAATCAACTAAATTACAAGAAATATGATCAGTTAAAATGTTTATTTTTTTCTGTTCACATAATATTTAAAGTTAAATTAAATCAACTAAATTACAAGAAATATGATCAGTTAAAATGTTTATTTTTTTCTGTTCACATAATATTTAAAGTTAAATTAAATCAACTAAATTACAAGAAATATGATCAGTTAAAATTTTTATTTTTTTCTGTTCACATAATATTTAAAGTTAAATTAAATCAACTAAATTACAAGAAATATGATCAGTTAAAATGTTTATTTTTTTCTGTTCACATAATATTTAAAGTTAAATTAAATCAACTAAATTACAAGAAATATGATCAGTTAAAATGTTTATTTTTTTCTGTTCACATAATATTTAAAGTTAAATTAAATCAACTAAATTACAAGAAATATGATCAGTTAAAATTTTTATTTTTTTCTGTTCACATAATATTTAAAGTTAAATTAAATCAACTAAATTACAAGAAATATGATCAGTTAAAATGTTTATTTTTTTCTGTTCACATAATATTTAAAGTTAAATTAAATCAACTAAATTACAAGAAATATGATCAGTTAAAATGTTTATTTTTTCTGTTCACATAATATTTAAAGTTAAATTGAATAAACTAAATAACAAGAAATATGATCAGTTAAAATGTTTATGTTTTCTGTTCACATAATATTTAAAGTTAAATTAAATCAACTAAATTACAAGAAATATGATCAGTTAAAATGTTTATTTTTTCTGTTCACATAATATTTAAAGTTAAATTGAATAAACTAAATAACAAGAAATATGATCAGTTAAAATGTTTATGTTTTCTGTTCACATAATATTTAAAGTTAAATTAAATCAACTAAATTACAAGAAATATGATCAGTTAAAATGTTTATTTTTTCTGTTCACATAATATTTAAAGTTAAATTGAATAAACTAAATAACAAGAAATATGATCAGTTAAAATGTTTATTTTTTTCTGTTCACATAATATTTAAAGTTAAATTAAATCAACTAAATTACAAGAAATATGATCAGTTAAAATGTTTATTTTTTCTGTTCACATAATATTTAAAGTTAAATTGAATAAACTAAATAACAAGAAATATGATCAGTTAAAATGTTTATGTTTTCTGTTCACATAATATTTAAAGTTAAATTAAATCAACTAAATTACAAGAAATATGATCAGTTAAAATGTTTATTTTTTCTGTTCACATAATATTTAAAGTTAAATTGAATAAACTAAATAACAAGAAATATGATCAGTTAAAATGTTTATTTTTTTCTGTTCACATAATATTTAAAGTTAAATAAAATCAACTAAATTACAAGAAATATGATCAGTTAAAATGTTTATTTTTTTCTGTTCACATAATATTTAAAGTTAAATTAAATAAACTAAATTACAAGAAATATGATCAGTTCAAATGTTTATTTTTTTCTGTTTACATAATATTTAAAGTTAAATTAAATAAACTAAATTACAAGAAATAGGATCAGTTAAAATGTTTATTTTTTTCTGTTCACATAATATTAAAAATTAAATTAAATAAACTAAATTACAAGAAATATGATCAGTTAAAATGTTTATTTTTTTCTGTTCACATAATATTTAAAATTAAATTAAATAAACTAAATTACAAGAAATATGATCAGTTAAAATGTTTTTTTTTTCTGTTCACATAATATTTAAAATTAAATTAAATAAACTAAATTACAAGAAATATGATCAGTTAAAATGTTTATTTTTTTTCTGTTCACATAATATTTAAAATTAAATTAAATCAACTAAATTACAAGAAATATGATCAGTTAAAATGTTTATTTTTTTCTGTTCACATAATATTTAAAATTAAATTAAATCAACTAAATTACAAGAAATATGATCAGTTAAAATGTTTATTTTTTTTCTGTTCACATAATATTTAAAATTAAATTAAATAAACTAAATTACAAGAAATATGATCAGTTAAAATGTTTATTTTTTTTCTGTTCACATAATATTTAAAATTAAATTAAATCAACTAAATTACAAGAAATATGATCAGTTAAAATGTTTATTTTTTTCTGTTCACATAATATTTAAAGTTAAATTAAATAAACTAAATTACAAGAAATATGATCAGTTAAAATGTTTATTTTTTTCTGTTCACAAAATATTTAAAATTAAATTAAATCAACTAAATTACAAGAAATAGGATCAGTTAAAATGTTTATTTTTTTCTGTTCACATAATATTTAAAGTTAAATTAAATAAACTAAATTACAAGAAATATGATCAGTTAAAATGTTTTTTTTCTGTTCACATAATATTTAAAGTAAAATTAAATAAACTAAATTACAAGAAATATGATCAGTTCAAATGTTTATTTTTTTCTGTTCACATAATATTTAAAGTTAAATTAAATAAACTAAATTACAAGAAATAGGATCAGTTAAAATGTTTATTTTTTTCTGTTCACATAATATTAAAAATTAAATTAAATCAACTAAATTACAAGAAATATGATCAGTTCAAATGTTTATTTTTTTCTGTTCACATAATATTTAAAATTAAATTAAATAAACTAAATTACAAGAAATATGATCAGTGAAAATGTTTATTTTTTTCTGTTCACATAATATTTAAAGTTAAATTAAATAAACTAAATTACAAGAAATAGGATCAGTTAAAATGTTTATTTTTTTCTGTTCACATAATATTAAAAATTAAATTAAATCAACTAAATTACAAGAAATATGATCAGTTAAAATGTTTATTTTTTTCTGTTCACATAATATTTAAAATTAAATTAAATAAACTAAATTACAAGAAATATGATCAGTTCAAATGTTTATTTTTTTCTGTTCACATAATATTTAAAGTTAAATTAAATAAACTAAATTACAAGAAATAGGATCAGTTAAAATGTTTATTTTGTTCTGTTCACATAATATTAAAAATTAAATTAAATAAACTAAATTACAAGAAATATGATCAGTTAAAATGTTTATTTTTTTCTGTTCACATAATATTTAAAATTAAATTAAATAAACTAAATTACAAGAAATATGATCAGTTAAAATGTTTTTTTTTTTCTGTTCACATAATATTTAAAATTAAATTAAATAAACTAAATTACAAGAAATATGATCAGTTAAAATGTTTATTTTTTTTCTGTTCACATAATATTTAAAATTAAATTAAATCAACTAAATTACAAGAAATATGATCAGTTAAAATGTTTATTTTTTTCTGTTCACATAATATTTAAAATTAAATTAAATCAACTAAATTACAAGAAATATGATCAGTTAAAATGTTTATTTTTTTTCTGTTCACATAATATTTAAAATTAAATTAAATAAACTAAATTACAAGAAATTGTATCAGTTAAAATGTTTATTTTTTTTCTGTTCACATAATATTTAAAATTAAATTAAATCAACTAAATTAAAAGAAATATGATCAGTTAAAATGTTTATTTTTTTCTGTTCACATAATATTTAAAGTTAAATTAAATAAACTAAATTACAAGAAATATGATCAGTTAAAATGTTTATTTTTTTCTGTTCACATAATATTTAAAGTTAAATTAAATCAACTAAATTACAAGAAATATGATCAGTTCAAATGTTTATTTTTTTCTGTTCACATAATATTTAGAGTTAAATTAAATCAACTAAATTACAAGAAATATGATCAGTTAAAATGTTTATTTTTTTCTGTTCACATAATATTTAAAGTTAAATTAAATCAACTAAATTACAAGAAATATGATCAGTTAAAATGTTTATTTTTTTCTGTTCACATAATATTTAAAGTTAAATTAAATCAACTAAATTACAAGAAATATGATCAGTTAAAATGTTTATTTTTTCTGTTCACATAATATTTAAAGTTAAATTGAATAAACTAAATAACAAGAAATATGATCAGTTAAAATGTTTATGTTTTCTGTTCACATAATATTTAAAGTTAAATTAAATCAACTAAATTACAAGAAATATGATCAGTTAAAATGTTTATTTTTTTCTGTTCACATAATATTTAAAGTTAAATTAAATCAACTAAATTACAAGAAATATGATCAGTTCAAATGTTTATTTTTTTCTGTTCACATAATATTTAGAGTTAAATTAAATCAACTAAATTACAAGAAATATGATCAGTTAAAATGTTTATTTTTTTCTGTTCACATAATATTTAAAATTAAATTAAATCAACTAAATTACAAGAAATATGATCAGTTAAAATGTTTATTTTTTTCTGTTCACATAATATTTAAAGTTCTGAGTTTCGTACAGTTAGGAAACTGGGAGGGGAATTCCAAAGTCTAGCGTTCTGAGTGAGACAAGTATTAGAATTTCCAGCGTAGTGATACAGGAACAGTGAAGCGGTGGGATTTTGCTGCTCGTCTGGTTAGTCGAGAGTACATGTACATCGAAGAGATATACTTGCTATGAATTCTTCAGAGCACATTTCATTAAAGGACTTGTAAAACTGACGATAATATAGAAAGTAAAGCTTTGATATAATAGTAACAGAAGTATTTAACTTTGCTATTTAATTTGTTTAATGTTTGGATGTCATACTTTTCACACGACATCATCGATTTGAAAGCTCAATACTGTTGAAATCACCAGTAACTTTGAAAACGAACAGAATGTTTTGATATGAGGTTGTACTAGAATTACTTTGACGACATCATCGAAAAGTTGAAGAAAAATCAATAACATTTAATTGCAATTGATATTCTTTGTATACCTGATTGGAAACGTTCGATTTACTTGGACAACAACAATGAGGAATTGAAGCAAAATCAATGCATCCTTCACGCTGAAGAATTTTACTATCGGAAACTCTCTCTCTCTCTCTCATATATATATATATGTATATGTATTTGTTTGAAATTGATCACAAATATATTTTGGAGGTAGACTCCATCTTCAGTGTCTCCTTTGTTTCTTTTTTTCTTTTTCTTCTTCCTTGCTATGTTGTAAATTTGGAGAAAGAAGTCTGTATAGAGCCGCGTGTTGTATCGATAAGTTGTATTTTGACTTGTTTGAACTTTGTGCAGGTAACACAAGAATAATGTCAAAGAAGTCTGTATAGAGCCGTACGTTGTATTTTGAATTGTTTGAACACAACCGCCATTCAAATTGATTCATATTAAAAACAACGTTTCTATATTGAACTCTCATTTTTTGACGATATATACATGTGTATATATATATATATATATTAATGTTTTAATGTTTTCTCGCCAAAATGCAAATTGTGTTAAAGTTATAGAGATAATTGTCTCTATACCATATCCTTAGCAATGACTGTATCATCTAGTTCTTTGCTAAGTAAGGAAATATTTGCTAATTTCGATTCTGTTTCATATGAGGGTTTCAGTAAACTGTAACTCATTTGTGAGTTCCATCCTGTCATATTTACAACAAGTAAAAACTAACATGTGATTGATGATAAAACCAATTGAATTTGTTTTATTTTTTATTATAAACTTTGTTTTACTTTATTTATATAAACGTTTAAAATGTGTTTTATCTTATCATAATAAAAACAAAACTAATATGTGATTTACAAAACTAAAAATATTTTATTTCTTTTATTTTTATTTACAGATGTTCCTGCTTCATCACACATAATTTATTTTAAACATTCTCTCAACAATTGGTCACTTGTATGAAGAAAAGCAGGAGCAGCAATGTATGTTATATTCTTATGAAGCAGGTTCACTTTCTGTAATCTTCATAAGAACATATAAATTTAGAATTAAATACAAAAGTAAAATGCCATATTCAAAACAACGTTAATCTTGTTCTACGATCAATTTTAGTGAAACAAGCAGGTGCACAGTGATAAAAAGCAACATACTTGTGAAGTGTGTGGATATTCTGCTGATACATCGACTCTAGTGAAACGTGACAACTCACACTGGGGACAAGCCACATTCCTGTATGCTGTGTGGCTATTCTTATCCGAGGAAATCAACTTTAGGGATACATATGCGAACTCATTCTTGTGAAAGCCATATCCTTGGGAAGTGTGTGGATATTCCTGATCTACAAAATCAAAATTAGAGATACATACGAGAACTCACACTGGCGAAAAAAACTGTCTAGATAAATTCTTGTCCTGGAATCCAATAAGACCATGAGACCAACATGAAAGATATACCACAACCTATTAAAATGGTTAATTGGGAAAGGAAAATTATGTTCTCAATTTCTTTACTAGTGCTTGAGAGATAAAGAACTTTAATGGAACATTCGAATATCTATGTATATCATATAGAGTTCAAGTGTTAGCCCCAGGTTGTGGGCCCCTTGATTTCTGAGAACTTCGACTGACGTAAAATAAAACAAAAAAGGGAAATCCATATTCTTGTGAAGTGTGTGGATATTCTTGTTTTGAAAAATCAAATTTAGTGAAACATATCCGAACTCAAACTGGCAATAAGCAACATTCTTGTGAAGTGTGTGGATATTCTTGTTTTACTAAATCAACGTTAGCGATAATATGGGAAGGCACACCGGCAAAAAACCACATTCTTGTGAAGTTTGTGGATATTCTTGTTCTACAAAATCAGATTTAGTGAAACATATGCGAACTCACACCGGCGAAAAGCCATATTCTTGTGAAGTGTGTGAATATTCTTCTTCCCAAAAATCAAGTATAGTTAGACATATGAGAACGCACACTGGCGAAAAACCACATTCTTGTAAAGTGTGTGGATATTCTTGTCCTGAACAATCACATTTAGTGAAACATATGCGAACTCACACTGGCGAAAAGCCATATACTTGTGAAGTGTGTGGATATGCTTGTTCTGTAAAGCCAACCTTAGTTAGACATATGAGAACGCACACTGGCGAAAAACCACATTCTTGTAAAGTGTGTGGATATTCTTGTCCTGAAAAATCACATTTAGTGAAACATATGCGAACTCACACTGGCGAAAAGCCATATTCTTGTGATGTGTGTGGATATTCTTGTTCTATTAAATCAACATTAGTGATACATATGCGAACGCACACTGGCGAAAAACCACATTCTTGTGAAGTTTGTGGATATTCTTGTTCTACAAAATCAAATTTAGTGAAACATATGCGAACTCACACTGGCGAAAAACCACATTCTTGTGAAGTGGATATTAGTTATACATAGTTAGACATACACTTTTAATGCCTACTAGACACTGTCCTCGAGTGTCTAAGGGTTCTCTGTACAGGGGTTTGTCAGAACAATCTGGCATGAGGATACTTTTTCCATAGAAGTAAACCCTGACCAATATTCAAAATCACATAGTATTCACTGCCCAAATAAGTTCTCACTATGGCTAACCCATATTAGCTTTTACAAGGAATGGTGCACCTTCTCCAAGTGATATTACCTCAAGTAATAGCACAAAGCTGGATACTCCACCTGACTAGATAATTTTTTGTCCTGGAATCCAGTAAACCAAGAGACCAACATGAAAGATTTACTACAATGTATAAAAATGGTTAATTGGGGAAATTATGCTCTACATTTCTTTACTAACTCAGTGTTTGAGAGATAAAGAACTTAAATGGAACATTCGAATATCTATGTATCTCATATAGACTTCAAGTGTTAGCCACAGGTCGTGGGCCACTTGATTTCTGAGAACTTCGACTGAAGTAAAAACGAAAAAAGCTAAAAACCACATTCTAGTTAAGTGTGTGGATATTCTTGTCCTACAAAATCACAGTTCGTGAAACATGTGAACTCGCATGACAAAACTTCAAGCTGTGGGGCCCTTGTTTTCTGAGAACTTTGACTGAAGTAAAATAAAGTGAAAAGCCATATTATTGTGTTCTGCAAAATCAGTTAGTTATGCGAGAATGCACTAGCACTGAAATGGAACATTCGAATATCTATGTATCTCATATAGACTTCAAGTGTTAGCTCTACGTAGTTGGCCCCTTGATTTCTGAGAACTTCCAACGAAGTAAAATAAAATGAAAAAGGGAAAAACCATATTCTTGTGAAGTTTTTGAATAATTTCCAGAACCACACCACCAGTCTTAATTGATCAAACTGAACACTCTGTCCCGTGTGTGGATATTATTGTTCTACAAAATTAACTTTATTGACACATATGAGAACTGACACTGGAGCAAAGCCGCGTGCTTGTTAAGTGTGTGGATATTTTTGTTCTGCAAAATCACATTTAGTGACACATGACAACTCTCACTGAACCCATTGAAGCAACTCACAAATCTTCACTATTCGAAGTGGCGACCCGTCATGTTTCCCACCACTATTACTAGATGATGAAGAAATGACATCGGATGAAGAACTTAGATCAACATTGATGGGCATGAAACTGCCAAAAATACGAGCTTCAAACGTCAAATCACGGATGAACTGAATCAAATCACATATTCTGCAGGAGTCTTCAGACAAAAAGATTTACTCAATTCCAAAAACAATGAAAGTCCGATGCAAAAAATATTACATCACCATGGCGATTAAAGAATATCATCTGTGGCCTCAGTTTCCAATGAAAAATAGAAGAGATGAAAAAATTGCAAAAGAACTAGAGGACAAAATAGAAGGCAAGATACAAGCACTTGCACAAAGGATCCAAGCAAAGGAGAACAAACATAATAATCTCTTCAGAAGTAATGCAATGCTTTTCTACAGAAACCTATAAAAGAAAATCACTGTGGAAAAGTTACTAAAAAAGCAAGACCTGGAAGAGTATTGGAAGCCCCTGTTTGAAGATAAGGGATCTAGTGACTTAGAGACCAATCGGATCCTAGAAGAAATGAAAAACAAGCCGGAAATTCTGATAACATCTAGAATCAAATATAACATCTGGAATGAAAAAAAATAAAAAGCCGTTTTCAATGAGGAAATCCTAAAAATAAATAAACAAAACACAAAGGAATGCTGGCATGCTCGCCCAGGATTAAAACGGAACCCTCAAATCGTTTATACACAAGTCAAGAAGAAGCAAACGATGGTGTAAACGTTTATTCTGGAAGTGGCTCTTTATCCATGACAGTGAACAACCAAGGTAAGCCATCAGGCGTTGGTAACCAAAAGAAAGAAGAATACAAACCTGCTGCTGAAAGAGAGTACTGCTTGTTTGCGATCAAATATGGTCCGAGTTTGAAAAGTGGAGCAAAACGTTAAATAGAATTCGAGAAATGGAAAGAAACTGAAAAAAGAAAAGCTACACTAGTTATCCAGATGGCAAATTATATGATAGAAAAACAATTTTTGAAAAAATGCAGCCCTAAAGGAGGAAGAAAAGAACTAGCTTCCTATTAAGGAAGAAAAAAAACACTCGTAGAAAGAAATCGGTTGACCCGGAAAGAAAAGTAGATACTGGTTATGGCTGTAGAGGGAAAGATTCTTCCATTTCTGTTCAGGAAAATGAACTGTTCCATTTTCAAAAATAAGAGCCCAGCAAGACACAAGAGCAAGAAGGTGTTTAAGGATTAAACACATGACAGAAAAACACTATGAAAATATCCGCCTTGCGCAACACTGAATGACCTTTCTACAAATAAAACCCCAAATAACCATGAACTGGACCTGTGTTCTTTGCCATCAATATCAACAAGTGGAGCACTACAAGCATCAGCTCCAACCCCCGAGGAAATGCCAAATGTTAGTGCCGAGTAGTTTATACTAGAAGAAGTAAGACCATTTAAGAAACGAAAGTTGCCTTAAATACAAACCACAAGTTTAATGTTGCTCTTCATAGACAACTTCCATATTACCCACACTTCACAGACTTGGATCAGGTTTCGTTTTTTTTTCAGGACCTTACATTGTTACGAAGGAAATCTTAATTTTCCAAAAACAAAAACAATTCCTGGCCGACACTGCAGTACATGATCAACTGAAGAACATCATCTGTTAACTCAATGGAAGATATGGAACACAAGACCTGAAGAACGTAGTGACAGAACTCGAGGGCAGCACTTGCGTAATTCTAATTAGAAAAAAAACAAGAATAGAGCGAAAGTCGAAAATAAAAGTTTCAAACAAAATACAAGATTATTCTACCGAAAGCTAAAAATAGCAAACAATAACGGTATAACACAGCCAGAAAAAACAAGCACTGGACGCCTTTCTTTGAAAATAAGGTTACCTATAATGAAGAGATTAAATGGATCCAAAATGTTGCTAAAAGCAACGATTACAAATCCGAAACTCTAGGACGAGAGATAAGCACGGGAATTCTAAAACAAAAAGCTTAATAGATTCCAGAATTATAAAAGATGGTTGAAACAACTATAAGCATTACATAGACATTATAGGTACATTTGCTGTCTCACTACGACTTTCAAGCTTTGCACTGTCCTGGTTGCAGACATCTACCTACATCTCTGCTCCGGAGCATACCTATAAAAAGAACAACAGGAGGACATGTTTAGGCACCAAGGATAAATTGTTGATTTATTAATCATCCTTAAAGACTGTAGAAAGAGACAAATTTATCTTCGTGAATGAAGTGGTACAGAAGGACTCCTAATATCTTGGAATGTCTTGAATAGAAAGTAAACTATCAAGAAAGAAATATACTTGAATACAAAGTAAACTATCAAGAAAGAAATATACTTGAATACAAAGTAAACTATCAAGAAAGAAATATACTTGTCCTAATTAAAATATATTTGAAAGACCAATATGTTGCTATATTTTTTAGATAAACTATTTGTAGTGTGTTTTTGCCTTTTCAACTAAAAAATATTAGTTACCTACATAATAACACATTGAATTACTTGATTTTTTATGAACTCTGAATAAAGTAAATATATGAACTTGGTCAAATATAAACTGAATATAGTTACTATATGAACTTTAATGAAAATTGTTTACTTGATTTTTTTAATGAACTCTTAATATATTTAATATATGACCTTTAATTAAAAAAAATTACTTGATTTGTAATGAAATCTGAATAAAGTTACGGATGAAGTAAAGAATAGATACCCTGTAGCAGACGACGCCGATACTATATGAGATTTAATAAAAATTGTTTACTTGATTTTTTAATGAACTCTGAATAAAGTTACTATATGAACTTTAATAAAAATTGTTTACTTGATTTTTTAATGAACTCTGAATAAAGTTATATATGAACTTTAATAAAAATTGTTTAAGACTGATAATGTTCATAAACATGTAAAACATATTCTACACTTTTTCTGAAGCAATTATTTTTACAACCATTGCATATATGTTGGGAATTAAATGTTTGTCTTAATGGTAACACATGAGTAATATATTTTTGTTCTTTTTTCATCAAAATTATAAAATAGATAGTTATTGATAAATAAGTATTTCTATGAAAATGATTTCTTTATAAAAATTAATGACAAATACCTTTTTTATTAAAATCAAATCTTTATAATCATTTTTATGAAAAGCAAATGTTTATAAAAATTGTTAGTAATACACAATTATTTTATTGAAAATCAATTATTTATAAAAATTAATAGTTATTGACAATTCGTAATTTTTATGAAAATCAAGTGTTTACATGAATTGATAGTTATCGATAAATAATTATTTTTTTATTAAACTTGGATGATATATTGCGAATGTTTTTTTTATAAATTGATAGTTATTCATAGATAGTCATTTGTATAAAAATTGTGTTTTTATAAATTGATAATTTGAACAATAATTATTTTATGAAAATCAAGTTTTCATATGAATTGATATTTATTAATAAATTATTATTTTTAGGAAAATCAAATGTTCATATTAATTGATAGTTATTGATAAATAATTATTTTTAGGAAACTTATTTTTTTCTAAATTGATAGTTATTGATAAATAATTATTTTTTATGAAAATCAAATGTTTATATTAATTGATAGTCATTGATAAATCATTATTTTATGGAAATCAAATGTTTATATAAATTCATATTTATTGATAAATAATTTTTTATGAAAAGTATGTTTTTATGAATTGATAGTTATTGATAATCATTTTTGTGAAAATCAATTGTTTTTAAAAATTGATAATTATTGATAGATAATTATCTTTCTGAAAATCAAGTTTCATATATATTTCTTTTGCATTTTTCTCTGTAAGAAATTAATGATTATGTTAAGATCTAAAGTCTCCATTTTGAAATATAGGCAATCAGATGCCAATAAACTATATAAACAAATTTTGAAATATAGGCAATCAGATGCCAATAAACTATATAAACAAATTATGAAATATATGCAATCAGATGCCAATAAACTATATAAACAAATTATGAAACTTCATCTAAAAAATGATTCAAAAATATAATTTATTTTCTTCATTCAAATCTATTTTTTCATTTGACTGACTTCGCCGTTTATACAATTTCTTTGTCTTATTTGATTTCTTTATATAAAATATTCGGCACTTGTACAGTTTAATCAAGACATTAAAAAAATGAAAATATCGAAAAAAGTTTAAATTGTACGTAACCGTTATGGATAGAAGTTCCCCGAAAAAAAACATTCACTTAATTTCATCAACTAGTTTTTGTTGTAGAGCGAAAAAAACAGTTGGTTATAATACTTATAGGTTATACGGTGGCCTTTTATTCGGACAATCAAAGAAAAAACATTCACTTAATTTCATCAACTAGTTTTTGTTGTAGAGCGAAAAAACAGTTGGTTATAATGCTTATATGTTATACGGTGGCCTTTTATTCGGACAATCAAAGAAAAAACATTCACTTAATTTCATCAACTAGTTTTTGTTGTAGAGCGAAAAAACAGTTGGTTATAATACTTATATGTTATACGGTGGCCTTTTATTCGGACAATCAAAGAAAAAACATTCACTTAATTTCATCAACTAGTTTTTGTTGTAGAGCGAAAAAACAGTTGGTTATAATACTTATATGTTATACGGTGGCCTTTTATTCGGACAATCAAAGAAAAAACATTCACTTAATTTCATCAAATAGTTTTTGTTGTAGAGCGAAAAAACAGTTGGTTATAATGCTTATATGTTATACGGTGGCCTTTTATTCGGACAATCAAAGAAAAAATATTCACTTAATTTCATCAACTAGTTTTTGTTGTAGAGCGAAAAAACAGTTGGTTATAATGCTTATATGTTATACAGTGGCCTATTATTCGGACAATCAAAGAAAAAACATTCACTTAATTTCATCAACTAGTTTTTGTTGTAGAGCGAAAAAACAGTTGGTTATAATGCTTATATGTCATACGGTGGCCTTTTATTCGGACAATCAAAGAAAAATATTCCGTGAAAGCAATAAATAAATATACGCTGTGGTTTTAATACTGAAAGAAAAGTTTATTTACGTATTTATATAGAGACAAATACAGCGTGTTAATGTTCAGTGGGGAATCTCTGTTTTTTAAAAGAAAACATTAAAAACAATCAATTTTTATCATAACAAAGTTGATAATATTAATAATACAAAATGAATTTAACGATATTTTTTATTAAATGAAAACATTAAAAACAACAATTTTTTTATCATAACAATTTGATAAAATTATTAATACAAAATGGATTTAACGATATTTTTTATTAAATGAAAACATTAAAAACAACAATTTTTTTATCATAACAAAGTTGATAATATTAATAATACAAAATGAATTTAACGATATTTTTTATTAAATGAAAACATTAAAAACAACAATTTTTTTATCATAACAATTTGATAAAATTATTAATACAAAATGGATTTAACGATATTTTTTATTAAATGAAAACATTAAAAACAACAATTTTTTTATCATAACAAAGTTGATAAATTTATTAATACAAAATGAATTAAACGATATTTTTATCAAAGGAAAACATTAAAAACAACAATTTTTTATCATAAAAAAGTTGATAATATTATGAATACAAAATGGATGTAACGATATTTTTTATTAAATAAAAACATCAAAAACAACAATTTTTATCATAACAAAGTTGATAACATTATTAATACAAAATGGATTTAACGATATTTTTTATTAAATAAAAACATTAAAAACAACAATTTTTTATCATAACAAAGTTGATAAAATTATTAATACAAAATGGATGTAACGATATTTTTTATTAAATAAAAACATCAAAAACAAAAAATGTTTATCATAACAAAGTTGATAACAGTATTAATACAAAATGGTTTTAACGATATTTTTTATTAAACTAAAACATTAAAAACAACAATTTTTTTATCATAACAAAGTTGATAACATTAATAATACAAAATGCATTTAACGATATTTTTTATCAAATAAAAATATTTAATTATCCAGCTTTGTAAAAATGTCTTCATGTGATGGGAGTGGGTTACTATGATCCATAAGACAGTTATGGGGCCTGTAGAAAAATTGGCACATACTCAAATCGTCTTTTTTCTTTTTAACATATACAGTGGGGCCTTCCCACTCAGATTAGTCAACTTTTCAGAACGTTCAAAGTAAAACAATAAGAATATAAAAATTCTTTGTACTTGCGTGGATACTCGTCTTTCGCTTTCTAACAAATATTTCGTTAATAGATGAATAGTGTAGTGCGTTTAGCATGTATCAACCTTAATTTTCAAATCCTTTTTCTTGTAACATATAAAATATTGTGAATGCTCCTGAGTGTTATTTTAACCTGCTTTTTAAGGACATATTCCCAAACTCATCATTTACATTAGTAAAGTTTTATCGGGTCAAAGTCTATGTTCTTAATAGATCTGTTAGTCTGTGTCATGGTTCCTTTTTATTCTTTTTCCTGTGACGCACATTACGCCAATGGTTATTTTAACCACATGATTAACACGTGCCTCCACCAGGATTGTTTCCCTTTTATGGACTGCCCCCACATTTAATGCACATGTCTGTATTCATCGGTGTGTACTTTGTTGGTTTCTTTTGTAGTTCGCCCATCTTTCTAATACAATTTACTGAGGTCTTGAAACTCTTACATAAATTGAAAACTGTGGTACTTGAACATTAAACACTAGATAAAATGATTCCATTACCTTTTTGTTGCAGACCATCTCTTCGTCGATCAGTTGTGTACAAATACCAAGAGCGATGGGAGACTTCTATCATGTCTGGATGGGGCAGAAGAACATCAGTAACATGCGTGCCCACACCAATAAATCCAGCCTGATCGCCACGATCCGCTGAGCTCCCCTGTTTGTGGAAAAAGCATGCTCCCAGTTCTGAACACGTATCCATGCAGTGATTGAGGCTGAAGGCAGATACCTTGAATACATATAAGCTCTACACTATAATAAAATTACCTGAATTGTTGTTTTTCAATAAAAGTTGTTTTTTTTAAATAAACTGTAGTTTTGTTCTCCTGAGGCACATGTTTATCGTTCCATCCTGACTTAATAGTTTTCTTTTAAAAAAAGTCTTATTTGTCTAATGTTGGCATTTTTTGTCTACATGGTTGCCAGACGCAACAATTATATTACTTTCCTGCAGGTTTACGTTATTTTCAGGTCATTTAAAGATATTATGAGTCCTTCTGTACCATTCACTATGAGAGAGAATTATATCAGACGATCATTTTAAGCCATAACTACCTCCTCTTCATTAAAACTAAGGATTGTCGTTACATTGCATATAAGAAAATGACACGAAAGGAAACACATTATCTCTTTGTCCCTCACTCTCTCATTTCGGACATTATATTTGGCTTTGGTATTTCAGGTTGTTTTCGTTATTCAAGATCAACTAAGATTCATGATTAACTTAGTATGAATTGTCATTGCTAATCAATCCATTTATTACTTAAACTTTATTATATATTATTATTATTATTATTATTATTTAAACTTTACATCAATATTTAAACTTTATTATCTATATATCTATCAAAATGAACGTGTCTGTCTGTCTGTCTGTGTGTCTGTCTGTCTGTGTACATTTCCCTACGCAATAACTCTGTTAATTTTTAGTCTATAGACTCGGAATTTGAAATACCGGGTACTGAGATTTGGGAAAATCGATGTGACGGGTTTCAGCCAGAAATTTGGCTGTTAAGGGGTCAAATTTCAACGATTTGACCTTTAAGAACTCTACCAAACTCCTCCGACAATTTGGGGTCTAGACACTTGAAATTTTAAATATAGGTTTCTTGAACCTGGATCTAACTTAATAAAGTGATTTGAGCCCGAAACAATAAATTTTAAGGGGTCATAATAGGGGTCAAAGTTTTAAAAAATTAACCATTTTATTTTTTATTTTTTTTGCTTTTTTTGCACAGCATACACCTCCAAACACCCGAGCAACGCCGGGCACCCCTGCTAGTATATATATATATTATTAATATTATTATGATTATTGGTATTTTAACTGCACTACAGACAATAATTGTGCATAGATCATGTATATTATGTGAGGAAGAAACTGTTATTGTAACTGAACTACATAAAATAATTATGTATAGATCGTGTATGTAACTAGGTGAGTAAAAATGTTGTTGTTTTTTACATGGGGCTACCACTTATCAAGGCCCGAAGGCAACTCAGGGATAAGGGTTATTGCGTGTACAGTAACCAATGAGATAGTATTGTAGTAATCAAAAGTATTGGGGGGTTTTGATAGAGTGTCTTACTTAAGGGGTGGTTTGTTAGGAGTTTGTTTATGTTGGACTTGAAGACGTCCAAGTTGTAATCAGGTGGGAAACAGGCAAGCGGCAGCGAGTTCCACTGGCGTGCAGTTCTAAGAAAGCTTTGCTCATGGAATTTATGTTTGGATTAAGGCACAGATAAAGAATGGGGAAAATTATTGACAGTAGTTTCAGCCAGACGGGTGTTTCTCTTGAAAGATTGGCGAGGGGCGACGAGGGATTGGAGCTCAGACAAGCATCTGCCATGGAAATAACGATAAAACAAAGACAGGCTCGCAACGTCTCTTCCGTGAGAGAGAGGTTGGAGGGAAGAGAAAAGGGCATCCCCCACTAAACTACGAAGTCTATTTTGTACTCTGTCAAGGCAGGATAGGCTGTTTTTAGCAGCTCTTGCCCAGATGTGGCAGCAGTACTCCATCCTTGGACGTACTTGGCTTTTATACAGATAGAGAATTGCATTAGTAGTGAGATATCTTATGGAGCGGTAGAAGGATCCCACCATTTTCCCAGCGTCCCTGGCAACAGATTTGATGTACGTGTTCCATTTCAGATCAGGAGTAAGGGTCAAACCCAGAAGCTTGTCAAAACATAAGGCCTCCCCAAGACGAGAGCCATCCATTTTAATTGATGCCAGATGGGGATCGGAGCGTTGATGATGTAAAGATAGAAGCTTGGTTTTGGATGCATTAAAAGTGACCAGCCACCTCTTCCCCCATTGTACCACGGACTCAAGATCAGGGGAGAGAGAATTAAAGAGAACTTTGTCATTTACGGCCTTTGATGTGTTGCCATAGATGGTCGTCTCATCAGAAAAATGTCAACGAATGATTTAAGTATGTGTTTTGGGAGATCATTGATGTAGATCAGGAAGAGAGTTGTCCCAGGATGGGTCCCTGAGGGACTCCATCATTAATAGTATGAGCCTCTGATTTCTGCCCATCAACAACTACTCTTATGAACCTATCAGAGAGAAATGATTTAATTATTGAGAAAACATTTCCAGTAATACCGTAGCTGGAAATCTTGTGAAGAAGGTCCTTATGCCATACCTTATCGAGGGCCTTCGATATGTCAAGAGAAATTGCCCTGGAAAGGAAAACTTTGTCAATAAATTCACTAATCCCATGTGATATAACACTCAGTACATCTGCTGTAGATCTTGCAGAGCATAAACCATATTGCATGTCACTAAGAAGGTTGTTTCTGTTGAGGTGGTTGACTACTTCTTGGTTTCATATGGATTCGAACAACTTACAAAATATAAATTTTCCTCTTTATTATATATCAGTTAAAGGAAATCAAATGGTTTTCTCTTGAAGAAAATATTTTATTTCATTAAAAAAATATGTTGTTGCTTTCATACCTTTATTTGTGTTGCTTAACAGTAAATGTCTTGGTATTTTCTACGATTTTTATTAGTCGACTTGTTATTACACTAACAGATACAATACACTCACACATATATATCAGAGAATATGTCGTTTTAAACAATTATTTACTTCCTTATATTCACTCTATTCTCAAAAGATTCAAGAATGTGGCTTTTCTCCAGTGTGAGTTCTCATGTGTCCTTAACGATGATTTTTGAGAACAAGAATGTCGACACACTTCACAAGAATACGGTTTTTCCCCAGTGTGAGTTCTAATATGTTTCACTAACGATGATTTTTTAGAACAAGAATATCTACACACTTCACAAGAATGTGGCTTTCCCCCAGTGTGAGTTCTCATATGTGTCCTTAACGATGATTTTTGAGAAAAAGAATATCCACATACTTCACAAGAATACGGTTTTTCCCCAGTGTGAGTTCTCATATGTTTCACTAAAGATAATTTTACAGAACAAGAATATCCACACACTTCACAATAATATGGCTTTTCCCCAGTGTGAATTCTCATATATCTCATTTACGATGATTTTTGAGAAAAAGAATATCCACACACTTCACAAGAATGTGACTTTTCCCTTTTTTTTTTCATTTTTCTTAAACTTTTTCTTCTAGGGATGGGACATCCAACCAGATGTCTGACATTTAACCCTATTTTAGTGAGTCCAACCAAGAGATCTTTTCAGGATTCTAGCCGTCCCTTTCAGTGCAATCGTTTGTATTTCACTTGCACTTGGTTCACCGGGTATGCTTGCTATGTACTTTTTAAAGTTCTTTTTCATAAGCCCAGTTGCTCCTATGATGACTGGTATAATTGAAACGTCTTTTAATTTCCAATTTCGTTTCATATCATACATAAGTCCTTGATACTTTGTTATTTTTCCCTCTCAACTCTGTTAAGCCCTGTATCATTGGGTACACTGACCTCTATTACGGTTGATTTTTATTTGCTCTGTCCCAAATCACTATATCTGGTTTAACAGCTGCGTTTTCAAGATATGTAGCAGTAGGGATTATGTAGTCATAGTGAATAGTGTAGTTGTCATTCCCAACTGTTCGTTCGGGTATATGTTCCCAGGAGTTTTTACTACACTGAATGTTGAGTTTCTTACATATCTTCCAGTGAAGGTATTTGCAAACTCCATTATGGCGATCTGTATAATAACCGTCTCCAAGTAGGACTTTGCAACCAGAAATCAGGTGGCCCACACTCTCAACCTCAGTGCTACAGAACCTGCATTTATTGCTTAGACCACACATCTTTTTGAAGGCGTTTGTCATGAGGCCCTGGTCTTGTGCAGCCAATATCAACCTCTCTTGGTCGTAATGGAGGGATCCTCTTTTGAGCCAGTCCAGGGAACCATTCCTATCAATATATTCTTGGGATAGTTCAGTCGGTAGGTATTTTGCCCGTTTATGGTTGGTCGATTCTTCTGTTTTAACACTATGGAACTGGCTAGTGTATTTTTTCCGACTTTTCTGGGCTATGTCAGTGGCAGGCTTGTTTGGGTTCTCAGTATCATTTGTAAGGCAATCTTTTCCAAAATGAGTGGCAAGTTGTGTTATAGATGTTGTACTACTTGCTCGATTCTGATAATGGTCTTTAATTTTCATAAGCTTGGGGTTACAGGAACTTATTATGTACTGACCTCTGCTGACGATTGTGGCTCTGTGTTGATGATTGACTTCCGAGAGTCCCATACCTCCTTCTCGCCTGGGTAGGTACAAACGAGGCATGCACCGATTTCGATAAATAACTCGGTACAAGGTTAGCATTTTCCTTGTCTTTGTGTCAAGCCGATTTATGTCTTTCTGATGCCAGTCAATAATGCCAAAACTATATGTTAGTACTGGCATGGCAAGTTGGTTAATTGCCGTAATTTTGTTCTTGTCTGTGATTTCAGTTTTGCAGATTTTTCTTACCCGGCGTAAATATTCTTGGCTTAGTTTATCTCTCATCTTTGAATGCTGGATGGACTCATTTTCATCAATGCCGAGGTATTTGTATGTTTCCTGTTAATCCAGTTCTCTGATTACACTATTTTCATCGTGCTGTATATTTTCAGTAGATATCTTCTTGCCAGCTTTCAGAGTACACATAGCACACTTATCCAGTCCGAGCTTCATTTTGATGTCATTAGAAAAAGTGTTGACAATTTTCAGTAGATTATCTAAATCCTTATCCGAGCTAGCATAAAGCTTAAGATCATCCATGAAAAAAAAATGGTTTATTAACTTGGAGGATTCTCTTTGGCGGCTGTAGCTTAGATTATAAGCACCTTGGTAGTTCTTTAGAAGCTTACTTAGAGGATCAATTGACAGGCAAAATAGTAGAGGAGATAAACTGTCTCCTTGGAAGATACCTTTTTTTATTCTTATATTTGGGATGGATATCCTTCCCCCGTTATGGTTTAAGGTAATGGATGTTTGCCACTCCTTCATTTGGGCAGCTAAAATTTATCGTATGGTCGGGTGGATTTTATATAATTCAAGGCATTTTAGTATCCACGAATGGGGTACACTATCAAATGCTTTCTGATAATCTATCCATGCCATATTTAGATTTCTTTTTCTTTTCCTGCAATCTTCCAAAATGGTCTTATTAATGAGCAATTGATCTTTGGTGCCCAGGCAGTTTTTCCTACATCCTGTTTGTTCCTCCTCAAGATAATCACCGGATGAAAGATGGTCATATATGCTGTCAGCTATTAATCCAGTGAACAGCTTGTAAGTCGTGGTTAGGCAGCATATTGGGCGATATTTGCTAGGGTTTTTAGTTTCTGTGCTTTTAACTATTAAGCTTGTATCGCCTTTTAATAGCCATGATGGTGTCGCTTCATAAGCTTTCAACATTCTGGTGAAACATCTGCTATAATGATCATGCAATCCTGTTAGCTGTTTTAACCAGAAGTTAGATATGTTGTCGATGCCAGGTTTCTTGTGATTTGAAGCTCGTGCCAGCTTTGATCTTATCTTATCTGGCGTTATTTCTGGCTCTGGCATTTCTCTTTTATTTTTGTTTGCATTGATAATATCCCCGATCCACTGGGCCTCTTCGTTATGTACTTCCTCTTTTTCAAATAAGGGTCTCCAGTAATCGTCTAATTCCTGTTTACTTGGGGGATCTTGGATTTTAATTTCCTCTCTTATTAGATTCCTGTAGAAAGTTCTGGGATTGTTTGCAAAAAGCTTATTCTGTGTCTTTGCATGAATCTTTGCCATGCGATGTTTAATTCATTGGGCAATGGCTGGTATTTTGCCTTCCAGTTCCTTCACTATGCTTCTGATATTTTTACAATTTGTTTTAAATTTCGCACAGATTCTTTTGACGATGTTTCTCAGTCTACCTTCCACTGTGGGATTATTCATGAACTGCTTTAATTGGCTAAGTTCCTTTCTACAGGTGTTTATTTTTTTTATCAGCTTGGCTTTCCATTTTGGTGTTCCTTTGGTTACATAAGGTGTTTATTTCTATTTTGGTGTTTATTCAGAGGAAGTATTTTGTTGCTAATGTACAGCCCAACTGCATATGTGACGTTATTTAGCTTCCTAAGGTCTATTTCTTCTGGAACAAGCCTTATAAGAGCAATATTGACTTTGATGATCAATGACTTAAAGAATCTTGAGGCTTGTATTTTAGGTAACCTAGGCCTTTCTTCCATGCTTATATTGTTGACTTTTTCTATTGTGTTACAGAGTTCCTCTTCTATTTCCAATTGCTCATCATCTGGTTCTGGAAGCAAAACACAAGGTGGAGTTTTTCCTGGTGAAGGAGTTATTTCACACGTTGATGGAAATGCAGATGTGTTACCTGCTTTATAGTGAGAGTGAGCTGGTGTAGAGGATTCTGTAGGCATTTGAGTTCCTGATATAGAGTGATGCACTTCTGTTGGACTTTGTGCTGTAAGGGTTATCTGTTGAGTAGCTACCGACAACTGTTGCACTGATCTAAGGTGGTGGTGTTGCAGGCTCACATTTGTGGTCTCATCAAATCTGTTGGGATACAGAATAGGTTTCTCTAGTGGGTTAGCCTGTGTGCTTATTAGGACTGTTATTTCATCTCTCATGTATTTTAGTTCTTCCTCATTAAACACTCGTTCTTTTAAAATATTATATATTTGAAGGGTTAAATTACTCTGTGGGACATTCTTCTTCTGTGGACAGAAATAGAAGATTTCCCTCCAGGTTGCTGTCCTTTGCGTTTGTTTTCCACATTTGCTTTTAACGTATTCAATGGCCCAAATTTCTTCAAGTGTGAGTTCTCATATGTTTCACTAAATTTGATTTTTGAGAACAAGAATATCCACACACTTCACAAGAATATGGCTTCTCCCCAGTGTGAGTTCTCATATGTGACACTAAATGTGGTTTTTGGGAAAAAGAATATCCACACACTTCACAAGAATGTGGCTTTTCCCCAGTGTGAGTTCTCATATGACTCACTAATGATGATCTATGAGAATAAGAATATCCACACACTTCACAAGAATGTGGCTTTTCTCCAGTGTGAGTTCTCATATGTATCACTAATTTGGATTTGTTAGAACAGGAATACCCGCACACTTCACAAGAATGTGTCTTTTCTCCAGTGTGAGTTATCAGATGTGTCGATAATGTTGATTTTGTAGTAAAAGAATGTCCACACACTTCACAAGAATATGGCCTTTCTCCAGTGTGAGTTCTCATATGTGTCACTACTGTTGATTTTAGGGTAAAAGAATGTCCACATACTTCACAGGAATATGGCTTTTCCCCAGTGTGAGTTCTCATATGCCCCACTAACTTAGATTTATCAGAAAAAGAATGTCTGCACACTTCACAAGAATGTGGCCTTTCCCCAGTGTGAGTTCTCATATGTCTCACTAATGCTGATTTTTGAGAACAAGAATATACACATACTTCACAAGAATATGGCTTTTCCCCAGCGTGAGTTCTCATATGTGTCACTAATTTCGATTTTTGAGAACAAGAATATCCACACACGTCACAAGAATGTGGCTTTCCCCCAGTGTGAATTCTCATATGTATCAGTAACTTTGATTTTTCAGTAAAAGAATATCCGAACACTTCACAGGAATGTGGCTTTTCCCCAGTGTGAGTTCTCATATGCATCACTAACTTTGACTTTTCAGAAGAAGAATATCCACATACTTGACAAGAATGTGGCTTTTTACCCGGGTGAGTTCTCATATATATAGCTTTTTCCCTCGTGTGTATATTCATATTAAAATTAAATTGCTCTTCACACAAAACTATTAAGTAATAAACAATATAGCATTTTGTCCAAACGTTTCCGTTTTAATCTGGAGTTCTTGATTCAAGTTAGATTTTATGCTGAAGCAGTTTCAATGGTGTATCATATTTCATTTATTTTGTAATATTTTATAAAAGATATCTTGTAGTGTAAAAGTTCAAATATTATGTTTTGTAAATAAGCAGACTTTTATAAAATGTTAAATTCGATATCTTGTGATTAATAAAAACATTAAACAAAAATTTCACAAATTTAAATATGATGTTCTTATCACTATTTGCTAAACAATCCAGATAAAATATCTCTTCACACATATATGTCTAATAAAGTTGTGTGCAGCCGTTTTTGTTGTCTGCCATGTAAAGAGATTATTGTGTATAGAATACGGTTTAAGGTGAAGGATGCTCCCTCAATATTCATTAAAAACTTTCCAGCAGGAACATCTGCAAATAAAAAATAAAATATATTTTATATTTTTATATAATTGTTTATTTAAATTAGGCACCGCCAAAAATGGCACAAAAATCAAGTTGTTGTTGTTTTTTAAAACGAAATTACATTTATTAAAATCCATTATTTCTGAGTAACTTTTTTTTTCCAGAAAGATAAAACCCTGAATTTTATCATATAGAAAACAGAATAATGTAACACTTTTTCTACTATTTTTAATTAAATTTTAAATGTTAAATTTTCCCAAAAAGTTAACAATTGACATTTTTTGTCTTGCACAAAAAACGTACATAAATATTAAAAAAAAAAGGTTTTTGAAATAATTAATTTATTTATATATTGTCTAACTAAGATTTAGGATGATTTTCTATGAGAATATGCAAAAATATTATAATATAAGTACCTGGATTTCAAATAATTCCACTTATTCATATAGGCAACCAGTTACTTTGCGTCGATATAGAGTCTAGATCGACAATGTTTACGTTTGTAGTTGATAAAAAGCAAACTATGGAAGTCCAAACAGGCAAAAAAAAACACTTATTTTTCAGTGACGAAAATTTCAATGTATTATTAATTAAGTATGTATTATGAGGCTGGCCAGTACCAGATGGGTGACCATTTGTATGAGTTTGGTTTTTAATGTGTATGTCTGTGGGGGCCAGGCCCCCCAAAATGGGGGGTGCAATTTGAAGTAGAATAAAAAAAAATTATTTCAGCGCGTTTGGTCCACCATAGTCGAAAGGCGGCAAACGTTTTCAAACGGGATCAAAAAAATGATGCTATTTTTAACACAAAGGACACAATATTTATCGATTTTTTTTGTATCGATTCTTCAAAGCATGCCCTGTTTAATAATGGTCATGCATTCGGCTCCCTAAAAAAATTGTTAATTTATTTACCAAAGCTTTTAAAATGGCTTTTTTAGTATAAATATTAATTATTTTTTGTTTTGCTTAACTTAAATTAATTATTTTACTTAACATATTCACCGAATTTCACACTTCAAAACTCAAAAGCGGGATAATTGAACACAATCGAAGTTCCGATATTAAGACGTCAAAATAAGGTATGCAAACAATTTATTTTAATCTATAATTCTGTCCCTTACAACAACACAATATGTTGTGTTCAGTTTCAGATGATTATTTGTACCCCCTCAAAACAAGGGGTAGTTTTGTAAGCAATATATATATATATATCGTTTATAAAAAATAAGTACACTGTTATAAAGTTCATTCTTCTCTTAATAATCGCTGAAAATTTCGTATTGATCGGATACCTGATTTTTATTAGATTTTTAAAAAGACGGTCCGTCAAAAAGTACTTACCTGCCCCCCACCCAGTTTTGGCGGTGCCTAATTTTAATCATTCCGACAAAACAAGAAACACAACTTTATAAAACATTTAAAAATCACAGAAATGAAGACTTAATTTACATTTATATTGTTTAAATGTAAAATAATATTCGAAGTATTTTGTAATAGATAAAGGAATAATGCAATTAATAAAGTAAAATAAACAATAATATAGTAAGAATTTGTAGGAACAATAAAAATACAACTACCATATTTTCTACTGATAATAAAAATATATTGCTAATAATAGAAATATAATAAGTTTATAATACAGAAAACGTGAATTTAAATACTCAGCAAATTAAAGTTAATAATACAAATCAATATATAATCTAGTTACTTAGCAATGGATAATAATATGGTCTTTTAAAATAGCTTTCGTTTTAAGTCATATGTGTGGAAATATAGCCGCTTATTTATAATGTGTTTGATATTAAACTGGATATTTTCCTAACATTACATGTTTGTTAATACTAATAATAACGAATTTCATGCAACAGATTATGTTCTTAGTTTTTTTTAACTTTTATTTTTAGAAATCAACATTTTTTTCATTCAACAAATTATATCTAACACTTTTGAACGCGTTATTATCCTTCCCATAGTTATCGTCCAAATGATATAAATAGTTTTAATAATCGATTAGCACAATTTTATTTTTAAAATTAACGTTGGATATTTGTATACGAAAAAGCTCTCGATAGCTGTGAATTTGTTATATATATATATATATATATATATATATATATATATATATATATATATATATATATATATATATATATTCTTAGTAGATATTTTAATTTTGATTAAAATTATTTATTATTTTTAAAATTCAACAAATTGTTACTAGCATTCAACAAATAATATCATCCACCTTTTCTTAGTGTATTTTTATTCATATATTTTTACTGTCTGTATGATTTTCATCTTAATTATTTTCACCTTCTAATAATATTAATTAGTAAAATGTATTAATGTTCAAGGCTTTGTATGAATTTAAATATGGCCTGTAAAATCCGACTATTCAACTCATGGTCTACGAACTAAACTTCTTTCTTTCATGATGTTGTATCTATAACCAGTAGATATTTTATTGCCTTTTAAACCTTTTTAATTCGTTTTACAATTACGTTTCCTTTACTTTTTTAAATTTTTTTTACTGACTTTTTTTATTTTTTCTGTCTTTTAAACCTTTCTAATCAGCTTTAAAATTACGTTTCCTTTTTTAAGTGAACATTTTATTCTTTGATGAACTGATGAAAAGTCTGATGAAACACGTGAAAGTGTAAATAATTTTCATTGAGTTAAATAAACTGTTGCTATTTTAAGATATGTTTATTTAATAATTACGTTATAAACGTGGATCTGTTTTAAGGAAAACGTGTGCGTGTGTGACAATCTTAATGTAATATTTGTAATTGTTATGAGAGAAATATATCTAGGTTTACCAGAATTTTTTTTTTTAATTTTTATTTTTTTATACAATTTTCACCCTAAACAAGGCACAGTAACATTTTGAAGTACGGGGGCTACTGTCGAGGGACACAATTTGCAGGGGCACTATGAAGAGATATAAGCAGCAAGATGATTGTTCACATTGCACTTGAACTTCTGCATATCAGTACAGTTCGAAAAGCAGTATTCCGAAAAGAAGTTCCAAAGACTTGCAGTTCTGAAGAAGAAACCAATGGAATAAAAGGCTTTCTTACATATAGGGGTCTCTACTATAAAGGGGTGGGCCTTAGTTGCTAATCGAGTTTGTCAAGGGTAGTTAGGTCGAGGATGTACGAGTGTTTGTAGTTTGTTAGAGTATTCACCATTAAAGTATTTGTAGAACAGGCAGAGGGATGCAACATTTCGTTGATGGGACAGAGGCTAAAGCGAAAATGATAGTTCAGGACCTATCAGGTTAGCGACTCTCTTTTGAACCTTATCCAGGAGTGAGAGAAAAGCAGCAGATGCACCGACCCAAATGTGACAACAGTACTCTATACATGGGCGAATGATGGCCTTATAGAAGTCCAGGATACTTTCAGGCGTAAGTAATTTTCTCGGACGGTAGATAGAGTTTAGCAGCCTTGCAATTTTGTCAATGTATCTATTCCAGTTCATATTCCCTGTAAACGTTAGGCCGAGGAGTTTAAAAGACATACTTTAAGTAATGTGTTCTTGGCCATTGCTATTGGTGGTAGAGAATGTTTCTTGTAGTTATTGAAGGAAACATGCTTAGTCTTGGCAGCATTGAATGTGACCATCCATTTTTATCCCCATTCCACTACAGATTGGAGGTCATCTTCTAGTGTTTCTACCATTTCCTGAGATATGTGGTCATTTGTTTTCCTCTTATGCCTGTTATAGAGAGTGGTGTCATCGGCAAATATACCCATTTCAGAAACAATTTTATCAGGGAGGTCATTTACGAATATCAAGAATAATAAAGGTCCAAGGTGCTCCCGCATTTCGATCATATTATTTAGATGTACGACCGTCGAGGACAACTTGGATTTTTCTCTTACTTAAGAAGGATTTAATTACATTATGTATTCTTCCAGTGATACTATATAATCTAAGTTTTCTTAGAAGACCATCGTGCCATACCCTGTGAAAATCCTTGAATTATATATATGGTCACTGCTCTACCTTCCCCTATTTTGTCCAGTGAACGGTATATACATTCAGAGACAACAGTTAAGATATCTGCTGTTTAATGGGCTTGCTAAATCCATATTGTTTGTCGGTCAGGAGTTTAGCAGCTGTTAGGTGTTGGAATAAGGCTTGATTTACTAAGGACTCAAATATGTTGGCAAAAAGGGGGGAGGGGGTTAATGGGGCGATAATTTAGTGGGTCAACTCTTTCCTCAGTATACTTGAAGATTGCTACCACAGAAGCGGTTTTCCAGCAGTCAGGAAAGCAAAATTCGTTAAAATTGTAAAGTTTGGAGAAAACTGGAGCAACATCAGCAGAGCATTTTTTTATAGCACAGCCGGGATGAGATCAGGTCCACATGCTTTTAAGGTGTCTAGGTTTTTTAATGATACTATGTACCTGAGAAAGGGGTATTTTTAAATCGTCTAATGTGGCGTCTATCCACAAAGGAAAGTCAAAGAGGGGGTAGTGTGCCGGGTCCAGTGTGGGCTTTTAGGCAAACCAACAGACAAATAGATTAGCCTTGTCGGTTGCCGTGCAAGCAAACTCATGATTGTTTGATAGTGGGGGAATCGTTGACTGCCCATTATTTACTACACTGTTGTAGATTTTCCAGAAGTCACAGGTTCCTAATTTCTGTGCTTCGATGCGTTTTCTGGTGGTTTCAGTGTAATCCGTCTTAGCTGTCGTTATACTCTCTTACAATTACTTCTAGCTTCTATATACTTGTCTGTTTGAACTGAACTTATGTAGGTTGAATCTGTGGAATGCATGCTGCTTTCGAGCAATGGCAGCTGCACAAGCAGAAATAAACCATTGGGGATAGTGGGGTTTGCTATAGAATTTCAGTGTGGGAGCATGTGCTTCAATTGCAGTTTTGAACCATTCAGTGGTCTCATTCGCACACTGTTCCGCTTGAAGAGAAAAGGTATTTCACCATGTGGCATCTCTAATGAGTTGCCTGATTGCTTCCCAGCCAGCCTTTTTGTAATACATCGTTGCTTTGAGTAGTGGGTCTTCAGTTTTAGGGCGAGAATTTAGGGCGATTTCTACCATTATCACAGCATGATAAGCATTTTCGAGTGGGCTGTGCGCATTTTTTGTGCAATCATCAGGAACTGTTGTCAGAAATAGATCTAGAAGTGAGGAATGTTGATCTTGCTGGTCTGGAAAACGTGTCGGAAATGTACCCGTCTGAAATAGGGAATGAGATATGGAGAAGCTATGTGTTGTGCTACTAGCTAAGTCTGTGTAATTAAAGAATCCAAGCCAGTTACTGTGGTGGACATTGAAGTCTCCAAATATGTGTACTTGTGCGATAGTATCGAGGGAGAGTGCTATATCTATGCTGTCAGAGACTTATTTATTAGGGTAAGTCCTGGCTTGAGGGAGGGCGGTAGAGAAAATACAAGTAGCTAATATTATGTTGCATATTTAGCTGAAGCACATAAAGGCCTGGTCATCTGATTCTAGTTTTATTTCTCTAATCAGGGGGAGGATGTTGCGAATGTAGACTTCCAGAATGTAGGTTAGTTCCACTTAATGCTAAGATATCCGGGGTGTTTACAAGGAGAAATGATTCAACATCATCTAGGTTATTTCTGAGCCTGCGGATATTCATAAATGCTAGCCCCAAGTGAGGAGGCAGGTTGGTTTCCTTTGAGTTTGCTCCTGGTCTAAACATAACTTATGCTTGAGCTGCCATTTCATTTTATTTAATTTAAAGTTTCAGTTAGGGTGAGCGAGTGAGGGGTTCTGGAGAAGTGATTGTTCAGAATATCAGACATGCAATACAAGTAGACCATCAGCTGTCCTTACCCACAAGATTGTGGCCTCAGGAAAGCTCATGGGGTATGAGTGCAGGGTCCCTTTCCATGCGCGACATGGTAGTAAAAACATCCCGATATTATACAACTGTTGATGGAGCACCCGTTCAAAGCACTACCGAAGACTTAGGACACCTGTATCAGTCAGAAACAGCAGCCATGAAACTGTCAATCCGGTATCCTCAATCCATTAGTCAAAATCTGCCCAGTCCACTGCACCGGCACATGTATGGCACCAAAGCACCCCCACAGTGTCTAGTTAGGGGAATGGGAAGTGGCGGGAGCAGGGAAAAACAACGGCATTCATTGCCCTAGTAAGGAAACAAAGTCAACTACTGGCTGATTCAGACGATTCCCTGTGAAAGCACCTCTACTCTGGCTAATAATCAAAGAAGGAGTATTGTGTATTGTTGCAAATATGTACTGTATATTGTTGCAAATATATATTGTGTATTGTTGCAAATATGTATTGTGTATTGTTGCAAATATGCATAATCTATTGTTGCAAATATGTATTGTGTATTGTTGCAAATATATATTGTGTATTTTTGCAAATATGTACTGTGTATTGTTGCAAATATGTATTGTGACTTGTTGCAAATATGTATTGTGACTTGTTGCAAATATGTACTGTGTATTGTTGCAAATATATATTGTGTATTGTTGCAAATATGTATTGTGACTTGTTGCAAATATGTACTGTGTATTGTTGCAAATATGTCTTGTGTATTGTTGCAAATATATATTGTGTATTGTTGCAAATATGTATTATGTATTGTAGCAAATATGTATTGTGTATTGTTGCAAATATGTCTTATGTATTGTTGCAAATATGTATTGTGTATTTTGCAAATATTTTTTGTGTATTGTTGCAAATATGTATTGTGAATTGTTGCAAATATGTATTGTGTATTGTTTCAAATATGTATTGTGTATTGTTGCAAATATATATTGTGTATTGTTGCAAATATGTATTGTGTATTGTCGCAAATATGTATTGTGTATTGTTGTAAATATGTATTGTGTATTGTTGCAAATACGTATTGTGTATTGTTGCAAATATGTATTTTGTATTGTTGACAATATGTATTGTGTATTATTGTTAATATGAAATAAGTATTGTTGCAAATATGTATTTTGTATTGTTGCAAATATGTACTGTGTATTGTTGCAAATATGTCTTGTGTATTGTTTCAAATATGTATTGTGTATTGTTTCAAATATGTATTGTGTATTGTTGCAAATATGTATTGTGTATTGTTGCAAATATGTATTGTGTATTGTTGCAAATATGTCTTGTGTATTGTTGCAAATATGTCTTGTGTATTGTTGCAAATATGTCTTGTGTATTGTTGCAAATATGTCTTGTGTATTGTTGCAAATATGTATTATGTATTGTTGCAAATATGTATTGTGACTTGTTGCAAATATGTATTGTGTATTGTTGCAAATATGTATTGTGACTTGTTGCAAATATGTACTGTGTATTGTTGCAAATATATATTGTGTATTGTTGCACATATGTATTGTGTATTGTCGCAAATATGTCTTGTGTATTGTTGCAAATATGTATTGTGTATTGTTGCAAATATGTATTATGTATTGTTGCAAATATGTCTTGTGTATTGTTGCAAATATGTATTGTGTATTGTTGCAAATATATATTGTGTATTGTTGCAAATATGTCTTGTGTATTGTTGCAAATATGTATTGTGTATTGTTGCAAATATGTATTATGTATTGTTTACAATATCCATTGTGAATTGTTGCAAATATGTACGGTGTATTGTTGCAAATATGTATTGTGTATTGCTTCCAAATTGTATCCTCTCAACGTGTCTACTCATGACCAATCAGACAAACATTAAAATCCGACCATTCTCCTCTGTTGATGCTTGTAAGGCTTCTACTGTTCGAGACAAAAAAATTAAAAATTGGGGTTGTATTGTTTTATTTTAAAATATTTGTTCATTCTTAATTCATTTGTACGTTAAAATTGTCTGTAATCATAGACGTTTAACTTATAAGCGAGTTTAATGTTTCATACTTAATGTTTTATATTTAAACATAAGTAAGACAAAATATTTAAATTATTAACATACAACAAACATTTAATCTGTCATAGTTATTGTTAGTGGAAATTTGATATATTGGATTACTTAAAGGAAAAGACTCATTGAGAACATGTTTAGGTTGGACTTGAAAATGACGATATTATAGTCAACTGGAAAGCAGACAAATGGAAGAGTTCCACAGGTGTGCATTCTAAGAAAGAAACTTTGTTCATGGAATCTATGTTTATGTTTAGGTTTACATAAAGAATGGGGGAAAGTATTGACAGTTTTTTCAGCTAGACGAGTTTCTCGTGAAAGTTTGGTGAGGGGGACTATAGATTAAAGCTCAGAGGAGCACTTGCCATGAGAATAATGATAAAGCAGAGACTGGTTGTGCGAAAGACATTGCAGGGAAAAGAAGACATCACCCACTAGGCTAGGAAGTCTACTGTTAACTCTGTCAAGGCATGGAACATGAGTTGGAAAAGATACATTGAGATCATTGCCAAGAATGCTGCAAAGAAGGTGGGCTCTCTCTACTCTGCTAGAAAGTTACTTACACTTGAAAATATCATATACCTCTACAAAGCTACCATTCGTTCATGTATGGATTATTGTTGTGACATTTGGGTTGGTGCATCTGCTACTAGTCTATCGCTCCTGGGCAGGGTTCAAAAGTGATTCGTCAATCTAATAGATCATAAACTTTCATCTAAGCTTCAGCCGCTGTCTCATCAAGAAAATATTGCATCCCTCCGCTTGTTTTACAAGTATTTTCATGGTGGGTGTTCTTATGAACTACAGGTTCTTGTACTCCAAAAAAATTTATGAAAATATCCCTGACAAACTCGACAACCAGCAAAGTCTCACCCCATACACAGAAGAGATCCCTAGATGTATGAAAGTCCTCAGAACAGCTAGACTTTAAAATTCTCTTCTGCTTGACATGCAGAAGTTCAAGTGTAAAGTAAACAGACATTTGCTGCTAAACTCCCTACATAGTACCCCTGCAACTTAGGTTATTGATAGTAGGCCTCTACATCAAAGTTGCAATGTGCCTTATTTGGTGTAATAAAAAAAATGGTAAAACCAATCAGGAAAACCATGTAAAAAAGTAAATTTATAATAGAAAGATAATTGTGGACAGAAAACTACTTTTAAAAGTAAAAATAAAAAAATAAAAATGAAATACTGAAAAACTATGATGGTTTCGATCGTAAATATTTACCAATTATTTTTTCTATATTCAGTTTCTGTTAATTGGTGATGGCCAGTAAATGAGAGCTCATTTTATGTAAACTTCAATAAAGAAAATTATCCTTATTATTGGATAAAATATCAAAATACCTTGTACAAACACCTTATTTGCACAAAACATAAATTAGCCCAAAACCGAGTGATTCTGGCGTTCACAAAACGCAACACACTAAAATTTTGTAAACACGAAAATTACAAGGGCTCAAAATTCCAGGCAGTCAAAAGAATGTAAAAATGACGTCACGTAATTAAAAGGGAGGAAGTTCTTTTTTTACCTTGAGTCGCGCATCCGTACATTTCTTTTCTGAACGTTTGTATTAATTTTTTCATTTTTTAATTTAATTATTTTTCTATGTTCTTATTTTAAATTTTTTTTCTTAATTATTTTTTAATGTTATAAAAAAAAATATGCTATACCGACAGTTTAACATTCTTGCGAGCAAGGAAATTAAAATCTTGCATATAAAATTATGCGAAACCCGTAATGTAAAAAAAAAAAGTAGAAATATTTTTTGCAATTATAATTTTTTTGTTTGAAAATATTAAATCAACAATGCTTAATTCGATGGTAATATCGGTAGTTCGAGAAATAAATTTTTCTTCGAGTTATATCGAATTCATTAATACGGATTTGCGGGCGTTTTTCGTAATGTTCCTATAAAAATTATTTTATTTTATTATTATTGTTACAAATTACGATGCTTTATTTATACATAAAAAAGGAAAAATAAATTCTTGCGTCTTTTGTTTACTACTGAAAAGCATAACTTTAGTAAAGATATTCTTTGTTTTAAAAAAATAATACATTTCCACTCAGACTTAAATAAAAATAATTAATTCATTATAATCCGCGATTATTATTTGATAAATACTGAACATTTTATAAAAATTGGTTAATTTCCTGATTTTGGGGGATTTTTTTAAGTAAAGGGAAAGGTCAAAATGTTTATACATTTTGAGCATCGGTATTCAGCTTGCCCGTACCTATAAAGCATTGAATGACATATCAACATTTAAACGGAATTCTCTAGCGACATAATGGGTAAATTAGGACAGGAAACTATTTCTAAACACACACACACACACACACACACACACACACACACACACACACATATATATATGTAAAACGGAAAAGCAGTTTTGCGTTCAGTTGTTTAACAATTCAACCAACTTCGAATCAAATTATTGTGTTTATGTTTTTAGGATTTTCGCTGAAATCACGTAAATTTTACTAAAATAAACACATTTTTATTCACGAAATCAATATTTTCATTGGATTGCAATAAAATTAAACATTTTTTTATGTTTAATATTATTTTAAGAATCAATATTTTTTGAGGGAGATTGAAAAAAAATGTTTCAAATTATTTTAAAAGTTCTTGAATGGGATTTTTTTAAAGCGTAAAAAATAAATTACCTTTCATATTAGATTGAAAAAAAAAAAAAACAACTTATTTTAATATTTAAGATTATTTTAAAGTTGTTGAATAATATTGTTGTAAAGTGAAAAAAATAAACTTACCTTCCATTCCAGGAATTTAATACAAAAAAAAATCGTTTTTCTTTTGTGTCCAACGCAGAAAATTTGTTTGTTTGTTAGGATTTCTTAATATAATCTTTAGTAAATTGATACAAATTTTGTTTTGTGTGTCCAATTCATTAAGCAATTAAATATATGAAAATATAAAAGAATCAAAATTAAAAGACAAAAAACACGATTTAAACGTGAAATTATTATAAGAAGAAAAATTCAACTGCTTCAGAACAAAGAACTTATGTTCATCGTAAAACGGTGTAATCATTATTTTGTTCCTCGTGTAAAAGATTGACCATTTCATTATTATTTGGATTAGTCGAACTACTGTTTACATCCAAGATGAGAACAGTAATCCAAATAATCCAAATATAAAAAAATGCAAAACTGAATATTTCACATAAACAATTCAAAAAGGAAGGAATTGAACAAATAGCGAAGTCAATCAAATAACAAAAACTAGATTTGAACTAGGCACCGCCAAAACTGGGGGGGGGGGGCAGGTCAGTACTTTTTGATGGACCGTCTTTTTAAAAATCTACCAAAAATCAGGTAATTATCCGATCAATACGAAATTTTCAGCGATTGTTAGGAGAAGAATGAACTTTATAACAGTGTACTTATTTTTCATAAACGATATTTATATATATATATATATATATATATTGCTTACAACCCCCCCTTGTTTTGAAGTGGGAACAAATATGCTTAAAATAATCATCTGAAACTAAACAAAACATATTGTGTTGTTGTAAGGGACAGAATTATAGATTAAAAAAAAAATTGTTTGCATATCTTATTTTGACGTCTGAATATCAGAACTTCGATTGTGTTTAATTATCCCGCTTTTGAGTTTTGAAGTGTGAAATTCGGTGAATATATTAAGTAAAATAATTAATTTAAGTTAAGCAAAACAAAAAAAAATTTTTTTTGATATTTATACGAAAAAAGGCATTTTAAAATTTTTGATAAATAAATTAACAATTTTTTTTTAGCGAGCCGAATAATGCATGACCATTATTAAACAGGGCATGCTTTGAATAATCGATACAAAAAAAAATTCGATAAATATTGTGCCCTTTGTGTTAAAAATAGCATCATTTTTTTCGATCCCGTTTGAAAACGTTTGCCGCCTTTCGACTACGGTGGACCAAACGCGCTGAAATAATTTTTTTTATTCTGCTTTAAATTGCCCCTCCCCCATTTTGGGGAGCCTGGCCCCCACACACATACACATTAAAAACCAAACTCATACAAATGGTCACCCATCTGGTACTGGCCAGCCTCAGCTTAATAATACATTGAAATTTTCGTCACTGAAAAATAAGTTTTTTTGGCCTGTTTAGTCTTCCATAGTTTTCTTATTATCAAACGAAAACGTAAACAGAATCGATCTGAACTCTATGTCGACGCGAAATATCTGGTTACCTATATGAATAAGTGGAATTATTTGAAATTAAGTACTTATATTATAATATTTTTGCATATTCTCTTAGAAAATCATCCTAAATCTTAGTTAGACAATAAATAAATAAATTATTTCAAAAACCCTTTTTTTTTAATATTTAAATACGTTTTTTGTGCAAGACAAAAAATGTCAGTTGTTAACTTTTTGGGAAAATTTAACATTTAAAATTGAATTAAAAATAGAAGAAAAAGTTTTACATTATTCTGTTTTCTATATGATAAAATTCTGGGTTTTATCTTTCTGGAAAAAAAAAGTTACTCAGAAATAATGGATTTTAATAAATGTAATTTAGATTTAAAAAACAACAACAACTTGATTTTGCGGCCATTTTTGGCGGTGCCTAATTTGAACCAACAAGAAACAAAATAATAATCACATGATTACATTATGAAAATTGCGACTTATTTTTATCAGATTCGATTCCGTTAACTTTACGATGACCTTAACTTATAATTCCAGATTTTAACCTGATGTTTTACATGCAATCAGCGACTAACGATGGAAGTGTAGTAGCTGTTTCTAGTTTGTTTACGCATTTCAACGTTTTGTCGCGTTATCACCATTCTGGTTTTACTTGTGATGATTTGCGCCCTCCTATGCATTACCTCCTCCTTTGATAGATAAGTAATGCAATGTTGTAAAATGTTCCGACTCGCAGATGTGAATATGAGAAAAAATCGATATTAAACCACATTCAGATCGCCGTGTAATTTGCTTGCACCCTATTTGTTTCTTTAATATCTACCGCTCCGGAAGATATCTCACTACTGATGCAATTCTCTATCTGTATAAAAGCCAAGTACGTCCAAAGATGGAGTACTGCTGCCACATCTGGAGCTTCTAAAAACAACCTATCCTGCCTTGACAACGTACAAAATAGACTTCGTGGATTAGTGGGGGATGCCCTTTTCTCTTCCCTGCAACCTATCTCCCACAGAAGAGACCTTGCAAGCCTGTCTTTGTTTTATTATTATTTCCATGGCAAGTGCTCGTCCGAGCTCCAATCTCTGGTCCCCCCTCGACAATCTTTCACGATAAACACCTGCCTAGCTAAAACCACTGTCAGAAATTTTCCCCCAATCTTTATCTGTGCCTAAATCAAAACGTAGAGTCCATGAAAAAAGCTTCTTTCTGAGAAGTGCACGCTTGTCGAATACTCTTCCGTTTGCCTGTTTCCCACCTGACTACAACATCGATGTCTTCAAGTCCAACGTAAACAAATTCCTGATTAATCACTTCCTTAAGTACGACACTTTATAAATCTCCAGTACCAACTATTACTACTGTTATATAATAACACGAGCGTATGGAAGCAAGGAGAACAAACGAAGTAATTCAGTTCAAACCTTTATTTAGGGTCAAAGTGAATTGATATACACGGTTTACTAGGCGTCAGGAAGGCCGGAATAGGGATCCAAGTGTTATGGTAGGTTGGAGTCCTCTGGTGGTAGGCCTCAGGGAACGAACAGTGATAGGTGACTAAGCACCTTTGAATCAACTGCTGTCGCCGAGAGGGGAGCTGCCGCTGCACTGCTGGAAGGAATTGAGGGGAACGGCTGTGGCTGCTGCTGCTGCAAAGAGTTGAGGGGATCAGCTGTGTCTGCTGCTGCTGCTGGGAGGAGCTGAGGGGAACGGCTGTGGCTGCTGCTGCCGGAAAGAGCTGAGGAGAACTGGTGTGGCTGCTGCGGCTGCTGCTGATACTGGAAAGAGCTGAAGAGAACTGGCGTGGCTGCTGCTGCTGCTGATACGAGAAAGAGCTGAAGAGAACTGGCGTGGCTGCTGCTGCTGATACGGGAAAGAACTGAAGAGAACTGGCGTGGCTGCTGCTGGGAAGAGCTGAGGAGAACTGACGTGGCTACTGCTGCTGCTGCTGTTGATACTGGAAAGAGCTGAAGAGAACTGGCGTGGCTGCTGCTGATGATGATACCGTCAGCAAGGCGATCCGCTCTGGTTGGCAGTCTGCCGGTAACTAACTTTTTTCTCTGACGGTCAACTTATTTATACAGCAAGCGCATACGTAGTAGGGGACATAGCAGCTTCGAGGCAAAAATGGCCGTCGTATTTTTTATTTGTGTTAGTTTTCCGTAATTAACCACACATCAGGGATTCGCTTATTTGGAGGTATATTCAGTTGTATATATCCAATCAAAGCTGTAAACATTGCGAATCAGTTTATGTAGGAATTACGTCGCAACCGTACTCCGTGACCTAACTATTTATGTTTGAAGTGCATGTGAGAGGGGTTGTCAGGTGTATTATTAATGTTTCTACTCCTAATTTATTTGATGCCGTTAATGTGTTTCCTGCCCGGATGATTTGTGGGTTATGCTGTTGATGTGGGTGTGGGAGTGGATGTGTTTTGACACCCCGATGTGTGCTTAATACGGCTCTGAACATTTTGCCGACAAACGATATCTGTCTCTGTGCCGCCATTGTTGTTCCATAGTTCCTCCTCGTCCCGTGCTTCGTTTATGTAACTGTGTTGGGATCTTGCGATATAACAATGCCCCCCCCCCCAGATCTCGATCACATTTACATGACAAAGTCTCTGAAGCGTGTAGGGAGTTGTCCTCTTGCTGTTCTGGCTGGTAATCTCCTGGGTTGACTGGCTTGTGAGGATGGCGTCCGATTCTCGTCAGGATTGCATGTGGGGCCGTTCGTGGGTTGCTGTTCGTCGGTGATACTGGGTGGGGGTGGGAGGTCTGTGATAGACAGGTGCAGTGGGCATGGTGCTATTCGTCGTATGTACGCCCGGTGTATCCAGGTTGTGATGCTGCTCTCATCTTGTACTTGATACATCATGCTGTTGGTTTTGGTGATAGTGAAGCTTACTATCCATTGCATGTGTGTTGATTGGGCCGTGACTGATTGAGGGCGGTGAATTAGGACCTTGTCTCCTACTTGTAGCGGGTTCTTGTGGGAGAAGTGCTTTGCGCGGCTCTTCATTTTGTGATCTGCTTCATCATTGGCCAGAGCGACATGGTGATGAACCTGTCTTAGCAGGGCATTGATTTGTATGCCATATGCACCTGGATCATCGCCCCTGGCTTCCTTTCTGTGGGGTGTTGGCAAGCCGATGCTAGGGTGGCGACCCGTGATTGTGAAATGCGGGTAGACACCGGTGGCCTTGTTGGTTGTGGCGTTCATGGATGACACAACCGATTCGAGAACATCTGTCCACTCGCAATTCCTGTCTTCACACAGCATGTAGATGGCGTTCTTCATTGTCCGGTGTTGTCTCTCTATGTTCCCTGAGCTCTGTGGGCGCCAAGGGCAATGCAGTTCCTGTGTGATGGCCATTTGTTCACAGAACTGTTGATATACTTCCCCTGTGAAGTGTGTGCCTCGGTCAGAGGACACTATGCGTGGGATTTCTCTGTGTCGGAGGAAGAACTGATACAGGCCACGGGCGGTGTCATTGACACGGTCTCTTGCACATGGTATAGCCATGAGGTGCCGGCTGAAGTTGTCCAGTATTGTAAGTATATACCTTTTTCCCTTTGAGTTGGGCATTGTGACAAAGTCCACGAAGATGAGTTCAAAAGGTCTCTTGCAGTGACCCATGGGCCAGTGGGTGCGTCTACCATAATTTCCCTTGCATTTTGCACATGTGATGCAGGAATCAGCATAAGCCTTGATGTCGTTGTTCTTGGATTCCCACCAGTAACTGGAGAGGAGTTCCTGCATCCATGTTATGCCTGAGTGGTTGTTGGCGTCGTGTGCTTGATGGAGGTATTTGGGTCTGAGCTTGTATGGTACGACCAGCCTAGGGGAATGTTTGTGGTCTCTTATCATTAGGACCGTGGTTCCCGGTTCTAAGAAGAATTGATGTAGTTTTCTCTTGAACAACTTAGCTCGGTGGTCATCGGGATCAATTTGTGGACCGTCCGGGTATGATGCTTGGAGTGCGTGTATGATTCCGGCCAGAGTCTAATCCTTCTGTTGTTCAGTTGCAATATCCAGGTGTTCACAGATTTGTTCAGCAGGAATGGAGGAGTAGGTGTGGTATGCGAAAAACGCGTCGCTCATGCGTCTTTGTGCGTGGGCGTTCCGGGGTGTGTGCATCTTGGGAATAAGTTTCAGACTGTCGATGTCACCGATGCACCATGATGGGACGTAGATGCCTAAGCTCGAGCCATCCAGTGTAAATGTCCTTCCTGCTGGATTGGGGTCGCTGGGAGTCTTGATCTTCTTCTGTCCACAGCCTCTGCTGAGTATATCAGCCCAAACGTTAGATTCGCTCTCCAATAATCTAATAATCTCCTAATACGAATTTGTAGCACGATATCACGTCCTGCCATCTTCGTATCTTTGCATTATTGAATTCTCGTTGGTCAAGATATGTCAGCGATCTGTGGTCGGTGAACACAACGAAGGGACGGTTACGTAGAAAGTAGTCAAATTTCAGTATCGCCCACTTCACTGCATATGCCTCGCGTTCCGTTGTGGACCAGTTTTGCTTTGTTGTATTGAAGGAGTGGGACGCGACTGCGACAATGTTCTTCTTCCCGCTGCTGGACTCTTGCATCAGGATTGATCCGCATGCGACATCACTGGCATCAGTAATGAGCGTGAAGGGCACGGAGAAGTCTGGAAATGAGATAACCGGCGGGGAGGATAATCGGTCCTTGATCTTCCTGAATGCTCTGTCCGTATTCTCGGTCTAGTGGAATGGCTTGTTGGCTTTGTTGAGCTCGTGTATAGGAGCCATGAGTTTTGTGAACATGCTCGATTTGATCTGTTCATGAAGGCACGTCTTAAGGAATTGTCTGATCCAGACCAGGCGGCCGATGAGACTTTGGAGTTCCTTTCTTGAGGTTGGGGGTTTCATTTTTCCTATGGCACGGACATATTCGGGGTCGGCCTTGAATGCTTCGCTGTTTATTATGCGGCCGAGAAATTTGGGCTCAGGTGCGAGGAAGGAGCATTTGTCTGGGTTCAGTTTTAGTCCAGACTTTTTGAGGGCGATGAACAATTGTTCTAGCGCGATGATGTAGTCCTTGAACGTCTTAGCATGCACCAGGTTGTCGTCGATGTAAGATTTTTTTTTTTTTACAAAGGCATCACCACATTATCAAGGCCCAGAGGTCACTCAAGGATAAGGGTTAAAGAGTGTACAGTAGAAATTGGTCAATATAGTAATCATTAGTAATGAAAATTTGGTAAATTAAATAACTTATATGGAACGGCTCACAAAGAACTTATTTACTTTAGACTTGAACACAACCATATTGTAGTCAGCCGGAAAGCAGGAAAACGGAAGACAATTCCACAGGCGTGCAGTTCTAAGAAAGAAGCTTTGTTCATGGAATCTACGTTTAGGTTTAGGCACAGATAAAGAGTGGGGGAAATTATTGATAGTGTTTACAGCTAGACGAGTGTTTCTTGTGAAAGTTTGGCGAGGGGGACCATAGATTGAAGCTCAGTTGAACACTTTCCATGAAAATAACGATACATCAGAGACAAACTCGCAACATCTCTTCTGTGAGATAGAGGTTGCAAGGAGGAGAAAAGGACATCTCCTACGAGGCTACGAAGTCTATTTTGAACTCTATCGAGGCAGGACAAGTCCTTTCTAGCAGCTCCTGCCCAGATGTGGCAACAGTATTCCATCCTTGGACGTACCTGGCTCTTATATAGGTAGAGAATAGCATCAGCAGTGAGATATCTACTGGATCGATAGAAAGATCCCACCATTTTTCCAGTGGCCTTGGCAACAGATTTGATATACGTGTTCCATTTAAGATCAGGAGTAATGGTCAAGCCCAGAAGCTTGTCAAAACTTGAGGCCTCCTGAAGACGAGAGCCATTCATTTCAATTGATGACAAATGTGAATTAGAATGTTGATGATGTAAAGAGAGAAGCTTGTAAAGAGAGAAGCTTTTTCTGTTTTATTAAATGCTAGCTTTTTACTAGTCCAATACCGGCTTCCATCTTATCTCGAAATTACTTATAACGGCACCAACTTACTTTCGGAAGAACCCCCCCATCAGCCTTTTCTTTTATATCGTATGCTTCTTAAAACGTTACTAGCTTAAGTTCAGAATAAAATCACGATTTTCTTTTAACGGCTAATTTCAAAAACAAATGTTTTGAACGCTACTAACTGAATTTCTTTCAATACAGTTTGCAATTTGGAGACGGAATTGTTTTTGTTGAGACAAGTGATTTCAATCATGCTTTTTATTTTAGATTTAAAATATTAACAACTCCATTTTATTTCAGTATTTAATTTGTGTATTTCTGTTTTATTAAATGCTAGCTTTTTTTTTTCATCGTACATATGTTTATTTATCTACCGAGTTGATAGCAAAAAAATAAGATGATATGTTGCTGCGTGATGTGACCGTGGCTAAAGCTTCTGCTACGCAACGGGAGAAGATTTGTCCGGCCGAAGTGAGACCAAAGGCCAGGCGAGTGTACTGGTAGCATTTGTCCTTCCATGTGAAGGCTGTTTTGTGCGGTCCTGCTCATCTATTTCGATCTGCCAATATCCACTACGCAGATCAAGGGATGCAAAATACCTATTGCCCTTGCCGATTTTGTTGAGCAGGTGATCCATCCTGGGTATTGGGTAGGGGGCCAGGTCGACTAGCACCTTGTTTAGCGTTCTTTTGAAGTCTGCAACAACACGAATTGACCCATTTTTCTTACGTACGGCAAATTTTGGACTGTTGAAACCTTTGGGGTCGCTGCATGCTTCAATGATGCTTTTGTTTGCCATGCGGCCAATCTCGGCATTGACCTCCTCTTCCAGGGCTTGGGCAATTGGATGTTGTTTTTGGCTGCGTGATTGGCCGTTGGTTGGTATCTGAATGGGGCGGATGAATGTGCCCTTGTCGCCATTTTCAGTACCGATGATGTCGGCATAGCGGATTAATAGGTTGGTGGTGGCCTCTAGTTCGTCTCGGTTAGGATGGTTTGGTAGTGTGAATCCTGTGTTGTGTTTTAGCCATATAAGCTTTTCGTCCAGGGTGTGGAGTTCATTATGGGATCCGAAAGCAAGGTAGTCCTGGATGACATTGGTATGTGAGTCGCCTGTGGGACTGTTTGGTGACGACGTTTGCCGTATGATGTTAGCTGTGTGTGCGTGGAGCCTCCGAAGAGAAAAAAAACGTCTTGCATCCGTACTTTTGAAATTTTAAGAAATGTGTTGTTGTTAGTAATGTTTCAAACCTTTAAAAAATGGTTTACATTTTTATTTTCAATAAATGTATTTATGAATTGAAAATAAGGCTATAAATTTATATTTTGTGAGAACTATCGCAAAACATCAAGTCGGTTTAAAATTTACAAACGCACTTTTCGCATTTTTTTTCGGCAAAGTTATCAATAACTCTATCAAAATTCACTCTATCGAAAAGTTCCCTCTCTACGGAGAGGATTGCAAAGTCTAAGATTTGTCTGGCTCATTTTTGATCGAAGGTAGTTTTTATGAGCTTCAGTTTCGAGAAAGGGCGCTTACAGCTGGCAACGCTAATAGCCCGGGTAAGGAAAATGCGTAATAATATCACAGTATTAGGGACGGATTCTCCAAAGTGATATCTCTGTATAAAGTTCAAAAGTTCAAGAGGTCCATTGATTTTGTCTTTTTTTTTTTTTTTTTACAAAGGCATCACCACATTATCAAGGCCCAGAGGCCACTCAAGGATAAGGGTTAAAGAGTGTACAGTAGAAATTGGTCAATATAGTAATCATTAGTAATGAAAATTTGGTAAATTTAATAACTTATATGGAACGGCTCATCAAGAACTTATTTACTTTAGACTTGAACACATCCATATTGTAGTCAGCCGGAAAGCAGGAAAACGGAAGACAATTCCACAGGCGTGTAGTTCCAAGAAAGAAGCTTTGTTCATGGAATCTACGTTTAGGTTTAGGCACAGATAAAGAGTGGGGGAAATTATTGATAGTGTTTACAGCTAGACGAGTGTTTCTTGTGTAAGTTTGGCGAGGGGGGGCCATAGATTGAAGCTCAGTTGAACACTTTCCATGAAAATAACGATACATCAGAGACAAACTCGCAACATCTCTTCTGTGAGATAGAGGTTGCAAGGAGGAGAAAAGGACATCTCCTACGAGGCTACGAAGTCTATTTTGAACTCTATCAAGGCAGGACAAGTCCTTTCTAGCAGCTCCTGCCCAGATGTGGCAACAGTATTCCATCCTTGGACGTACCTGGCTCTTATATAGGTAGAGAATAGCATCAGCAGTGAGATATCTACTGGATCGATAGAAAGATCCCACCATTTTTCCAGCGGCCTTGGCAACAGATTTGATATACGTGTTCCATTTAAGATCAGGAGTAATGGTCAAGCCCAGAAGCTTGTCAAAACTTGAGGCCTCCTGAAGACGAGAGCCATTCATTTCAATTGATGACAAATGTGGATTAGAATGTTGATGATGTAAAGAGAGAAGCTTGGTTTTAGATGCATTAAAAGTAACCAGCCACTCCTTTCCCCATTGTACTACGTGCTCAAGATCAGAGGAGAGAGAATTGGAGAGAACTTGGTCGTTTACTGTCTTAGATGTGGTACCATAAATTGTAGTGTCGTCAGCATAAATGTCTACAAATGATGTAAGGATATGATTTGGAAGATCATTAATGTAGATCAGGAAAAGAGTTGGGCCCAGGATGGATCCCTGAGGGACACCGGCATTAATACTGTGAGCTTCTGATTTTTGCCCCTCAACTACTACTCTTATGAACCTATCAGAAAGAAATGATTTAATAATTGAGAAGACTTTTCCAGCTATACCATAGCTAGCGATCTTATGAAGTAAACCTTTATGCCATACCCTATCAAAGGCTTTAGATATGTCAAGAGCAATTGCCCTAGAAAGATTGCCACCGTCGAGAGATTTGCTTATCCTATGCGATATAACTGTAAGGACATCTGCTGTAGATCTAGCAGAACGGAAACCATATTGAGTGTCACTAAGAAGGTTATTTTTGTTGAGATGTTTGATTACTTCTGTATTTAACACAGATTCCAGCAACTTACTCATGACGTACAGGAGACTTATTGGCCTGTACTGAGAGGGGGATGAGCGATCACCTGAATTCTTAAATACAGGGCATACTGATGAGATTTTCCAGGGAGATGGGAAACTATTCTCCTTAAGACAACGTTTAAACAGTTTTGTAAGTATGGGCGCTAATTCAAGTTGAAGTTTTTTGAGTACTATAATTGGAATACCATCAGGGCCAGTTGCTTTACTCGAATCAAGGTTTTTGATTAGCTTCGCAACATCACGTACAGATATACGTATATCACATAGCGTGTTTTCTGATACAGGAGAAAATATTGGGGGTTGGCGGTCTTGGTCGCAAAGGGTAGAATTAGCTGCAAAGTTCTTGACAAAGAGTTTGGCTTTGTCTGATGCTGACGAGATTACCTCAGGTCCATTGATAATAGTTGGGATGGAGCACACGCTTCTGTTCAGGATTCTGTTTGCTATTTGCCAAAACTGGTGGGAACCAAGCCGCTGCTCAGCTACTTTGGACTTAACAGATTGAGCATACAACACTCTTGCGTTCCTTATTACTTTCTTACAATGGTTGCTGGCAGTCCTGAAAACGGCTTTAGTTTCCATACATCTATTACGTTTGAAGCAGTGGAAAAAGTGATTTCTGTGCGCAATGGCAGCAGCACATTCTGGAGAGAACCATGGCTGGCTGTTAGGTTTTTGCTGAAACTTTTTAGAGGGTATGAAATGGTCAATACCTACAATTAACCATTCAGTTAGGTCTAATACTATAGAGGACACATCCATTTTAAACATGGAATGCAGAGGTAGATCAGATATAAATGTACGGAAGCTATCCCAGTCAGCCTTAGTGTATCGATATACTGTACGATGAAGAGGTACGTCTGGGGACTTATTGCATTTAATTTTTATCTTAATTGATACAACAGAGTGGTCGGAAGATCCAAGAGGCGGTAGAACAGAAACTGAACATAGTTCAGGGCAAGTTGTGAGAAAAAGGTCTAGTAGGCTCGCATACTGGCCGTCATTATCGGGCACACGGGTAGGTTCATGAACAATCTGAGTGAGGTCATAGGCAATGGAGAAATCATGACAGAACCTCCCCTCATCATCGGTCTTGTTTGAGTGGGTCAACCATTCGACGTTGTGAACATTGAAGTCTCCACATACGTGAATGTTAGCTGAAGGATAAGTAGAAAGGACTTGGTCAATTTTCTCAGATATGCTTTGAAAGATAATAACTCCGCTGTTGTGGGGGCGATAGAGAGTAAATATAAATGCAGTAGTATGATCTAAAGCAACCCGGAAGCACATATAGGGTAAGTTAGGATCTTCCCTGGAGATGTCCCTCCCACATGGAAAGCTATCTTTAATATATGCACATATTCCATGCCCATGGCGATCTTGGGGGTCAGATTTAGAAGTTAAGTTAGAGTATCCTGAAATTGCAAACTCATCTAGGGAAATAGCCTGTCCAATGCCAGTTTCACTTAAAAATAAAAGGTCTGGTTTAGTCTCCTGTAATTGGGTTTCAACCTCTGGAATGTTAGAACGAAGACCCCTGATGTTGGAGAAGGAGACATGGTAGTAGGGGTCTACGTTGGAAGTTGGAGAACCGGGTTTAATCGTGTATTTTTTCTTGAAACTTGTCATGATGAAATTTTGGAATTTGTGGACTAGGTCGACAGATTTACTTAGAGCAGGACAGAGAGGGGAAATTAAGAGAGAAAAAGAAACGAAGAATTTTTTTTTATTTGTAGCTAATGATAAGGTAAAGCCGTAACAATTACCCACTAGTATGGCATCGAGAGGCCCCACCAGAAGCTACTGCATGGTCCAGAATCCATTCACCAAATGGCAATACAACAGCCCCAGTACTTTGCACCTGCTGATAGGACAGCCTCCTTAGTGGTTAATCCAAGGTTCGGGTCCCTGACTATCAGGCGGATAACGTCAGCCCAGACAAAACGTTTACCTCCAGCACCCTTACTAGTGACATGGCTACAAGGATAGACATAGAAACAGAAAATTTTCGCCATCTCAGCCAACTGTTCGCAAAAATACTGCCAACCCGTTCGGCAAAGAATTTATCTTTTTTTATAACTTCGTCAACTTCACCAAGCTGACAATCATAATTATCATCAAGCAGATTTGACGGCGCAAGAAAAGCGTATTGCAAGATTGTGAACTTGCGGAAATCTGCAAGATATTTCTTCAGTCAACCCGTCTATGACAGACAGCATTTCCAATCTTAACTCAGTATGAAACCTCAGTGCATCATCAGTCAATCGTTCACCATTCGTTTCTTTTTGCGGATACGATACTCCATGATTATCCTTATTTCAGAGTAGAGTTTTTTGACTCGTGTATTGCAGTGTTTACCATCTTTTCTCTAGTTGTAAGAAGGCAATCTCTCAACGACATCAGCCTGACAGAACTTTGTTGCAGATCCAGCTCCTTTTCTTGAAGATACGTCTGGGCATCATTGATTTCTGAGAGAATAGTTTTCCAACAGCTCAGAAATAAAAGAAACAGAAACGACAACATCCAGTTGAGAATTAATGGTGCATCTGATCTTGTGGTTGATTTTTCTCATTCTGTGAGCTGTTCCAGTACAATGATGACTTCTAATAATTTTTTACCACATCATTGACAGCATTTGCTCGACTACTCACTCTAGTTTCCATAGTCCGCTCGATATTAAGACCGATCAACTGCATCAAGATGTCCCAGCGATGTGTAGATGCCGAAAAGAATGAGAATAACCGGTCCAGTATGCCAAAAATATAACAGAGTGAATCGCTACAGAAGCGGCATATACACAAGCCAGATTTAAGGAATGGTTAGTGCATCGCACAAATCGAGCTTTTGGGTTTATTTCGTATATTCTTTTCTGCACACCCGATCGGTGGCGTGCATTGAATAATAGCAGCATTGTCAAATGTCTAGCCAATACAGTCATCAATCTGAATCTCATCTTTTTCAAAAGTTTAGAAATGTCCTTCGCGCTTTTACCTTTTGAGAGACATCAGGAGTGCTATCAAAAATTATGCAAAAATATTTGCTTTCTCTGATCGGATCGATGATTTTCTTTCTAACCTGCTTTGTCAAAATGCTCACAAATTTATATTGAATTTCTGGTGACAGATAAGAAGTAGCGATTTTCTTTCCCAGTTTAAGTTTCACCAAATGTTCACGGAGCACAGGATCATACTTTGCCAAAAATTTACTAATTCTAAAAAAAATCCCTTTTGTTTTTTTAAATCTCTCATCATCATGGATGTTTTCCCTGTGACTCCGTAGTGCCAGATAAATCTTTTGCAACCTCATCTTAGGTTCAATTAATGTACGAAATTTTAAATTTAAACATAATTTTTTGTGCTTTTTTTTTCCGGCGAGATTTTCAAAGTGTCCAGATGCAATCGCATAAAAAAAATAAAAGTCGAATAAAACAAAAGGAAAAATCATTTTAGCCAAGATTTTTTGTTTACTCTAAGATACAAAGTTTACATCTGCCGTACGGAAATGAAAGCTTCCAATGATTGACTTGCATTGAATTACAACTTTTGATACTGGACATAGAATGGTAAAATCATAATCTGATAAAAATAACGAAATACAGTTTACGGGTTTAGAAAGTTTACATCTGCACATTTTACACGTGTCATAAACTTGTTCATGTTTCACAAAGATACAACTGAGAAATTTTAATAATCATTTCTATACTGAATTTTCAAATGTAATGTTTATTTATCTGTGACTTTCAATCTTGAATGAATAAACGAACACAAATATATTTAAAGAAATAATTTTATTTACAATCTGTTATTTAATTAAAGAAAAGAAATTAAAAATTGGAATGAAAAATATATAAATTATTTAATTAAAGAAAAGAAACAGTTGAAATTCTAATTAAAAATTGGAATGAAAAATATATAAAAAAAGAAATTGATTTTTTGAAATAGAAATTATTGATGTTGCTTGTCATATGCGTCCGGGAAATATTATATACTATTCGACATGCCCCTATAAAAAGGGTTGTCATATACGTCCATTTTTTGCATCTTGAAATTATTGCTGTTGCTTGTCATATACGTCCATTTTTTTGCATCTTGAAATTATTGATGTTGCTTGTCATATATATCCAGTTTTTTGCATCTTGAAATTATTGGTGTTGCTTGTCATATACGTCCAGTTTTTTGCATCTTGAAATTATTGGTGTTGGTTGTCATATACATCCAGTTTTTTGCATCTTGAAATTATTGGTGTTGCTTGTCATATGCGTCCAGTTTTTTGCATCTTGAAATTATTGGTGTTGCTTGTCATATACGTCCAGTTTTTTTGTCAATAAAAATTATTGGTGTTGGTTGTCATATACGTCCAGTTTTTTGCATCTTGAAATTATTGGTGTTGGTTGTCATATACATCCAGTTTTTTGCATCTTGAAATGATTGGTCTTGCTTGTCATATACGTCCAGTTTTTTGTCAATATAAATTATTGGTGTTGGTTGTCATATACTCCAGTTTTATTCCAATATAAATTATTGGTGTTGGTTGTCATATACTCCAGTTTTTTGCAATAGAAATTATTGGTGTAGGTTTGCATAAATGGCCAGTTTTCTGCAATAGATATTATTGGTGTTTTTTTGCCGACTGTTTTTTTTCGGGTCGCAGCAGACATTTTTATAACATCATTTGTTTGACTGTCTTATTGCATAATCCTATAGATGGTGTGTATGTACGGATGAAGTGTATTCTTGTATGGAAGTATTTTAAGATTAACCTTTATTAAGAAAGTTGATTTTACCAAAAAGATCTATAACTTAAGAAAATATCGGTTTTATATATTTTAACAAATTTCGGAAATGAAGGTTTTAGGTGTTCCTCGTACATCATTGCAATGAACTTCTTTTCAGCATTATTTTGGGATATGTTAAACAAATATGTTTTGGGAATATGTTAAACTAATATGTTTTTAGTATATTCAAAAACACATTACTTTAACATATCCAAAAATCATATTAGGTTATCATATTCCAAAAATCATATTAGGTTATCATATTCCAAAAGCTTATTAGTTTAACATATTCCATATATTGGGAATATGTTAAACAAATGTTTTGGGAATATGTTAAACTAATATGTTTTTTGTATATTTCAGCATGATTTTAGGATATGTTAAATTAATATGTTTTTAGGATATATTAAACCAATATGCTTTTGGAATATGTTAAACTAATGTTTTTCGGATATGTTAAACTAATATGTTTTTCGGATATGTTAAACTAATATGTTTTTGGAATATGTTAAACTAATATGTTTTTAGGATATGTTAAACTAATATGTTTTTAGGATATGTAAAACTAATATGTTTTAAGGATATGTTAAACTAATATGTTTTTAAATATGTTAAACTAATACGTTTTTTAAATATGTTAAACTAATATGTTTTTTTTAATATGTTACACTAATATGTTTTCTAGATATGTTGAACTAATATCTGCTGTTAAGCTAATATGTTTTAATATGTTAAACTAATATTTTATGGATAAGTTAAACTAATACATTTTTGGACATGTTAAACTTATATGGTTTTGAATATGTAAAATTAATGTTTTTTCTGAAAAAATCTCCTTAGATAACAAAGAGTTTAAATTAGTTATTCTGTATTTATTCATTAATGCTGAATCAATTTGTGAAAAACAGTTTTTTTTATTTATTTATTCAGTTATCCATGGTGTTACTCTTAGTTGTTTTATTATAAGAGTGCATGAACGCTGCATTGGATCTTATTTCAATTATTTTGGGAAAAGTTTTCCTTATTCTTTATGTCGTAAAATTATTTTTGATTTGATCGACTTGTAGAAGTGCAAGTCCGCATATGTCTCACTAAGGTTGAGTTTTATGAAATAGAATATTCACGATATACATGACTATGTCTTTTCCCCACTGTGAGTTCTCATATGTGTCATTAAATTTGATTTTTTAGAACAAGAATAATCACATATTTTAAAAGAATATGGTTTTACACCAGTGTGAGTTCTCATATGTCTCACTAAACTTGACTTTTGAGTAAAAGAATAATCACATATTTTACAAGAATATGACCTTTCACCAGTGTGAGTTCTCATATGTCTCGCTAAACTTGACTTTTGAGTAAAAGAATAATCACATATTTTACAAGAATATGGCTTTTCACCAGTGTGAGTTCTCATATGCTTTAATAAATCTGATTTTTGAGAACAAGAATAATCACACATTCTACAAGAATATGGCTTTTCTTTAGTGTGAGTTCTCATATGTCTCACTAAAAGTGATTTTCGAGAAAAAGAATATTCACATATATTACAAGTATATGGTTTTTCGCCATTGTGAGTTTTAGTATGCTCTATTAAATCTGATTTCCTAGAGAAAAAATATCCACACACTTCACAAGAATATGTTTTCTCGCCAGTGTGAACTTTCATATGTGACTCTAAATCTGATTTTCCAGAACTAGAATAATCACACACTTTGCATAAAAATGTCTTTTTCTCTGTGCTAGTGTTCATATGTGTCACTAAATTTGATTCATCAGAACAATCATATTCACGTATTTCACGTGAATATGCATCTTCTGCACTGTGAGTTATTATATGTATTACTAAATTTGTTTTATTTGAACAATTATATTCACATATTTCACAAGAATATAAATTTTCTGCACTGTGAGTTCTAGTATATGTTATTAAATCTGATTCATCAGAACAAGAATATTCACATATTTCACAAGAATACATCTTAGCACCAGTAAATGTTTAGAAAAATAATGATCAGTTCAAATACATCTTTTCACAAGCAAATGTTTAGAAAAATAATGATCAGTTCGAATACATCTTTTCACCAGTAAATGCTTATAAAAATAATGATCAGTTCAAATACAAAATTTGACACCCATAACAAAAATGCAAGTTAAAAACTAGTAAAATGAATTCATCATTTTTATTCTATATTGAAGTGGAAGGGTCAGGATTCAAATCGCATATCAACATTCTTTATTTTACCCTGAATAAAATAGGCTCAATTTGATTTCAACATCCCAAAATATAAAAAAATAAAACATTAAAATGGTGTTTCAGATACATGGAGAACGGGTCTTATAAAACATAAGTGGGGTGGGGGTGAGGGGCTTAATACAAATATATCATTTTAGATATTGTTCATTCATTATTCAAGTGAAATATCAGTAAAAGTCTTACCTTTGGCTGTCTTGAAATATGAAAAAGACATAGATAGGATACCGATTTAAAACAAAAAAAAAAAAAATTATAAGCTGACATCACCTGAAATAATAAACTTCGGGTTTGATATGGAAGCCGTTAACTGACAGATTTACTTTTAAATATTTATTTTCGATATCGTATTTGTAGCCTGAAAAAAGTATTTCAATTAAATTCCTCTTTATTCTCGGAAATATCAATTTTTAATTCCTAGAACTAAGGAAATAGCAAAATTGTTCAACCATGAATATCTGCAAATAAAAAATGAAATTCAATTTTTTTAATATTTGCATTCAGTTTGTTAAATCTTAAATGGTAAAATATTTCATTAACATCCAGACTCTGAACTGATTCATTCTTTTACGTTTTAATTATTTGAATAAAATTGTCTCCGTTTACATGGTATTCATTATGACACGTTAATACGTTTTACTTTGAATGAGAATTTCAAACTGAGATTTGATCATTCCTTTGACTGTCGCTATCATTCACATGAAACAAACTTTTGTGAACGTTTTCTACCCAAATAACGAAAGCCTGGTATAATTCATAATTTGATTCATAGAGCTCTCAGGAGTTATTGACCTAGCAGACTTTACTCTGAAAAGAGATAGGACCAGGAAAATATTCATTAAAATGCTTATCCAGAAGATCTTATTAAAAAATGAAGATTTCAAATTATCAAAATTATTATGCTTTAAAATGTATTCTTTATTTCAAATTACTTTTTTGGAAATGTATATAATTGGAAAACACATTGTTAGTATGATTATAACTTGTTTCCTTAGGTTTGGTGTATACTATTAGACCTATCTGTTTTTTGCGCAAAGTCAGTGTGCTTTATGTCAACTGCGGTAATGTTGTTTATCAATTTAAATTCCAATGTGATGCTGATTTTGTGGGGCGTGATTTAATGCATTTAGAGATCCGGATAAAGCAGGACCATCCATTTAAATTTAAAAAAAAGGAAGGATAAGATTTGCGTCTCCCTTCCTCTTCAACTGGACACACTGCTATCAGCCAGCATTTGGTTGAAAGTCAATGCTGTGTCAGTAATTATATTAAAATAAAGTGTCAGTAATACAATAAAATAAAGGGGTTTAAGGTCATACGTCTTGCTGAGCTTAGAAAGCATTAACAAATTTGAATACAAAAACTTCCTTATAATTAAGGAGTGCATTATAAGTTAAAATCTCTTGGGAGAAATTAATCAATCGTTTCCTACTCACAGTTTGCCATTTAAATCGTATCAACATAAATGTATAATTAACTTATTTTAATCTTCCCTAATACTTAAAATTCCTTTAAATGCTTTTTTAAGGAGGAATACTCGTACAACTGATTTCTTTTGATGAGATAATACTTAAAATAACTACACCGACATTTCTGTTTGATCTATACATTCTTTACCTAAACCATTTACAAACATATTATGGAGTATCTTTTTACGTACACACATTTAATCATTTGCATATAAAATTATACAATTATATAAATAAATTAAAACCTTTAATCATTTTCATATAAAATTATACAATTATATAAATAAATTAAAACCTTTAATCATTTTCATATAGAATTATACAATTATATAAATGAATTAAACCATTTAATCATTTTCATATAAAATCATACAATTATACAAATGAATTAAAACATGTAATCATTGGCATATAAAATTATACAATTATATAAATGCATTAAAAAAATAATCATTTACAAATAAATTATACCATTATACAAATGAATCAAAACAATAAATAATTTACATATAAAATTATACGATTATATAAATGAATTGAAGCATTTAATCATTTAAATATAAAATTATACAATTATATAAATGAATTAAAACCTTTACTCATTTACATATACAATTAAACAATTATATAAACGAATTAAAACATTTAATCATTTGCATATACAATTGTACGATTATATAAATGATTAAAACTTTTAATCATTTGCATACAAAATCATACAATTATATAAATGAATAAAAAAATCCAATCATTTACATATAAAATTATACAATTATATAAATGATTAAAACTTTTAATCATTTTCATAATAATTATACAACTATGTAAATGAATTCAAACCTTTTATCATTTGCATATTAAATTATACAATTATATAAATGGATTAATACTTTTAATAATTTGCATGTAAAATTATACTATTATATAAATGGATAAAAACATTTAATCACTTGCATACAAAATTATACAATTATATAAATTGATTATACAATTGATTGAAAACATTATATAGAACATTTATACTCAGTTTGAAAGTAATAAACCTATGATACTAAACTCTTGCAAAACACCCATGGATGGGAATTAAAAAAAACACTACAAATTAAATAAACCGATGATGCTTAACTCTTGCAAAACACCCAACACGATGACTGCGCCGGGAATAGATTTGGAAGGAAATTAAATAACATTACAAATTAAATAAACCTATGATACTAAACTCTTGCAAAACACCCAACACGATTACTGGGCCGGAAAAATATTTTGATGGGAATTAAATAACACTACAAATTAAATAAACCTATGATACTAAACTCTTGCAAAACACCGAGCACGATGACTGGGCCGGGAATAAATTTGAATGGGAATTAAATAACACTACAAATTAAATAAACCCAAGATGATTAACCCTTGCAAAACACCCAACACGATGACTGGGCCAGGAATAAATTTGGATGGGAATTAAAAAACACTACAAATTAAATAAACCTATGATACTAAACTCTTGCAAAATACCAAACACGATGATTTGGCTGGGAATAAATTTTCATGGGAATTAAATACCACTACAAATAAAATAATCCTATGATACTAAACTCTTGCAAAACCCCCAATACGATGACTGGGCCGGGAATAAATTTGGATGGGAATTAAATAACACTACAAATTAAATAAACCTATGATACTAAACTCTTGCAAAACCCCCCAAAATTTTACCAGTAAATGTTTAGAAAAATAATGATCAGTTCAAATAGTTTTTCACCAGTAAATGTTTAGAAATAAATGATCAGTTCAAATACATCTGTTGACCAGTTAATGTTTATAAAAATAATGATCAGTTGAACTTCAGCAAAATTGTTCAACCATGAATATCTGCAATAAAAAATGAAATTCAATTTTTTTACTATTTGCATTCAGTTTGTTTTATCTTAAATGGTAAAATATTTCATTAACATCCAGACTCTGAATTAATTCATTCTTTTACTTTTTAATTATTTGAATAAAAATTGTCTCCGTTTACATGGTATT
>NC_136527.1:171493363-171633363 GCF_053919585.1 Euprymna scolopes
TCAGATCAAGAGTGAAAGAATCTTGCCAAGACAAAGAACTTCCCCAAGACGAGAGTCACTGATTTCAATTGGGGTCAGGGCGTATATGACGAAAGGAGAGAAGCTTGGTTTTCGATGCATTAAAATTTACCGGCCACCTTTTTCCCCATTGCACAGAGATCTCAAGATCAGAAAAGAGAATAAAAAATATATTGGTTATTGCTGGCCTTTGAAGTGTTGCCATAAATTGCGGTGTCGGCTGTATAAATGCTTACGAATGATCTAAGAATGTGATTTGGGAAATCCTTGATGAAGATTAAGAAGAGAGTTGGTCCCAGGATGGAATCTTGAGGGACGCCAGCGTTAATACTATGAGTTTCTGATTTCGGCCCACCAACAACTACTCTTATAAGCCTATCTAGGCATATACTTATTCTCTTTGGATGCTGAAAGCTATCTGGTCATTGCGGATTACTACAGTAAATACATAGTGATACGAAAGTTATCAGAACAGTTTGCGAGTTTGAAATTGTAGAAATTCAACTAAACACATAGAGTCTGACAATGTTGCTACCTATAACAATTTCAAATACCGGAAATTCGAATCCGATTTGAGTTACAGACATGTAACACCATTAAAACATTATCACATAATCCGTTGAATTGGTTGAGAGACAAATTCAAATAAAAAACACATTAAAAAATTCAAACAATTCAATAAATATATTTAATTTGCTTTGATAATTTTTTTGTTCGTCTGAAAACAGACTTTAATAAACGAAGTACTTTTTTTTTAAGAAAAAACAAATTTTACGATTTTTAGGGATAATAAATAAATAAATTGACTTCTTTCAATAAATAGAATGTGTCTTTTAATAAAGAGAATGTGGAGGGAGACTATCGACTATTTTTAGGGTTTTTTTTCGTAAAAAAATAATAATTAAAAAAAAAACTCATAAAAAGCAAGGCTGTATTGTATAAAAAAAATTAATAAAAAACTAGTGCAAGTCTATAAATGGGCCACAAGTAATATTTGTTACTATAAGGATCTGAAAAAAATCTTTATAATGTACCTACTTGTCACTGCATGAAAATGTCATATTCCAAACATTACGTAAATCGATCAAGTAGTTTTTTTATTTTTTTAAGAAAATCAAATATTATCGGACGTATTATCGAAGTTGCCAACAAGGGTAGAACATGCAGACCATCGAATATTTTATCAATCAAGTAGTTTTTTTTTTTTAAGAAAATCAATTTTTTAAGGAAAAACAAATTATACGATATTTAGGGATAATAAATAAATAGACTTCTTTTAATAAAGAGAATGTGGAAAACACTAGTTTTTTTTTGTTCGTCTGAAAACAAACTTTAATAAACGAAGTACTTTTTTTTTAAGAAAAAACAAATTTTACGATTTTTAGGGATAGACGGGTTTGTATTACTGTACACATAGATTCGAAAAAGTGGTCCAAAAATAAAATATACAACAAAGAAATATTAACAGTAGCTATAAAAGTTACTTTGCAACCTACCTGAATCATTTATTAGTGTTTTTAAGTAGTTTTAAATGCTCTTTATTTCATACCAAATATTAACTTTTTACGAGTCGTAAGAATTCAAGATGGCCAAAATTACTACCCCCCTTCTTCTTCGAAGAGAGAAGCCTCGTTTTCAAATTATGCTTCGCGCATATTTTTGGGGGAGGAGCTTGCCTCGTTTTCAGCACGTGTCTCTGCGGACATATGTCTCTGCGGACATTTTGCGTTTACATGTCTCTGCGGACATTTTGCGTTTCCTTTTTTTTTGTTTACATTTTTTAGAAGTTCCGTCCTCATAATGAAAGTATTTGTAAACATTACATTTAATTTAGATATTTATTGCGCACAAATACTTTTTAGTTTTTTTCTTGGGGGGGGGGAGGAATAACATATAAAGTGATCAAAACGGTAAATATTTTTTTAAGTTTACATTTTTAAGAAGTTTTGGTACTAGTGCAGAGAGTGATCTCTGGACGTAAATAATAACGTTATTATTTAAAAAGCCATTCTTAACATGGGGAGGGGAGGGTGTTTTGTACCTATTCTATGCTTTAATTTTACAATTGAATAAAAAAAAACACACCATAAAACTTTAAACTTGGAAATACGATTTGACACGGTAAGTTTGGGAAAAGGAATTATAAATAAAAAACTAGACAAAATACGGTTAAAAACTCGCTCAATATATGTTTCCATGACATAGGTTGACATGTATTCAGTGGTTTTTTAACAGTATTTTGCATATTTTTTATTTTCAACTCCTTTTCCCAAACTTATCGTGTTAAAGAGAGAGTCGGTCGCCATTCTTAATTTTCCAATACATCGATAAACATTGTATGTTTTTCGAACTGAATAAACATGTTACATTAAATAAAAACACTAAAAACATATCCAGTTAGGTAGAAAAGTAACTTATCTTGGCTTTGATAACATTTATTTAAAAACAATTTGCGCTTGAGCCATTTTTTTTTTTTTCCTCAGAAATTGGAAGTCGTTTCAGAAAAATACAGTTTCAGGAATCGATGGATATAAATTTAAAAGAAGTTTCGGAAAAGTGTATGATATAAATTTAATTTTCCGAAAAGTGTATGATTTAAAATTTAAGTTTCCGAAAACCGTATATTACTGGATGAAACATGCAGAAAAGTATGTTTGCAATATCGTGAAAATGTGATATTCGTTTTCAGCACACCCGAAAATCCCTGATGTGCTGAAAATTTCTGAAAAAAAAATGGCTCAAGCGCAAATTGTTTTTAAATAAATGTTATCAAAGCCAAGATAAGTTACTTTTCTACCTAACTGGATTTGTTTTTAGTGTTTTTATTTAATGTAACATGTTTATTCAGCTCGAAAAACATACAATGTTTATCGATGTATTAGAAAATTAAGAATGGCGACCTACTCTCTCTTTAACACGGTGAGTTTGGGAAAAGGAGTTGAAAATAATAAAATATGCAAAATACTGTTAAAACCCACTGAATACATGTCAAACTATGTCACGGAAACATATATTGAGCGAGTTTTTAACCGTATTTTGTCTAGTTTTTTATTTATAATTCCTTTTCCCAAACTTACCGTGTCAAATCGTATTTCCAAGTTTAATTAAAGTTTTATGGTGTGTTTTTTTTTATTCAATTGTAAGGTTAAAGCATAGAATAGGTACCAAGCACCCTCCCCATGTTAAGAATGGCTTTTTAAATAATAACGTTATTATTTACGTCCAGGTCACTCTCTGCACTAGTACCAAAACTTCTTAAAAATGTAAACTTAAAAAAATATTTACCGTTTTGATCACTTTATATGTTATTCCCCCCCCTCAAGAAAAAAAAACTAAAAAGTATTTGTGCGCAATAAATATCTAAATTAAATGTAATGTTTACAAATACTTTCATTATGAGGACGGAACTTCTAAAAAATGTAAACAAAAAAAAAGGAAACGCAAAATGTCCGCAGAGACATGTAAACGCAAAATGTCCGCAGAGACATATGTCCGCAGAGACACGTGCTGAAAACGAGGCAAGCTCCTCCCCCAAAAATATGCGCGAACTATAATTTGAAAACGAGGCTTCTCTCTTCGAAGAAGAAGGGGGGTAATAATTTTGGCCATCTTGAATTTTTACGACTCGTAAAAAGTTAATTGGTATGAAATAAAGAGCATTTAAAACTACTTAAAAACACTAATAAATGATTCAGGTAGGTTGCAAAGTAACTTTTATAGCTGCTGTTGATATTTCTTTGTTGTATATTTTATTTTTTGACCACTTTTTCGAATCTATGCGTACAGTAATACAAACCCGACCTTTATATATATTTATATATATGTGGGGACATTTTACAACATTGCGTTACTTCTCTATCAAAGGAGAAGGTAATACATGGGAGGGCGTAAAACATGACAAGTAAAGCCAGAATCTTGACAACCCGACAACGCGACCGCGACACTTGGCTGAAATGCACAAACAAACTAGAAACAGCTACTACACTTCCATCGTTAGTCGTTGAATGCATGTAAAACATCAGGTTTAAGTCTGGAATTATAAGTTCAGGTCATCGTAAAGTTAACGGAATCAAATCTGATAAAAATAAGTCGCAATTTTCATAATGTAATCATGTGATTATTGTTTTGTTTCTTGTTGGTTCAAATCTAGTTTTTGTTATTTGATTGACTTCGCTATTTGTTCAATTCCTTCCTTTTTGAATTGTTTATGTGAAATATTCAGTTTTGCATTTTTTTTATATTTGGATTATTTGGATTACTGTTCTCATCTTGGATGTAAACAGTAGTTCGACTAATCCAAATAATAATGAAATGTTCAATCTTTTACACGAGGAACAAAATAATGATTACACCGTTTTACGATGAACATAAGTTCTTTGTTCTGAAGCAGTTGATTTTTTCTTCTTATAATAAGTTCACGTTTAAATCGTGTTTTTCATCTTTTAATTTTGATTCTTTTATATTTTCATATATTTAATTGCTTAATGAATTGGACACACACAAAACAAATTTGTATCAATTTACTAAAGATTATATTAAGAAATCCTAACAAACAAACAAATTTTCTGCGTTGGACACAAAAGAAAAACGATTTTTTTTTTCGTATTACATTCCTGGAATGAAAGGTAAGTTTGTTATTTTCACTTTACAAAATTATAATTCCACAACTTTAAAATAATCTTAAATAGGTACAAGTGCACTTATTGATCCGTGCTGAAATAACGTTATTATTTAAAAAGCCATTCTTAACACGGGGAGGGTGTTTTTCGTGCCTATTCTGTACTTTAACCTTGCAATTGAATAAAAAAGCATATAAAACTTTAATTAAACTTAGAAATATTAATAATAATCTTAAATAGGTACATTATTGATCCGTGCTGCTGCTGAAATAATAACGTTACTATTTAAAAAGCCATTAACATTGAGAGGGGAGGGTGTTTCGTACCTATTTACAATTGAATAAAAAAAAATATACAAAAGCATATTAAACTTTAATTAAACTTAGAAATATTAATAATAATCTTAAATAGGTACATTATTGATCCGTGCTGCTGCTGAAATAATAACGTTACTATTTAAAAAGCCATTAACATTGAGAGGGGAGGGTGTTTCGTACCTATTTACAATTGAATAAAAAAAAACATACAAAAGCATATAAAACTTTAATTAAACTTAGAAATATTAATAATAATCTTAAATAGGTACATTATTGATCCGTGCTGCTGCTGAAATAATAACGTTACTATTTAAAAAGCCATTAACATTGAGAGGGGAGGGTGTTTCGTACCTATTTACAATTGAATAAAAAAAAACATACAAAAGCATATAAAACTTTAATTAAACTTAGAAATATTAATAATAATCTTAAATAGGTACATTATTGATCCGTGCTGCTGCTGAAATAATAACGTTACTATTTAAAAAGCCATTAACATTGAGAGGGGAGGGTGTTTCGTACCTATTTACAATTGAATAAAAAAAAAACATACAAAAGCATATAAAACTTTAATTAAACTTAGAAATACGATTTAAAAAAAATAGCTCGGATCAGTAAGTGCACTAGCACCCTTTAATATTAAAATAAGTTTATTTTTTCACTTTACAACAATATTATTCAACAACTTTAAAATAATCTTAAATATTAAAATAAGTTTATTTTTTATTGCGATCCAATATGAAAGGTAAGTTATTTTTTTACGCTTTAAAAAAATCCCCATTCAATAACTTTCAAAATAATCTGAAACATTTTTTTTTGCAATCTCCCTCCAAAATATGGATTCTTAAAATAATATTAAACATAAAAAGTTTTAATTTTATTGCAATCCAATAAAAAATATTGATTTCGTGAATAAAAATGTGTTTATTTCAGTAAAATTTACGTGATTTCTGCGAAAACCCTAATGTGTATCATAAACACAATAATTTGATTCGAAGTTGATTCAATTGTTTGACAACTGAACAAAAAACTGTTTTTTCGGCATTTAATATATATATATATATATATATATATATATATATATATATATATGTGTGTGTATATGTGTGTTTATACATGTATACATATATGTATATATATATGTGTGTGTGTATATATGTGTGTGTATATACATGTATACATATATATATGTATATATATGTGTATATATGTGTGTATATATATGCATATAAATATGTATATATGTATATATATTTATGTATATATATTTATGTATATATATGTGTATATATATGTGTGTGTATGTATATGCATATATATATATATGTATGTATATATGTATATGTGTGTATATGTGTGCATATATATGTATGTATATGTATGTATATATATATGTATATGTATGTATATATATATGTATATGTATATATGTTGTATGTATATATATGTATGTATATATGTATCTATATGTGCATATATATGTATATATATGTATATACATATGTATGTATATATATATATACATATGTATATATATGTTATATACATATACATAATTTTATATAGATATACAGTTCTGAGGAAGAAACAATTAAAATAGAATGCTTTCATACATCTAGTGATCTCTACTATGAAGGGGTGGGATTTAGCTGCTTATCGGGTTTGTCACGAGTATTTTCATTAAGGTCGTACAAGAGTTTGTAGAGATATAGGATATTTTCAAGTGTAAGTAATTTTCTAGCAGGGTAGAGAGCCCACTTTCTTCGCAGCAGTCTTGGCAATTATCTTTGTGTATCTATTCAAACTCACGTTTCCTTCCTTTGACAGAGTTAAAAGTAGACTTCGTAGCCTAGTGGGTGGTGCAATTTTCTCTTCCCTGCAACCTCTTTCTCATAGCCTGTCTCTGCTTTAAAATTAGTTTCATGGTAAGTCCTCATCTGAGTTTCAGTCTATAGCCCCGCTTGCCACACTTTCGCAAGAAACACTCGTCTAGCTGAAAAAATTATCAATAATTTCCCCCACTCTTGATCTGCGCCTGAACATAAACATATATTCCATGAACAAAGTTTCTTTCTTAGAATACAAACCTGTGGAACTCTTCCATTTGCCTGCTTTCCAGCTGACTATAATATCGTCATTTTCAAGTTCAACGTAAACATGTTCTTAATGATGCGTTTCCCTTAAGTAATCCAATTTACCAACAATTAAGACGACAGTGTTACATTGACCACTGTATGCTAATTAACCCCCATCCTCGAGTTGCATCTGGGCCTTAATAATGGTGACTCTTTTGTAAATAACATCATAAGTCAAACGTAGGTATCTAAAATTTCAAATGTAAAATTTTCACTGACTCTAAAAAATATAATAATTTATTATGATTTCTTAAACTTGAAAAAATATATTAATTATTGTGTAAAAACAACTTTGAAAAAATAACAAATGTTACAAACTATTAAAAACTAAGGTCGCAAATTTAAATCCAACATGTTTCAGCATTTTATAAGAACATATTCTGTGAAGATCATAAAATTCTATAAATTCTATAAACAAAAAGGATAAATCACAAACAAAATGGATAATGCCAGCTCAGAAATGTTAGGTAAGCCTATCTTATCCAATGCTCACCAAACAATGAAGTACAACCGTACAATATATATATTGTCTGATTATTATGTAAAGATGAATTAGTATTGATACAACACACAAACATTTTAAGAGCCAATCGATTTGGCAGGTGAGTTGTTACACATAATGCAATTTAATATCCGGGTAAAGTCTGCTATACAAACAGTAAAGATGGTATTTGACAATATGGCTACTCAGGCTTCATTGAATTAGCATATCTTTCAATATACCACTTAAAAACATTGGATGTTAAAGGGAGAAACACTTTAAAGTCGTTAACAAATGATAATCATATTAAATCATATTTAATTCAATAAAAACTCAATAATAATGATAATCATATGAAATAATATTTAATTCAATAAAAAATCAATAATGAAAATCATGTGAAATCATATTTAATTCAATAAAAACTCAATAATAATGATAATCAAATAAAATAATATTTAATTCAATAAAAAATCAATAATAATGAAAAATCATGTGAAATCATATTTAATTCAATAAAAACTCAATAATAATGATAATCAAATGAAATAATATTAAATTCAATAAAAAAACTAAAAAATCATGAAAATCATAATTCAATAAAAACTCAATAATAATGATGATCATATGAAATAATATTAAATTCAATAAAAAAACTCAATAATAATGATGATCATATGAAATAATATTTAATTCAATAAAAAACTCAATAATAATGATAATTATATGAAATTTTATTTAATTCAATAAAAAACTCAATAATAATGATAATCATATGAAATAATCTGTAATTCAATAAAAACTCAATAATAATGAAAATTATATGAAATCATATTTTATTCAATAATAATAATAATATTAAATTCAATAAAAAACTCAATAATAAAGATGATGATATGAAATAATATTTAATTAAATAAAAAACTCAATAGCAATGATTATCATATTAAATAATACTTAATTCAATAAAAAACTCCAAGATAATGTCAATCATATGAAATATTGAATTCAATAAAAAAATCAATAATAATTATAATCATATGAAATATTTAATTCAATAAAAACTCAATAATAATGATAATAATATGAAATAATATTTTATTAAATAAAAAACTCAGTAATAATCATAATCATATGAAATAATATTTAATTCAATAAAAACTCAATGATATTATAATCATGTGAAATAATACGTTATTAATAAAAAAAAACTCAATTTAATGATAATCATATGAAATTTTATTTATTCAATCATAATGATAATCATATGAAATCTTATTTTATTCAATAAAAACTCAATAATAATGATAATCATATGAAATAATATTTCATTCAATAAAAAACCTCAATAATAATGATAATCATATGAAATAATATTTAATTCAATAAAAACTTAATAATATTATAATCATATGAAATATTATTTTAATCAATAAAAAAACTCATTTATTTTAATTCAATAAAAAACTTAATAATGATAATCATATAAAATAATATTTTATTCAATAAAAAATCAATAATAACGATAATCATATGAAATAATATTTTATTCAATAAAAACTCAATAATAATGATAATCATATGAAATAATATTAAATTCAATAAAAAAACTTAATAATAATGATAATCATATGAAATAATATTAAATTTATAAAAACTCAATAATAATGGTAATCATATGAAATAATATTTTATTCAACAAAAAAATCAATAATAATGACAAGTTTGTGCTCGTTTGACTTGTTGATCTAGTGTTAATTAATTCACTGTTCAGGTACCTCGTTATAATACATCATCATATTCCAGTACCTTTCACTTCAAAGCTGTAGACGTGGAGCTCTACTCTGTCCGTTTTCATTGCTTATAACAATTCACTATAAAATCTCTTAAAACTATATTCCTTAAAAATAGGAAACAGAATTAACTTTTTAAATATAAAACCATTTTTATAGATTTATTATTAAATGTGCTGATCTTACATGTGATTAAGTTTAAAAAAATATTTATATTAAGCTGAATTAGAGATGAACAGATATTTTCTTCATTAGTTTGGAATAATAGAATTGAGACATTGAGAAATACACGAGAAGAAATAGAAAATGTAATTGTCCCAAGCAAGGAAAATATCAATCTATATGTGGTAGTTGTATTGTTATAAAATGTTTAGTTAAAAATCAAAATGATATAGGTTTAATGTTTGTGTATCTTAATAATAATTTAAATATTTTGTCTTACTAATATTAAATATAAAACATTAAACTCGCTTATAAGTTAAACGTCTATGACTACAAATAATTTTAACGTTCAGATGAATTAAGAATGAACAAATATTTTCAAATAAAACATTCCAACGCAAATGTTCACTATTTTCGTCTTAAACAGTAGACGCCTTACAAGCATAAACAAAGGAGAATGTTTGGATTTTGATGTTTGTGTGATTAGTTGGGAGTAAGTACGTTGGTGCAGAGTATATACTTGAGACTTTTTTAGAAGTCGAAGACAAATATTGTCTTGATAGTTGCACGAAGCCATATTTGGCAACAATAAACAATACATATGGTAATCTTAGCTTTGTTAACGTATAGGATACTCTTATGTGATTTTCTAGCAAGGTTTTAGCAGGCTTTGTAATATCTTTACTATGTTAATTGTGTATTAAAAAATAAAAAAATTGTTTTAATCATAGTTAAAGATTAAATATTAACTTGCTGATGAGTTAAACACATGTAGTAACAACAATTTCTATGTTCAAATGAATTAGCGATAAACGGATTTCCTTAAACAATCTATAAATTTTAATAATATGTTTACATTTGAGAAATATATACGGAAAACAAAAAATAACTAATAAAAATAAATGTACAGATTTTACTGTAGATTTTTTCCAACCGAATTAGTTTCGTTTTTTGCATTAAATAAGTCTCTTTTAAGAAAGTGTTGAGAGTTTTATTGAATTTACATTTTCCTATATCAAGTATCCCTATATACAAATATTAATTACACCATTCTTAATATTAATATATATATATATATATATATATATATATATATATATATATATATATATATATATATATATATATATATATATATATACAGTATATGCATGTGCTTTAGGAAGGCAAGAAACAGATGTTTTCTAATGAACGTAGATATATTTGCCTCATTATAACAATGACAAATATTACATTAAGATTGTCACACACACATGCACGCATGTACACATTTTTCTTAAAACAAAAAACGTTTATAATGTATATATATTCAATAATCATATCTTAAAATTGCAATTGTTTATTAAACTCAATGAAAATGATTTACACTTTCACGTGTTTCATTGCATAAACCAATGAAGTCATCAGACTTTTAATCATCAAAGAAAAAAATGTTCATTTTTACTTGCTCTAAAAAGGAAACGTAATTTTTAACCTGGTTAGAAAGGTTTTAAAGACATAAAAATCCAAAATCCAGGAAGAAAAGAGTAAAGAAATTTTAAAATTTTACCATGACAAATACTACATCAAGATTGTCATACACACACACGCACGCATGTACACATTTTCCTTAAAACAAAATACGTTTATAATATATATATTCAATAAACATAATATAAAAAAATGTATAGATTTTACTGTAGGTTTCCCAACCAAAAAAGTTACATTTTTGGCATTAATTAAGTCTCTTTAAATCAATTGTCGATTGTTTTGATAAATTTACTGATATTCGTGCATGTGCTTTAGTAAAGCAACAAACTCTGATGAACGTCGATATATTTCTCTCATAACAATCGTAAATATTACATGACCATTTTCACGTTGTATATAATGTATATATTCAATAAACATATCTTAAAATTGCAACGGTTTATTTCTCTCATAACAATCGTAAATATTACATGACCATTTTCACGTTGTATATAATGTATATATTCAATAAACATATATTAAAATTGCAACGGTTTATTAAACTCATAACAATCGTAAATATTACATGACGATTTTCACGTTGTATATAATGTATATATTCAATAAACATATCTTAAAATTGCAACGGTTTATTAAACTCATAACAATCGTAAATATTACATGACCATTTTCACGTTGTATATAATGTATATATTCAATAAACATATCTTAAAATTGCAACGGTTTATTTCTCTCATAACAATCGTAAATATTACATGACCATTTTCACGTTGTATATAATGTATATATTCAATAAACATATCTTAAAATTGCAACGGTTTATTTCTCTCATAACAATCGTAAATATTACATGACCATTTTCACGTTGTATATAATGTATATATTCAATAAACATATCTTAAAATTGCAACGGTTTATTAAACTCATAACAATCGTAAATATTACATGACCATTTTCACGTTGTATATAATGTATATATTCAATAAACATATCTTAAAATTGCAACGGTTTATTTCTCTCATAACAATCGTAAATATTACATGACAATTTTCATGTTGTATATAATGTATATATTCAATAAACATATCTTAAAATTGCAACAGTTTATTTCTCTCATAACAATCGTAAATATTACATGACGATTTTCACGTTGTATATAATGTATATATTCAATAAACATATCTTAAAATTGCAACGGTTTATTAAACTCATAACAATCGTAAATATTACATGACCATTTTCACGTTGTATATAATGTATATATTCAATAAACATATCTTAAAATTGCAACGGTTTATTAAACTCATAACAATCGTAAATATTACATGACCATTTTCACGTTGTATATAATGTATATATTCAATAAACATATCTTAAAATTGCAACGGTTTATTTCTCTCATAACAATCGTAAATATTACATGACCAGTTTCACGTTGTATATAATGTATATATTCAATAAACATATCTTAAAATTGCAACGGTTTATTAAATCTATAACAATCGTAAATATTACATGACGATTTTCACGTTGTATATAATGTATATATTCAATAAACATATCTTAAAATTGCAACGGTTTATTTCTCTCATAACAATCGTAAATATTACATGACGATTTTCACGTTGTATATAATGTATATATTCTATAAACATATATTAAAATTGCAACGGTTTATTAAACTCATAACAATCGTAAATATTACATGACGATTTTCACGTTGTATATAATGTATATATTCAATAAACATATCTTAAAATTGCAACGGTTTATTAAACTCATAACAATCGTAAATATTACATGACGATTTTCACGTTGTATATAATGTATATATTCAATAAACATATCTTAAAATTGCAACGGTTTATTTCTCTCATAACAATCGTAAATATTACATGACCATTTTCACGTTGTATATAATGTATATATTCAATAAACATATCTTAAAATTGCAACGGTTTATTAAACTCATAACAATCGTAAATATTACATGACCATTTTCACGTTGTATATAATGTATATATTCAATAAACATATCTTAAAATTGCAACGGTTTATTTCTCTCATAACAATCGTAAATATTACATGACGATTTTCACGTTGTATATAATGTATATATTCAATAAACATATCTTAAAATTGCAACGGTTTATTAAACTCATAACAATCGTAAATATTACGTGACCATTTTCACGTTGTATATAATGTATATATTCAATAAACATATCTTAAAATTGCAACGGTTTATTAAACTCATAACAATGGTAAATATTACGTGACCATTTTCACGTTGTATATAATGTATATATTCAATAAACATATCTTAAAATTGCAACGGTTTATTAAACTCATAACAATGGTAAATATTACATGACAATTTTCACGTTGTATATAATGTATATATTCAATAAACATATCTTAAAATTGCAACGGTTTATTAAACTCATAACAATCGTAAATATTACATGACCATTTTCACGTTGTATATAATGTATATATTCAATAAACATATCTTTAAATTGCAACGGTTTATTAAACTCATAACAATCGTAAATATTACGTGACCATTTTCACGTTGTATATAATGTATATATTCAATAAACATATCTTAAAATTGCAACGGTTTATTTCTCTCATAACAATCGTAAATATAACATGACGATTTTCACGTTGTATATAATGTATATATTCAATAAACATATCTTAAAATTGCAACGGTTTATTTCTCTCATAACAATCGTAAATATTACATGACGACTTTCACGTTGTATATAATGTATATATTCAATAAACATATCTTAAAATTGCAACGGTTTATTTCTCTCATAACAATCGTAAATATTACATGACGACTTTCACGTTGTATATAATGTATATATTCAATAAACATATCTTAAAATTGCAACGGTTTATTTCTCTCATAACAATCGTAAATATTACATGACCATTTTCACGTTGTATATAATGTATATATTCAATAAACATATCTTAAAATTGCAACGGTTTATTTCTCTCATAACAATGGTAAATATTACATGACCATTTTCACGTTGTATATAATGTATATATTCAATAAACATATCTTAAAATTGCAACGGTTTATTTCTCTCATAACAATCGTAAATATTACATGACGACTTTCACGTTGTATATAATGTATATATTCAATAAACATATCTTAAAATTGCAACGGTTTATTTCTCTCATAACAATCGTAAATATTACATGACGACTTTCACGTTGTATATAATGTATATATTCAATAAACATATCTTAAAATTGCAACGGTTTATTTCTCTCATAACAATGGTAAATATTACATGACCATTTTCACGTTGTATATAATGTATATATTCAATAAACATATATTAAAATTGCAACGGTTTATTAAACTCAATAAAAATGATTTACATTTTCAGAGCATATGTAACATATTTGACTTTATTAAACATTAAATTCACATACATATTGTTTACATTACTGCGCCTTACACGTGTTTCATTGCATAAACCATAAAAATCATCAGACTTTTCATTCATCAAAGAAAATGATTATTTTTCTTGGTTCAAAAATGAAACGTAATTTTACAGCGAATTAAAAAGGTTTAAAAGATATAAATATCCCAAAGCACGTACAAAAAGTTAAGGAAAAGTAATTTTAAAACGAATTAAAAAGGTTTAAAAGACAGTAATAAATCTACTGGTTTTAGACACAACATTAATATGCAGAACAAAGAAGTTGTTCGGAGACCATGGGTTGAATAGGCTAATTTTACAGGTAATATTTAAATTCATATTAAGCATTTTTTAGCTGAAAAGGGGAGCCCTACACTAGCAGTGTCAGAAATTTCGTGAAAATAGTGAATAATTCCACCCCATCTTTCCAAGCTTATAACTCCTCGAAAAATGTAATTCAAGCCCTAATTTTTTTTTCAATTAAAGGAGTAAGGACCAAGGTTTTATTTAAAAAAAAAAAAAACAAAACAATGTGTTTTTTTTTTTTAAAAGGTTTTAAACTTCGGACTTTACAGGTAAATTTCTAAAAAACTGATTTTTTTTTGTTTTAAATTTGAATATATTATTTATTGACCTTTTCTCTTCAATTTGTGATATATAAACCTATTAAACATAAATTAATTATTTACTTTTTAATAGACATTTCAAAATGAGAGGCGTAAATTATTCGACCCCCTATCTTTCTAAGCTTATAACTCCTCGAAAAATGTAATTCAAGCCCTAATTTTTTTTTCAATTAAAGGAGCAAGGACCAAGGTTTCATTAAAAAAAAAAAAAAGACAAAAAGAAAAAATGTGTTCTTATAAAATAAGGTTTTAAACTTCGGACTTTACAGGTAAATTTCTAAAAAACTGATTTTTTTTTTGTTTTAAATTTGAATATATTATTTATTGACCTTTTCTCTTCAATTTGTGATATATAAACCTATTAAACATAAATTAATTATTTACTTTTTAATAGACATTTCAAAATGGGGGGGGGCGTGAAAATGGGGGGGCGTGAAAATGGGGGGGCGTGAATTTAAAAAAAACGTTTGTCTAAAATATTATATTCGGTTTATTGGAAAGAACATAAAATTTCACATTGACCCTGAAAATATCGTAAAAATAGAATCAATAGAAAAATTTTGAGAGATTTTTAAAATTTAAAAATTTAAAAATATTGAGTTTAAAAATTGAAAAATATTGAGTTCGGAAAATTCATTACTGTTTTAAAAAAAAAATAAAAATATTTTTATTACTTTTAAAACAACTGTAATAGTTTATTTTGGAAGTATAATCTATAAAGAAAATAAATAACCCACTTTTAACAGAGAAATTACGAGATTTTTATATTGTATTCGCAGTTTCGTGTTAGGGGTGTCAAAAATTCCTACAAAAATTCTGATACTGCTAGCCCTACACCACGATCAGGAAAGGGTTATAATGGCTGCTCAAGACCAGGGATTGATGAGCAATGCATTCAAGAAATGGCAAGTATCAGTAATGACAACGAATGCAGGAGAACAAGAGAATTGGAATGTGTGAGTCAGCATTAATATGCAGAAGAAAGAGGTAAGATTAGTTCGTAGACGATGAGTTGAATAGTTAAATTTCACAGGCCACATTTAAATTCATACTAAGCTTTCAACATTAATACATTTTAATATTTTATACTATTAGAAGATGAAAATAATTAGGATAAAAATCATAAAGAAACTAAAAAATATACGAATAAATAAAATAGGCTAAAAAAAGTTGGATGAAATAATTCGTTGAATGCTAGTAACAATTTCTTGAATTTAAAAAATTAAGAAATTATTTTAATAAAAATTAAAATAATTACTAAGAATATATACGATAATAAGAATATAATGTATGTGGTATACGAATATGTTTTACCAGACGTTAATTAAAAAATGAAATTCTGATAATCGATTATTACAATTGCTGATATTATTTGTATAATAAAATATAAGAATTATAATAATGCATTCAAAAGCGTTGGATGAAAAAAATTGTTGAATGAAAAAATGTTTATTTCTAAAATAAAAGTAAAAAAAGAACCTAATTCTGTTGCATTAAGTTCGCTATTATGACTATTAATAAATATGTCATGTTATGAAAATATCCAGTTTAATATCAAACAAATCAATAAGCGGCTATATTTCTACACATATGACTTAAAACGAAAGCTATTTTAAAAGACCATATTAGTATCCATTGCTAAGTAACTAGATTATATATTGATTTGTATTATTAACTTTAATTTACTGAGTATTTAAATTCATTTTTATTGGATTAGAAACTTATATTTCTATCGTTAGCAATATATTTTTATAATTACCAGTAGCAACTATAGTAGTTGTATGTTTATTGTTCCTATAAATTCTTACTATTTTTATTATTATCAGTAGCAAATTCTTACTACATTATTGTTTATTTTACTTTATTAATTGCATAATTCCTTCATCTATTACAAAATACTATGAATATTATTTTAAGACTATACAATATGAATATGAATTAAGAATTTATTTCTGTGATTTTTAAATGTGTTATAAAGTTATGTTTCTGGTTTTGTTGGCATAATTAAAAAAAAATAATGATATTAAAATATTAAATTTTTTTTTTTATTTGCAGACGTCCCTGCTTGAATGTTGAATATTAAGGGACCCTCCTTCTTGAACAGTATTCTATATACAATTTTTTCCTTACATGGATGACAACAAAAACGGTAGCAGACAACTTTATTAGACATATATCTGTGAAGAGTTTTTTTTCTGGATTGTTTAGCAAATAGCGATAAGAACACATATTTAAATTTGTGAAATTTCTGTATATGTTTTTATAAATAATAAGATATCGAATTTTACATTTCAGAAAAAAATGCTCATTTACAAAATAGAATATTATAACTTTTTCACTACGACATATCTATTATCAAACGAATGAAAAGTCATAAAATTAAAATTTCTAAAGAATAAAATTTAACTTCCATAAAACAATTATTTACACTACGAAATATCACTTATCCAATCAATTAAATGATAGAAATTGAAATTTCATAAGCATAAAATCAAACTTGCATCAACAACTCCAGATTAAAACTGAAAACATCAGGATAAAATCTCATATTGCTTATAACTTGGTTGTGATAATTTGCGCCAGGAGCAATTTATTTTAAATATGAATATACACATTACAGAAAAGCCACATTATTGTGAAGTGTGTGGCTAATATTGTTTAAAAAAATCAAAATTAGTGATACATATGAGAACTCACCCTGAGGAAAAGCGACATTCTTGTAAAGTGTGTGGATATTCTTTTATGGAAAAATCAAAGTTAGTGATACATATGAGAACTCACACTGGGAAAAAGCCACATTCTTGTAAAGTGTGTGGATATTTTTGTTCTGAAAAATCAGTATTAGTGAAACATATGAGAACTCACACTAAGGAAAAGCCATATTTTTGTGGAGTGTGCGGCCATTCTTTTTCTGAAAAATCAAATTTAGTTACACATATAAGAATTCACACTGGGGAAAAACCACATTCTTGTGAACTGTGCGGATATTCTTGTTCACACAAATCATCATTAGTGAGACATATGAGAACTCACACTGGAGAAAAGCCACATTCTTGTGAAGTGTGTGGATATTCTTATTCTAAAAAATCAGTATTAGTGACACATATGAGAACACACACTGGGGAAAAGCCACATTCTTGTGACGTGTGTGGATATTCTTGTTCTATAAAATCAGCATTAGTGACACATATGAGAACTCCCACTGGGGAAAAGCCACATTCATGTGAAGTGTGTGGATATTCTTGTTCTCGCAAATCTTATTTAGTGTACCATATGAGAACTCACACTGGGGAAAAGCCATATTCTTGTGAAGTGTGTAGATATTCTTGTTCACACAAATCATCATTAGTTACACATATGAGAATTCACACTGGAGAAAAGCCACATTCTTGTGAAGTGTGTGGATATTCTTATTCTCACAAATCAACATTAGTGACACATATGAGAACACACACTGGGGAAAAGCCACATTCTTGTGACGTGTGTGAATATTCTTGTTCACACAAATCACTATTAGTGACACATATGAGAACTCACACTGGGGAAAAGCCACATTCATGTGAAGTGTGTGGATATTCTTGTTCTCGCAAATCACATTTAGTGTCACATATGAGAATTCACACTGGGGAAAAGCCATATTCTTGTGAAGTGTGTAGATATTCTTGTTCACAAAAATCATCATTAGTTACACATATGAGAACTCACACGGGGGAAAAGCCACATTCTTGTGATGTGTGTGGATATTCTTGTTCTGAAAAATACATATTAGTGAGACATATGAGGACTCACACTGGGGAAAAGCCACATTCTTGTGAAATGTGTGGATATTCTTGTTCTCACAAATCATCATTAGTTACACATATGAGAACTCACACTGGGGAAAAGCCACATTCTTGTGAAGTGTGCGGATATTCTTGTTCTCAAAAATCATCATTAGTTACACATATGAGAACTCACACTGGGGAAAATTAAAATCAAAGATCCCCCATGTAAACAGGAATTAGACGATTACTGGAGACCCTTATTTGAAAGGAGGAAGTACATAACGAAGAGGCCCAGTGGATCGGGGATATTATCAATGCAAATAAAAATAAAAGAGAAATGCCAGAGCCAGAAATAACGCCAGATAAATAAGATCAAAGCTGGCACGAGCATCAAATCACAAGAAACCTGGCATCGACAACATATCTAACTTCTGGTTAAAACAGCTAACAGCATTGCATGATCATTATAGCAGATGTTTCACCAGAATGTTGAAAGCTTATAAAGCGACACCATCATGGCTATTAAAAGGCGATACAAGCTTAATAGTAAAAAGCGCAGAAACCAAAAACCCCAGCAAATATCGCCCAATATGCTGTCTAACCACCACTTACAAGCTATTCACTGGATTAATAGCTGACAACATATATGAACACCTTTTATCCGGTGATTATCTTGAGGACGAACAAACAGGATTTAGGAAAAACTGCCTGGGCACCAAATATCAATTGCTTATCAATAAGACCATTTTGGAAGATTGCAGGAAAAGAAAAAGAAATCTAAATATGGCATGGATAGATTATCAGAAAGCATTTGATAGTGTACCCCATTCGTGGATACTAAAATAGCTTGAATTATATAAAATCCACCCGACCATACGAGAAATTTTAGCTGCCCAAATGAAGGAGTGGCAAACATCCATTACCTTAAACCATAACGGGGGAAGGATATCCATCCCAAATATAAGAATAAAAAAAGGAATCTTCCAAGGAGACAGTTTATCTCCTCAACTATTTTGCCTGGCAATTGATCCTCTAAGTAAGCTTCTAAAGAACTGTCAAGGTGCTTATAATCTAAGCTACAGCCGCCAAAGAGAATCCTCCAAGTTAATAAACCATTTATTTTTCATGGATGATCTTAAGCTCTATGCTAGCTCAGATAGGGATTTAGATAATCTACTGAAAATTGTCCACACTTTTTCTAATGACATCAAAATGAAGCTCGGGCTGAAAAAGTGTGCTATGTGTACTCTGAAAGCTGGCAAGAAGATATCTACTGAAAATATACAGCACGATGAAAATAGTGTAGTCAGAGAACTGGATGAACAGGAAACATACAAATACCTCGGCATTGATGAAAATGAGTCCATCCAGCATTCCAAGATGAGAGAGAAACTAAGCCAAGAATATTTACGCCGGGTAAGAAAAATCTGCAAAACTGAAATCACAAACAAGAACAAAATTACGGCAATTAACCAACTTGCCATCCCAGTACTAACATATAGTTTTGGCATTATTGACTGGCCTCAGAAAGACATAAATTGGCTTGACACAAAGACAAGGAAAATGTTAACCTTGTACCGAGTTATTTATCGAAATCAGTGCATGCCTCGTTTGTACCTACCCAGGCGAGGAGGTATGGGACTCTCGGAAGTCAATCATCAACACAGAGCCACAATCGTCAGCATAGGTCAGTACATAAGTTCCTGTAACCCCAAGCTTATGAAAATTAAATACCATTATCAGAATCGAGCAAGTAGCACAACATCTATAACACAACTTGCCACTCATTTTGGAAAAGATTGCCTTACAAATGATACTGAGAACCCAAATAAGCCTGCCACTGACATAGCCCAGAAAAGTCGGAAAAATACACTAGCCAGTTCCATAGTGTTAAAACAGAAGAATGGACCAAACATAAACGGGCAAAATACCTACCGACTGAACTATCCCAAGAATATATTGATAGGGATGGTTCCCTGACTCAAAAGAGGATCCCTCCATTACGACCAAGAGAGGTTGATATTGGCTGCACAAGACCAGGGTCTCATGACAAACGCCTTCAAAAAAAATGTGTGGTCTAAGCAACAATAATAAATGCAGGTTCTGTATCACTGAGGTTGAGAGTGTGGGCTACCTGATTTCTGGTTGCAAAGTCCTACTTGGAGACGGTTATTATACAGATCGTTTTAATACAATATATATATATATGTATATATATATATATATATATATATATATACATCAATTATGTGTTCACTAAGAAATAAGAGCAAGCAGATTAACCTCCACAGAGAATGTGAACACATGTCTCACGAGGAAGAGAAACGGATTTTATATACTGCAATGGAGTATATTGTTAGAAATCCAAATCCCAAAAGACAAACAATGAGAGTTTGGCGGTGCAAACAAAACACCACGGTGGAAAAAAAAGCTTCCAAATTAGCTGACTTTTGGCTGAATAAAATTGTTTTAGATCAAGCAATTACTTGTCGCCTCTGGTAGAATCATCTGGAGGCTCAATGTAAAATATTGCATAAAAGTAAGGTTAGAGCTAAAGAAATTAATCAGGAAACCCGTGAGCCGCTTTCCAGAACTTTTTAAAAGATGAAAAAGGAAAGGAAAAAAGGTTGTTATGTGGATTTAAGTAATAAATTTTAATGAATTTTTTTCATTATTACAAAGAATCCAAATTTTATTACTCTCTATTCAGACTAACAATATATAATTCAAATGCCCCACCTCAGCAGCATCGACCTATTACTATGTGGTATTAGATGAAGTAGATAGTGTTCAAAAACACTAATAACCAATTATCTAGCGAGTCGTTACAGTTGAACGATTAACATTTTTAGAACTAAGAGCGAACTCTGAATGTTGAACTCAACTCAACGAGATTCTGAAAGTATTTTTCTGGGAACGTATAAAAAGCAAAGATAAGATTATTTAACAGGTAAAACGTTATAAATAAATTGAAATAAATTGACTTCACATTTTTCGATTATTTTTTGTTTAGATTCAATTGTGTTGATCATTATAAAAAGTGTAAGTGGAAAATAGTAGATGATTTTAAAAAATTGACTTCACATTTTTCGATTATTTTTTTCATCAAAATTTGAAAAGGATGATTTTTTTGTTTAGTTCAAGATTTACCCTGTAAAATAAATCGGCTGTCTGGATGGAGAGGGGGGACCATCGCCTATGGGATGAAGTAAAAATAATAAACAGAGAGACCCACTGGAAAGTGAGAAAACTTAAAGAAACAGCTCACATGCTCGGACATAACAACCTACTGAGCAAACCAAGCGTAGAGCTGAATGCAATTTGGACCATCTAACCTTCCTGTACAGATGTAGAGACTAAAACTCATACCAGCAGGGTTTACATTACAAACAACAGTGGATTCCAGGAATGCACGTAGAGTCGCTGAAAGGGCAGGGCATGCCATTGTTCGAGAAAGGATCCAACACACCCGCTGGAATAAACAAAAACTAAGGAACAAAATCTCCGAGACCTTAACATCGTTCCTTGTCAAGGTGACTCAAGAGGAAGACAGGGTGAGAATCCAATCAGATCTGGATAAATCGTACAGACAAGAATATGAGAAGGTCAAAGAAGGCCAAATCAAGAAGCTCACAAAGCTCAAAGACCAGAGGAATGTAACATCAAAACACCGCTCACCTGTGAAAGCGGTCATCAACCTCAGCAGCCGCCAACTGAGTCACTCAGAGGAAGCAGTACTAAATAAAGGTCTCAACTTCGCAACAACAACCAAACGCGTTCCATTGTTAGATATCATAACACACATGGAAGAATCCTATCAACCCAAGGTGATGAAATAAGATGGAAAGTGAGACAAGTACTCGACAAAGCCAAGCCTCCTAAATCAAACATCACTCGGGAAGATAGGCTGGATATAAGCACCCTACAGAGTGACAGCAATATAATAATTCTGCCAGCAGACAAAGGCAATGCTACTGTGGTGATAGACATGTCGGAGTACTCTGAAAAAAAAAATGGCAGGCTTAATCGCAGATGGTAGCTACGGTAAAAAAAGAAGGACCCAACTTTGAAAACCGAAAGAACACTATATATATATATTATTCCTTAATTGGAATTCATTTTTTGAGATGAGCATTATATATATTAATTTATTTTTATTTCGGACTACTAGTCTCATCTTTATTAGTTGTTGTTTTCCATTTTTTATTGGATTGTTTATTCACAACGTTTCGGCCAACTAATTCCTCTGGCCTTCGTCAGGTGGTAAATGTGGTGAGACGACAACAACTACGGATGGCAGTGATGGTTGAGAATGCAGTTAGGAGATTCGAAGTTCCTATCCGTCGCGGTTACCACCTGACGAAGGCCAGAGGAATTAGTTGGCCGAAACGTTGTGAACAAGCAATCCAATAAAAAAATGGAAAACAACAACTAATAAAGATGAGACTAGTAGTCCGAAATAAAAATAAATTAATATACGAAAGAACGCTGTTACAAATCCTTACATAAAACAAGGAACACATAGCTCCGATGAGATATAGACAGCTGGTCCAGCATTACAGTAAGCTACCACATTTTTACGGTCTCCCCAAGATACACAAAGATGGTATTCTACTCAGACCCATAGTGAGCTTCCGAGGCACAGAATGCCACCCACTGAGCAGTTACCTTGTGGATATAATAAACCCATTAGAAGGCAAGTCAGCAACATATGTAAAGAATTCTGCCCACTTCACGGAACTGATCAAGGGAGCACCCATCAGTACAAACCAAATGGTAAGCCTAGATGTGGTTAGCCTGTTCACTAAAATCCCAACTAGTGAGGCACTAGCGGTAATTCAAGACAAACTATCTGCATCCCTCTCCATAGGAGAGCGCACATGTGTACCATTGCCAAACTTAATGGAAATGCTTACATTCTGCATAGAAACAACCTACTTCAGAATGGGTACTGACCTATATCGACAAGAGGAGGGGCTAACTATGGGCTCGCCATTATCACCAGTGATGGTGAACATATACATGGAATACTTTGAAGACATGGTCTTAGGTTCAGCTCCCTTAAAGCCAACCATGTGGTTAAGATATGTTGATGACAACTTCATACTCTGGCCCCATCAGGAAGACATCAAAGCTCTCCTAGACCATGTGAACTTAATAAGACCATCGATACAGTTCACAATGGAGAAAGAAAACGATAACCTACTGGCCTTCCCTGTATATAATATCACGCACAGAGCAGGGGGTTAAGACATCCGTATATCGCAAGCCTACCTTCACCAGACAATACCTTTACTTCAACTCCCATCACCCATACAGTATCAAACATGGAATCGAACGCTGCCTACAACGTCGAGCAGAGACAATAAGTAGCAACACCATTACATACCACCAAGAAATGGTCAGGTTGAAGAATACCCCCAGTCGTAACAACTACCCCGATAGCATACTATCCACCAGACGCGGTAATAGTATAAGAGAGGAGAATGAAACCCAAAAACCACCAACGGTCTGCCTACCATACATACGAGGCATTTTCGAAAAGATTCAGAGAATAAGTGCCCCCTACAACATCAGGACCGTATTCAAGAGCGAGTCAACACTCAGACGACAACTGGTACGAGTGAAGCCCCGCATGGAGGAGAACATGACCAAGAACTGCATATACTCCATCCCATGCAGTTGCAGAAAGTTTTACAAGGGGTTAAACATGCGGCCCCTCAAAGTAAGCGTGGAAGAACACCGAAAAGCGGTAACTAAAGGGGAGACGGAAAAATCGGGTATAGCCAACCATGTCTGGATGGAGAGTAAAAATAATAAACAGAGAGACCCACTGGAAAGTGAGAAAACGTAAAGAGACAGCTCACATGCACGGACATAACAACCTACTGAACAAACCAAAGAGCTGAATGCAATTTGGACACCTCTAATAGAGAGAGAAAACCTTGAATAACAACATAGGTTTAACATAAACAAAAACCAACTAAGAATTGTCCTAGTGACATATGGCCGAGTGGTCCTAGATGTTGTATCAAAGTTTACAGTTACCCAAAGGTGCTGAGTTCAATCCTGAACGAAGGCAGTGAAAAGTAACATAAAAACAGAGAATCAGCAACTATGTCCGAACACGGTACCCCCGTAATAATAATAAAGAGTTGGGTTCGAGACTAACAAACGGTTCCCGAGTTCGATACAAAACATCTGATGAAGGCCGGAGGGCAAAACGGCCGAAACGTTGTGACTATAACAACCAAGATGAAGAAGTCAGTCCGAGAATCTCAATAAATAAAAGTTTAACGTTTTCTTCTTAAAAATTGGAGTATTTTGAATCAACTATGGCACAAATTCTGTGTATTGATTTATAACCAAAATCGAAGAAAGATGTCAAATCTGCTACGGGAACAACAAGAATGAGCCGAGTAATTACAACACACTTTCACAAATATAAACTAAATCACGGAATATAACATGGCATTTTCACGAAACGCATTCTCAAGCGCTATTGATAATTTCATTTACGCCTCGGACAAAGACAATATTTTCGCCTTGCTTAGATTTAATGAATCATTTACGCCTTGCTTAGATTTAATGAATCAAAGCTATACACTTTTTTCTCCGAAGATTGATGAACCTTAAAAAATTGACAACGATCTTATCTTTTTATAGGAACATGTAGCATACCCTAAAGTATGACTGATCATTTTAGAACCATTTCCATTGAAGCAATAAGCAAAACAGGTATACATCATTGACTGGAATTTTCTTCTCTGTGTAGTTCTTCCTATTTACAATGCCTCCCCACGGGACAGAGTTAGAATCCAGGGTCGTTTTTTAACGTGGAGAAAAGGAACAAAAATAAAAATTCGCTCAGTCGTTAAGGATTTCTCCTCCACTGACAGAGAACAAGAAGTCGAAGTGCAGCATCTGAAGAACAGATGGTATTTATTTGCTCCCCCACCGAGCAAATTAGGCACAAGGCCAATTTTTAATGCGTATCTGTCGGAACAGATGGTATTTATTTGCTCCCCCACCGAGCAAATTAGGCACAAGGCCGATTTTTAATGTGAGGAGTGAAGGGAGGGGGAAGGGGAAAAGGGGACCAGCTCCCGAGAGGTGGGAAATGGGAGCTGGTTAAAGGTCAGGCATGTGGGGTCGCCCCCACATCTGGTCTTTGCTAGTCATAGCTAGTCATAGCTTGCAGTATCTGCCGGAACAGATGGTATTTATTTGCTCCCCCACTGAGCAAATTAGGCACAAGGCCGTTTTTAATGTGAGGTAAAAACCAGCTCCCCTAAAAGTAGGCAAAAAGGGGGCACTCTGGTTACCAAAAATAATAATTGTCCCAGTATAGAGGGTTTTTATTTAAATGCTGCCCACATCAGCATTATGTGGCACAAGGCCGGAAAGTGGGAACCCCGCAGGCTCCCCAAAAGGAGGGGCACTCATGCAATTTTAAAAATTGCCTGAGTAACCCCGTCGGCATTCCCCGGTCGGGGCGCCTCAGGCAGCAAGCAATAAACTTGCCCCACCGGAAAGCCCGGTGGCAAGGCCTGGGAGGGTGGACCTCCTAGGTATTACCCAGGCGGTTCCCAGTATAGAGGGTTTCCCCTCCATTGACTGGTACAAATTATCTTAAGTGCAGCATCTGCCGGAACAGATGGTATTTATTTGCTCCCCCACCGAGCAAATTAGGCACAAGGCCGATTTTTATGTGAGGAGTGAAGGGGAAATGGGGACCAACTCCCCGGGGAGTAGGGGAGCTGGATAGTGACAATTGGTATGAAGGGTTGCCCCTACATTGACCAAGGTCTTATATGTGGAGTTGCCCCCACATATGGTCTTTGCTTGCAGTATCTGCCGGAACAGATAGTGTTTATTTGCTCCCCCACCGAGCAAATTAGGCACAAGGCCGATTTTTATGTGAGGAGTGAAGGGAGGGGGAAGGGAAAAAGGGGACCAGCTCCCGAGAGGTGGGAAATGGGAGCTGGTTAATGGTCAGGCATGTGGGGCCGCCCCCACATCTGGTCCCTGCTAGTCATAGCTAGTCATAGCTTGCAGCATCTGCCGGAACAGATACTACACTTTGATCCGGACCCGAAGGCCAAGAACAAGTTATGAAATGGACTGTACCCTCATATCAAATGCAGTAATAGTTTCTACGACGTTTCCCACTGCGTAGCTAAAACGATAATAAGTGGGATGATGCAGTACTAAAAACACCCGGAAGAAACATTGCAACCGTTCATACACGTCTTTGCAAATGCATACAGAATTTGACATGATTATACAAATGCATACAGAATTTGTCATGATTATAATTATGATTATACCCTTAAAAAGGACAATATTCTCGGCCAGGATGTAGGCAGTGCTAACGTCTGGACCGAGCGATAACATCTTCAAAGGGATTTATGTGTTCACAATTTCTCCACTATTTCTAGCGATATATTCCTGGACGGCCATAGATAATCTATTACAACAAGATATTGACTAGCATACAAAGATAAAAGTGTACTGCGCCTACATCCTCATATTGCTGAGCTATAGCATTGTATAAGGAACCTTCTTAAGTTAGCAACTGAAGTAGACCTGACCTCTCGTTCATTTTTTACTAGTGTAAAACTCATTGTATGCTTTACAAATTTACTGATTTTCCGACTTCTTTATTTTAAAATATGGTATTTAACTCTTTCTTAACAGATTGGAAATAAAGTTTAATTGATTTGATTCCATACTAGGAAAATCACAATTTAATTTGCCATTTATGAGCCATCGTGTAAAACTTTTCTAATCTAATAATATTAAGCTTTTTTTCTAAACGTTTTACGTATGAGTCGCATTCAAGAGTATTTGATCAAATAAAATTGAAATTGGATATGACTTCTGAACCCTTCGGATTTTCTTTGATATGAACTAGTAGGTAAATAATCCTTGTCAATATGTAAGTAAATAACGTCGCTGTACAATGAGTTGTGTGAATCGGTCTTTTATATAAATAGTGTAATACGTGTAAATTGACAAAGTTTAGTGAAAAAATGATTTAATATTGTCATTATATTATTTGATTTGTCATTTATGAGCCATCATGTAAAACATTTCTAATCTAAGTATTAAGCTTTCATTTTCGAAACGTTTTACGTATAAGATTCAAGAGTATTTGATCAAATTTAAATTTAGCTGGATATGACCTTTGAAACCTTCGAATTTATTTGAATTTGAACAATAGGTAAATAATCCTTGTCAATATATAAATAAATAAGGTAGCTGTACAATGAGTTGTTGTGAGAATTAGCGTTTTATATAAATATGTAAATAAATAAGGTAGCTGTACAATGAGTTGTGGGAATCAGTCTTTTATATAAATATGTAAATAAATAAGGTAGCTGTACAATGAGTTGTTGTGGGAATTAGTCTTTTATATAAATATGTAAATAAGTAAGGTAGCTGTACAATGAGTTGTTGTGGGAATTAGTGTTTTATATAAATATGTAAATAAATAAGGTAGCTGTACAATGAGTTGTTGTGGGAATCAGTCTTTTATATAAATATGTAAATAAATAAGGTAGCTGTACAATGAGTTGTTGTGGGAATCAGTCTTTTATATAAATATGTAAATAAATAAAGTAGCTGTACAAGGAGTTGTTGTGGGAATCAGTCTTTTGTATAAATATGTAAATAAATAAGGTAGCTGTACAATGAGTTGTAGTGGGAATTAGTCTTTTATATAAATATATAAATAAATAAGGTAGCTGCACAAGGAGTTGTGTGAATCAGTCTTTTATATAAATATGTAAATAAATAAGGTAGCTGTACAATGAGTTGTTGAGGGGAATCAGTCTTTTATATAAATATGTAAATAAATAAGGTAGCTGTACAATGAGTTGTGGGAATCAGTCTTTTATGTAAATATGTAAATAAATAAGGTAGCTGTACAAGGAGTTGTTGTGGGAATCAGTCTTATATAAATAGAGTGTAATACGTGTAACTTGACAATGTTTAGTGAAAAAATTGTTTAAATATTGTATTTTCGCACCTCATTATTTACTTAGTATTATCTTTTCGATTATTTTTTATTCAACTGCTTCGTTCTTTCCATCGGCTTCTGTTTCTCATTCCTTTCCATTTCTAAATGTAAAGACTTCCTGCTCTGTTCTTGACACTTCGAATGACTAAACTATTAAAGTTATTTGATCATTATAGTTCATCATTACACGCTTTTGTATAAAGTAAATCACGACCCAAATTTCATTGCCGACGCATCTTTAAAGAAAATACCCTCCATACACGACACATGTCTTATTTATGCCATATATGTTTAGAGATTTGAATAACACCATGATCCTCTGAACGGTTTCCACAATTTGTTTTTGTGATCAACTTGATGTTTTACGACCACTGTTTTTAAAGAGATTTTGGAAACGGATTTGCTAATTTTGTTCCTGGCGAAATCTGCTCTTGTTCGGAGGATTCGAAATGGAGATGGAGTTTAAAAGTTTTATGGAAGGTAAGTGGTGTAAAGTGTGTTTTGATCAAGGTTGGAGGTATAATCAACGGAGATGAGGAAGACTTCTGTGTTTGAGAGTGCTTTGTTGTGGGTTAATTGTTTTTAGTGTTTTAGTGGATAGCATTTTGTTAAGAAGGTCTAAAAGCCATGAAATATAACTTGTTTTTTTGTTTGCTTTTTTAATATATGTTTACCTGTTTGAAAAATTACAAAGATAACTCGGATGCCCCTAAAGCTATAACACCGATGGCACCAGAAATTATCTCTGTTTATATTGCTTGAAATATTATAATGCTTTTTTAATATCAGGAATTCCATTCAAATGTAATCTTTCAGCATTCAAATGTAAGCTATTTTACCGATGGGTCACACTTTCTGTAGGAGGGTGCATCTGTTTAAGTGATAGAAAATTACAACTATTAATTATTATATATAGAGGTACATGTAAGGGGGGTGTTAGTGCGCAAATCTGTTGGGTAATTGTGTAGTCTTGCCTGAACGCCTGAGGTTTAAAGTGTGTTGTTCCTACTTGTCTTTAGGATTTTAGACATACTGTTACCTAAATGCGGCGATTATCTTGTCCAGGATGTCAACAATAATAACGCGTGAGTTTTCATTTGTGACAACAAGAATATATTTTCTATTCTTAAGATGTTAAAAGTAATCATTGACTTCTGTCCATAAAGCTGCTAGTTATATTATAGTCATTTCATTAGCTCCTTTGCCAATTCTTGAGTGTTGACCTGACAGGTTGGCAGTTTAGCTTTCTTGTACTAATGTTTTCTTGAACGAATGTTTTCTTGAACTAATGTTTTCTTGAACTAATGTTTTCTTGAACTAATGTCTTCTTGCACTAATGTTTTCTTGTACTAATGTTCTCTTGTACTAATGTTATCTGGAACTAATGTTTTCTTGAACTAATGTTTTCTTGAACTAATGTTTTCTTGTACTAATGTTTTCTTGAACTAATGTTTTCTTGTACTAATGTTTTCTTGAACTAATGTTATCTGGAACTAATGTTTTCTTGAACTAATGTTTACTTGTACTAATGTTTTCTTTTACTAATGTTTTCTGGAACTAATGTTTTCTGGAACAAATGTTTTCTGGAACTAATGTTTTCTTGAACTAATGTTTTCTTGAACTAATGTTTTATTGTACTAATGTTTTCTTTTACTAATGTTTTCTTATATTAAAGTTTTCTTGTACTAATGTTTTCTAGAACTAATGGTTTATTGTACTTATGTTTTCTTATACTAATGTTTTCTTTTACTAATGTTTTCTTGTACTAATGTTTTCTTGTACTAATGTTTTCATGTACTAATGTTTTCTTGTACTAATGTTTTCTTGTACTAATGTTTTCTTGTACTAATGTTTTCTTGTACTAATGTTTTCTTAAACTAATGTTTTCTTAAACTAATGTTTTCTTAAACTAATGTTTTCTTGTATTAATGTTTTCTTGTATTAATGTTTTCTTGTACTAATGTTTTCTTGTACTAATGTTTTCTTGTACTAATGTTTTCTTAAACTAATGTTTTCTTGTATTAATGTTTTCTTGTATTAATGTTTTCTTGTACTAATGTTTTCTTGTATTAATGTTTTCTTGTACTAATGTTTTCTTGTGCTGATGTTTTCTTGTACTAATGTTTTCTTGTATTAATGTTTTCTTGTACTAATGTTTCTTGAACTAATGTTTTCTTGTACTAATGTTTTTTTGAACTAATGTATTCTTGTACTAAGGTTTTCTTGTACTAATGTTTTCTTGAACTAATGTCTTCTTGCACTAATGTTTTCTTGTACTAATGTTCTCTTGTACTAATGTTATCTGGAACTAATGTTTTCTTGAACTAATGTTTTCTTGAACTAATGTTTTCTTGAACTAATGTTTTCTTGTACTAATGTTTTCTTGAACTAATGTTTTATTTTACTAATGTTTTTTTGTATTAATGTTTTCATGAACTAATGTTTTCTTGTATCAATGTTTTCTTGTATTAATGTTTTCTTGTACTAATGTTTTCTGGAACTAATGTTTTCTTGAAATAAAGTTTTCTTGAACTAATGTTTTCTTGTACTAATGTTTTCTTGTATTAATATTTCTTGTACTAATGTTTCTTGTATTAATGTTTTCTTGTACTAATGTTTTCTGGAACTAATATTTTCTTGTACAAATGTTTGTTGTATTAATGTTTTCTGGAACTAATGTTTTCTTGTTCTAATGTTTTCTTGTACTAATGTTTTCTTGAACTAATGTTTTCTTGTACAAATTTTTTCTTGTACTAATGTTTTTGTGTACTAATGTTTTCTTGTGCTAATGTTTTCTTGTGGTAATGGTTTTTGTACTAATGTTTTCTTGTACTAATGTTTTCTTGTACTAATGTTTTTTGTACTAATGTTTTCTTGGAATAATGTTTTCTTGAACTAATGTTTTCTTGTACTAATGTTTTCTTGAACGAATGTTTTCTTGACCTATGTTTTATTGTACTAATGTTTTCTTGTACTAATGTTTTCTTGAACGAATGTTTTCTTGTCCTATGTTTTCTTGTACTAATGTTTTCTTGTACTAATGTTTTCTTGAACTAATGTTTTCTGGAACTAATGTTTTCTTGTACTAATGTTTTCTTGTACTAATGTTTTCTGGAACTAATGTTTTCTTGTACTAAGATTTTCTTGTACTAATGTTTTCTTGAACTAATGTTTTCTTGTACTAATGTTTTCTTGTACTAATGTTTTCTTGTATTAATGTTTTCTTGTACTAATGTTTTCTTTTACTAATGTTTCTTGTACTAAAGTTTTTTGTATTAATGTTTTCTTGAACTAATGTTTTCTTGTATTAATATTTTCTTGTAGTTATGTTTTCTTGTATTAATGTTTTCTTGTACTAATGTTTTCTTGAACTAATGTTTTCTGGAACTAATATTTTCTTGTACTAATGTTTTTGTGTACTTATGTTTTCTTGTACCAATGTTTTTTGTTCTAATGTTTTGCTTGTGCTTATGTTTTCTTGAACTAATGTTTTCTTGAACTAATGTTTTCTTGCACTAATGTTTTCTTGTACTAATGTTCTCTTGTACTAATGTTATCTGGAACTAATGTTTTCTTGAACTAATGTTTTCTTGAACTAATGTTTTCTTGTACTAATGTTTTCTTGAACTAATGTTTTCTTGTACTAATGTTTTCTTGAACTAATGTTATCTGGAACTAATGTTTTCTTGAACTAACGTTTACTTGTACTAATGTTTTCTTTTACTAATGTTTTCTGGAACTAATGTTTTCTGGAACAAATGTTTTCTGGAACTAATGTTTTCTTGAACTAATGTTTTCTTGAACTAATGTTTTATTGTACTAATATTTTCTTTTACTAATGTTTTCCTATATTAAAGTTTTCTTGTACTAATGTTTTCTGGAACTAATGGTTTATTGTACTTATGTTTTCTTGTACTAATGTTTTCTTTTACTAATGTTTTCTTGTACTAATGTTTTCTTGTACTAATGTTTTCATGTACTAATGTTTTCTTGAACTAATGTTTTCTTGTACTAATGTTTTCTTGTACTAATGTTTTCTTGTACTAATGTTTTCTTAAACTAATGTTTTCTTAAACTAATGTTTTCTTGTATTAATGTTTTCTTGTATTAATGTTTTCTTGTACTAATGTTTTCTTGTACTAATGTTTTCTTGTACTAATGTTTTCTTAAACTAATGTTTTCTTGTATTAATGTTTTCTTGTATTAATGTTTTCTTGTATTAATGTTTTCTTGTACTAATGTTTTCTTGTGCTGATGTTTTCTTGTACTAATGTTTTCTTGTATTAATGTTTTCTTGTACTAATGTTTCTTGAACTAATGTTTTCTTGTACTAATGTTTTTTTGAACTAATGTATTCTTGTACTAAGGTTTTCTTGTACTAATGTTTTCTTGTACTAATGTTTTCTTGTACTAATGTTTTTTTTTTGTAATCATGTTTTCTTGAACTAATGTTTTCTTGTATTAATTTTTTCTTGTACTAATGTTTTCTGGAACTAATGTTTTCTTGAACTAATGTTTTCTTGTACTAATGTTTTCTTGTACTAATGTTTTATTTTACTAATGTTTTTTTGTATTAATGTTTTCTTGAACTAATGTTTTCTTGTATCAATGTTTTCTTGTATTAATGTTTTCTTGTACTAATGTTTTCTGGAACTAATGTTTTCTTGAAATAAAGTTTTCTTGAACTAATGTTTTCTTGTACTAATGTTTTCTTCTATTAATATTTCTTGTACTAATGTTTCTTGTATTAATGTTTTCTTGTACTTATGTTTTCTGGAACTAATATTTTCTTGTACAAATGTTTGTTGTATTAATGTTTTCTGGAACTAATGTTTTCTTGTTCTAATGTTTTCTTGTACTAATGTTTTCTTGAACTAATGTTTTCTTGAAAAATTTTTTCTTGTACTAATGTTTTTGTGTACTCATGTTTTCTTGTACTAATGTTTTCTTGTCGTAATGTTTTTTGTACTAATGTTTTCTTGTACTAATGTTTTCTTGTACTAATGTTTTTTGTACTAATGTTTTCTTGAAATAATGTTTTCTTGAACTAATGTTTTCTTGTACTAATGTTTTCTTGAACGAATGTTTTCTTGTCCTATGTTTTATTGTACTAATGTTTTCTTGTACTAATGTTTTCTTGAACGAATGTTTTCTTGTCCTATGTTTTCTTGCACTAATCTTTTCTTGTACTAATGTTTTTTGTATTAATGTTTTCTTGAACTAATGTTTTCTTGTATTAATATTTTCTTGTAGTTATGTTTTCTTGTATTAATGTTTTCTTGTACTAATGTTTTTTTGTACTAATGTTTTCTTGACCTAATGTTTTCTGGAACTAATATTTTCTTGTACTAATGTTTTTGTGTACTAATGTTTTCTTTTACCAATGTTTTTTGTTCTAATGTTTTGCTTGTGCTTATGTTTTCTTGAACTAATGTTTTCTTGTACTAATGTTTTCTTGAACTAATATTTTCTCGTACTAATGTTTTCTTGCACTAATGTTTTCTTGTATTAATGTTTTCTTGAACAAATGTTTTCTTGTGGTAATGTTTTCTTGTACTAATGTTTTCTTGAACTAATGTTTTCTGGAACTAATGTTTTCTGGAACTAATGTTTCCTTGTACTAATGTTTTTTTGTACTAATGTTTTCTGGAACTAATGTTTTCTTGTACTAATGTTTTCTTGTACTAATGTTTTCTTGAACTAATGTTTTCTTGTACTAATGTTTTCTTGTACTAATGTTTTCTTGTATTAATGTTTTCTTGTACTAATGTTTTCTTGAACGAATGTTTTCTGGAACTAATGTTTTCTTGTACTAATGTTTTCTTGTACTAATGTTTTCTGGAACTAATGTTTTCTTGTACTAAAATTTTCTTGTACTAATGTTTTCTTGTATTTATATTTTCTTGTACTAATGTTTTCTTTTACTAATGTTTTCTTGTACTAATGTTTTTTGTAATTATGTTTTCTGGAACTAATGTTTTCTTGAACTAATATTTTCTTGTACTAATGTTTTCTTGTACTAATGTTTTCTTGTACTAATGTTTTTTTGTACTAATGTTTTCTTGAACTAATGTTTTCTGGAACTAATATTTTCTTGTACTAATGTTTTCTGGAACTAATGTTTTCTTGAACTAATGTTTTCTTGTACAAATGTTTTCTTGAACTAATGTTTTCTTGTTCTAAGGTTTTTGTGTATTAGTGTTTTCTTGTACTGATGTTTTCTTGTACTAATGTTTTTTGTACTAATGTTTTCTTGAACTAATGTTTTCTGGAACTAATGTTTTCTTGAACTAATGTTTACGTGTACTAATGTTTTCTTTTACTTATGTTTTCTTGAACTAATGTTTTCTGGAACAAATGTTTTCTGGAACTAATGTTTTCTTGTACTAATATTTTCTTCTCCTAATGTTTTATGGAACTAATGTTTTCTTGAAATAATGCTTTCTTGTACTAATGTTTTCTTGAACTAATGTTTTCTTGTACTAATGTTTTTTTGTATTAATGTTATCTTGAACTAATGTTTTCTTGTATTAATTTTTTCTAGAACTAATGATTTATTGTACTTATGTTTTCTTGTACTAATGTTTACTGGAACTAATGTTATCTTGAACTAATGTTTTCTTTACTAATGTTTTCTTGTACTAATGTTTTCTTGTATTAATGTTTTCTTGTAATAATGTTTTCTTGTATTAATGTTTTCTTGAACTAATGTTTTCTTGTATTAATGTTTTCTTGAACTAATGTTTTCTTGTACTAATGTTTTCTTGTACTAATGTTTCTTGTACTAATGTTTCTTGTACTAATGTTTCTTGTATAAATGTTTTCTTGTACTAATGTTTTCTGGAACTAATGTTTTCTTGTACTAATGTTTTCTTGTAATAATGTTTTCTTGTATTAATTTTTTCTTGAACTAATGTTTTCTTGTATTAATGTTTTCTTGAACTAATGTTTTCTTGTGGTAATGTTTTCTTGTACTAATGTTTTCTTGAACTAATGTTTTCTGGAACTAATGTTTCCTTGTACTAATGTTTTTTTGTACTAATGTTTTCTGGAACTAATGTTTTCTTGTACTAATGTTTTCTTGTACTAATGTTTTCTTGAACTAATGTTTTCTTGTACTAATGTTTTCTTGTACTAATGTTTTCTTGTATTAATGTTTTCTTGTACTAATGTTTTCTTGAACGAATGTTTTCTGGAACTAATGTTTTCTTGTACTAATGTTTTCTTGTACTAATGTTTTCTGGAACTAATGTTTTCTTGTACTAAAATTTTCTTGTACTAATGTTTTCTTGTATTTATATTTTCTTGTACTAATGTTTTCTTTTACTAATGTTTTCTTGTACTAATGTTTTTTGTATTAATGTTTTCTGGAACTAATGTTTTTTTGAACTAATATTTTCTTGTACTAATGTTTTCTTGTACTAATGTTTTCTTGTACTAATGTTTTTTTTGTACTAATGTTTTCTTGAACTAATGTTTTCTGGAACTAATATTTTCTTGTACTAATGTTTTCTGGAACTAATGTTTTCTTGAACTAATGTTTTCTTGTACAAATGTTTTCTTTAACTAATGTTTTCTTGTTCTAAGGTTTTTGTGTATTAGTGTTTTCTTGTACTGATGTTTTCTTGTACTAATGTTTTTTGTACTAATGTTTTCTTGAACTAATGTTTTCTGGAACTAATGTTTTCTTGAAATAATGTTTACGTGTACTAATGTTTTCTTTTACTTATGTTTTCTTGAACTAATGTTTTCTGGAACAAATGTTTTCTGGAACTAATGTTTTCTTGTACTAATATTTTCTTCTCCTAATGTTTTATGGAACTAATGTTTTCTTGAAATAATGCTTTCTTGTACTAATGTTTTCTTGAACTAATGTTTTCTTGTACTAATGTTTTTTTGTATTAATGTTATCTTGAACTAATGTTTTCTTGTATTAATTTTTTCTGGAACTAATGGTTTATTGTACTTATGTTTTCTTGTACTAATGTTTACTGGAACTAATGTTATCTTGAACTAATGTTTTCTTTACTAATGTTTTCTTGTACTAATGTTTTCTTGTATTAATGTTTTCTTGTAATAATGTTTTCTTGTATTAATGTTTTCTTGAACTAAAGTTTTCTTGTATTAATGTTTTCTTGAACTAATGTTTTCTTGTACTAATGTTTTCTTGTACTAATGTTTCTTGTACTAATGTTTCTTGTATAAATGTTTTCTTGTACTAATGTTTTCTGGAACTAATGTTTTCTTGTACTAATGTTTTCTTGTTATAATGTTTTCTTGTATTAATGTTTTCTTGAACTAATGTTTTCTTGTATTAATGTTTTCTTGAACTAATGTTTTCTTGTACTTATGTTTTCTTGTACTAATGTTTCTTGTACTAATGTTTCTTGTATAAATGTTTTCTTGTACTAATGTTTTCTGGAACTAATGTTTTCTTGTAAAAATGTTTTCTTGAACTAATGCTTTTGTGTAATTATGTCTTCTTGTACTAATGTTTTCTTGTACTAATGTTTTTTGTACTAATGTTTTCTTGAAATAATGTTTTCTTGAACTTATGTTTTCTTGTACTAATGTTTTCTTGAACTAATGTTTTATTGTACTAATGTTTTCTTGTACTAATCTTTCTTGTACTAATGCTTCTTGTATAAATGTTTTCTTGTACTAATGTTTTCTTGAACGAATGTTTTCTTGTACTAAAGTTTTCTGGAACTAATGTTTTCTTGAACTAATGTTTTCTGGAACTAATGTTTTCTGGAACTAATGTTTTCTTGTACTAATGTTTTCTTGTAGTAATGTTTTCTGGAGCTAATGTTTTATTGCACTAATGTTTTATTGTACTAATGTTTTCTTTTACTAAGGGTTTCTTGTACTAATATTTCATTGTCGACGCATCTTTAAAGAAAATACCCTCCATACACGACACATGTCTTATTTGTGCCATATATGTTTAGAGATTTGAATAACACCATGATCCTCTGAACGGTTTCCACAATTTGTTTTTGTGATCAACTTGATGTTTTACGACCACTGTTTTTAAAGAGATTTTGGAAACGGATTTGCTAATTTTGTTCCTGGCGAAATCTGCTCTTGTTCGGAGGATTCGAAATGGAGAGGTGGTTTATAAGTTTTATGGAAGGTAAGTGGTGTAAAGTGTGTTTTGATCAAGGTTGGAGGTATAATCAACGGAGATGAGGAAGACTTCTGTGTTTGAGAGTGCTTTGTTGTGGGTTAATTGTTTTTAGTGTTTTAGTGGATAGCATTTTGTTAAGAAGGTCTAAAAGCCATGAAATATAACTTGTTTTTTTTTTTTTGCTTTTTTAATATATGTTTACCTGTTTGAAAAATTACAAAGATAACTCGGATGTCCCTAAAGCTGTAACACCGATGGCACCAGAAATTATCTCTGTTTATATTGCTTGAAATATTATAATGCTTTTTTAATATCAGGAAGTTCATTCAAATGTAATCTTTCAGCATTCAAATGTAAGCTATTTTACCGATGGGTCACACTTTCTGTAGGAGGGTGCATCTGTTTAAGTGATAGAAAATTACAACTATTAATTATTATATATAGAGGTACATGTAAGGGGGGTGTTAGTGAGCAAATCTGTTGGGTAATTGTGTAGTCTTGCCTGAACGCCTGAGGTTTAAAGTGTGTTGTTCCTACTTGTCTTTAGGATTTTAGACATACTGTTACCTAAATGCGGCGATTATCTTGTCCAGGATGTCAACAATAATAACGCGTGAGTTTTCATTTGTGACAACAAGAATATATTTTCTATTCTTAAGATGTTAAAAGTAATCATTGACTTCTGTCCATAAAGCTGCTAGTTATATTATAGTCATTTCATTAGCTCCTTTGCCAATTCTTGAGTGTTGACCTGACAGGTTGGCAGTTTCGCTTTCTTGTACTAATGTTTTCTTGAACGAATGTTTTCTTGAACTAATGTTTTCTTGAACTAATGTTTTCTTGAACTAATGTCTTCTTGCACTAATGTTTTCTTGTACTAATGTTCTCTTGTACTAATGTTATCTGGAACTAATGTTTTCTTGAACTAATGTTTTCTTGAACTAATGTTTTCTTGTACTAATGTTTTCTTGAACTAATGTTTTATTTTACTAATGTTTTTTTGTATTAATGTTTTCTTGAACTAATGTTTTCTTGTATCAATGTTTTCTTGTATTAATGTTTTCTTGTACTAATGTTTTCTGGAACTAATGTTTTCTTGAAATAAAGTTTTCTTGAACTAATGTTTTCTTGTACTAATGTTTTCTTGTATTAATATTTCTTGTACTAATGTTTCTTGTATTAATGTTTTCTTGTACTAATGTTTTCTGGAACTAATATTTTCTTGTACAAATGTTTGTTGTATTAATGTTTTCTGGAACTAATGTTTTCTTGTTCTAATGTTTTCTTGTACTAATGTTTTCTTGAACTAATGTTTTCTTGTACAAATTTTTTCTTGTACTAATGTTTTTGTGTACTAATGTTTTCTTGTACTAATGTTTTCTTGTGGTAATGTTTTTTGTACTAATGTTTTCTTGTAGTAATGTTTTCTTGTACTAATGTTTTCTTGTATTAATGTTTTATTGTACTAATGTTTTCTTGTGGTAATGTTTTCTTGTACTAATGTTTTCTTGAACGAATGTTTTCTTGCCCTATGTTTTATTGTACTAATGTTTTCTTGTACTAATGTTTTCTTGAACGAATGTTTTCTTGTCCTATGTTTTCTTGTACTAATGTTTTCTTGTACTAATGTTTTCTTGAACTAATGTTTTCTGGAACTAATGTTTTCTTGTACTAATGTTTTCTTGTACTAATGTTTTCTGGAACTAATGTTTTCTTGTACTAAGATTTTCTTGTACTAATGTTTTCTTGAACTAATGTTTTCTTGTACTAATGTTTTCTTGTACTAATGTTTTCTTGTATTAATGTTTTCTTGTACTAATGTTTTCTTTTACTAATGTTTCTTGTACTAAAGTTTTTTGTATTAATGTTTTCTTGAACTAATGTTTTCTTGTATTAATATTTTCTTGTAGTTATGTTTTCTTGTATTAATGTTTTCTTGTACTAATGTTTTTTTGTACTAATGTTTTCTTGAACTAATGTTTTCTGGAACTAATATTGTCTTGTACTAATGTTTTTGTGTACTTATGTTTTCTTGTACCAATGTTTTTTGTTCTAATGTTTTGCTTGTGCTTATGTTTTCTTGAACTAATGTTTTCTTGAACTAATGTTTTCTTGCACTAATGTTTTCTTGTACTAATGTTCTCTTGTACTAATGTTATCTGGAACTAATGTTTTCTTGAACTAATGTTTTCTTGAACTAATGTTTTCTCGTACTAATGTTTTCTTGAACTAATGTTTTCTTGTACTAATGTTTTCTTGAACTAATGTTATCTGGAACTAATGTTTTCTTGAACTAATGTTTACTTGTACTAATGTTTTCTTTTACTAATGTTTTCTGGAACTAATGTTTTCTGGAACAAATGTTTTCTGGAACTAATGTTTTCTTGAACTAATGTTTTCTTGAACTAATGTTTTATTGTACTAATATTTTCTTTTACTAATGTTTTCCTATATTAAAGTTTTCTTGTACTAATGTTTTCTGGAACTAATGGTTTATTGTACTTATGTTTTCTTGTACTAATGTTTTCTTTTACTAATGTTTTCTTGTACTAATGTTTTCTTGTACTAATGTTTTCTTGTATTAATGTTTTCTTGAACTAATGTTTTCTTGTACTAATGTTTTCTTGTACTAATGTTTTCTTGTACTAATGTTTTCTTGTACTAATGTTTTCTTAAACTAATGTTTTCTTAAACTAATGTTTTCTTGTATTAATGTTTTCTTGTATTAATGTTTTCTTGTACTAATGTTTTCTTGTACTAATGTTTTCTTGTACTAACGTTTTCTTAAACTAATGTTTTCTTGTATTAATGTTTTCTTGTATTAATGTTTTCTTGAACTAATGTTTTCTTGTACAAATTTTTTCTTGTACTAATGTTTTTGTGTACTAATGTTTTCTTGTACTAATGTTTTCTTGTGGTAATGTTTTTTGTACTAATGTTTTCTTGTACTAATGTTTTCTTGTACTAATGTTTTTTGTACTAATGTTTTCTTGAAATAATGTTTTCTTGAACTAATGTTTTCTTGTACTAATGTTTTCTTGAACGAATGTTTTCTTGCCCTATGTTTTATTGTACTAATGTTTTCTTGTACTAATGTTTTCTTGAACGAATGTTTTCTTGTTTTATGTTTTCTTGTACTAATGTTTTCTTGTACTAATGTTTTCTTGAACTAATGTTTTCTGAAACTAATGTTTTCTTGTACTAATGTTTTCTTGTACTAATGTTTTCTGGAACTAATGTTTTCTTGTACTAAGATTTTCTTGTACTAATGTTTTCTTGAACTAATGTTTTCTTGTACTAATGTTTTCTTGTACTAATGTTTTCTGGTATAAATATTGTCTTGTAGTTATGTTTTCTTGTATTAATGTTTTCTTGTACTAATGTTTTTTTGTACTAATGTTTTCTTGAACTAATGTTTTCTGGAACTAATATTTTCTTGTACTAATGTTTTTGTGTACTTATGTTTTCTTGTACCAATGTTTTTTGTTCTAATGTTTTGCTTGTGCTTATGTTTTCTCGAACTAATGTTTGCTTGAACTAATGTTTTCTTGAACTAATGTCTTCTTGCACTAATGTTTTCTTGTACTAATGTTCTCTTGTACTAATGTTATCTGGAACTAATGTTTTCTTGAACTAATGTTTTCTTGAACTAATGTTTTCTTGTACTAATGTTTTCTTGAACTAATGTTTTCTTGTTCTAATGTTTTCTTGAACTAATGTTATCTGGAACTAATGTTTTCTTGAACTAATGTTTACTTGTACTAATGTTTTCTTTTACTAATGTTTTCTGGAACTAATGTTTTCTGGAACAAATGTTTTCTGGAACTAATGTTTTCTTGAACTAATGTTTTCTTGAACTAATGTTTTATTGTACTAATATTTTCTTTTACTAATGTTGTCCTATATTAAAGTTTTCTTGTACTAATGTTTTCTGGAACTAATGGTTTATTGTACTTCTGTTTTCTTGTACTAATGTTTTCTTTTACTAATGTTTTCTTGTACTAATGTTTTCTTGTACTAATGTTTTCATGTACTAATGTTTTCTTGAACTAATGTTTTCTTGTACTAATGTTTTCTTGTACTAATGTTTTCTTGTACTAATGTTTTCTTGTACTAATGTTTTCTTAAACTAATGTTTTCTGAAACTAATGTTTTCTTGTATTAATGTTTTCTTGTATTAATGTTTTCTTGTACTAATGTTTTCTTGTACAAATGTTTTCTTGTACTAATGTTTTCTTGTATAAATGTTTTCTTGTATTAATGTTTTCTTGTATTAATGTTTTCTTGTACTAATGTTTTCTTGTGCTGATGTTTTCTTGTACTAATGTTTTCTTGTATTAATGTTTTCTTGTACTAATGTTTCTTGAACTAATGTTTTCTTGTACTAATGTTTTTTGAACTAATGTATTCTTGTACTAAGGTTTTCTTGTACTAATGTTTTCTTGTACTAATGTTTTCTTGTACTAATGTTTTTTTTTTGTAATCATGTTTTCTTGAACTAATGTTTTCTTGTATTAATTTTTTCTTGTACTAATGTTTTCTGGACCTAATGTTTTCTTGAACTAATGTTTTCTTGTACTAATGTTTTCTTGTACTAATGTTTTATTTTACTAATGTTTTTTTGTATTAATGTTTTCTTGAACTAATGTTTTCTTGTATCAATGTTTTCTTGTATTAATGTTTTCTTGTACTAATGTTTTCTGGAACTAATGTTTTCTTGAAATAAAGTTTTCTTGAAATTATGTTTTCTTGTACTAATGTTTTCTTGTATTAATATTTCTTGTACTAATGTTTCTTGTATTAATGTTTTCTTGTACTAATGTTTTCTGGAACTAATATTTTCTTGTACAAATGTTTGTTGTATTAATGTTTTCTGGAACTAATGTTTTCTTGTTCTAATGTTTTCTTGTACTAATGTTTTCTTGAACTAATGTTTTCTTGTACAAATTTTTTCTTGTACTAATGTTTTTGTGTACTAATGTTTTCTTGTACTAATGTTTTCTTGTGGTAATGTTTTTTGTACTAATGTTTTCTTGTACTAATGTTTTCTTGTACTAATGTTTTTTGTACTAATGTTTTCTTGAAATAATGTTTTCTTGAACTAATGTTTTCTTGTACTAATGTTTTCTTGAACGAATGTTTTCTTGTCCTATGTTTTATTGTACTAATGTTTTCTTGTACTAATGTTTTCTTGAACGAATGTTTTCTTGTCCTATGTTTTCTTGTACTAATGTTTTCTTGTACTAATGTTTTCTTGAACTAATGTTTTCTGGAACTAATGTTTTCTTGTACTAATGTTTTCTTGTACTAATGTTTTCTGGAACTAATGTTTTCTTGTACTAAGATTTTCTCTTACTAATGTTTTCTTGAACTAATGTTTTCTTGTACTAATGTTTTCTTGTACTAATGTTTTCTTGTACTAATGTTTTCTTTTACTAATGTTTCTTGTACTAATGTTTTTTGTATAATTGTTTTCTTGAACTAATGTTTTCTTGTATTAATATTTTCTTGTAGTTATGTTTTCTTGTATTAATGTTTTCTTGTACTAATGTTTTTTTGTACTAATGTTTTCTTGAACTAATGTTTTCTGGAACTAATATTTTCTTGTAATTATGTTTTTGTGTACTAATGTTTTCTTTTACCAATGTTTTTTGTTCTAATGTTTTGCTTGTGCTTATGTTTTCTTGAACTAATGTTTTCTTGTACTAATGTTTTCTTGAACTAATATTTTCTCGTACTAATGTTTTCTTGCACTAATGTTTTTTTGTATTAATGTTTTATTGTACTAATGTTTTCTTGTGGTAATGTTTTCTTGTACTAATGTTTTCTTGAACTAATGTTTTCTGGAACTAATGTCTCCTTGTACTAATGTTTTTTTGTACTAATGTTTTCTGGAACTAATGTTTTCTTGTACTAATGTTTTCTTGTACTAATGTTTTCTTGAACTAATGTTTTCTTGTACTAATGTTTTCTTGTACTAATGTTTTCTTGTATTATTGTTTTCTTGTACTAATGTTTTCTTGAACGAATGTTTTCTGGAACTAATGTTTTCTTGTACTAATGTTTTCTTGTACTAATGTTTTCTGGAACTAATGTTTTCTTGTACTAAAATTTTCTTGTACTAATGTTTTCTTGTATTTATATTTTCTTGTACTAATGTTTTCTTTTACTAATGTTTTCTTGTACTAATGTTTTTTGTATTAATGTTTTCTGGAACTAATGTTTTCTTGAACTAATATTTTCTTGTACTAATGTTTTCTTGTACTAATGTTTTCTTGTACTAATGTGTTTTTGTACTATGTTTTCTTGAACTAATGTTTTCTGGAACTAATATTTTCTTGTACTAATGTTTTCTGGAACTAATGTTTTCTTGAACTAATGTTTTCTTGTACAAATGTTTTCTTGAACTAATGTTTTCTTGTTCTAAGTTTTTGTGTATTAGTGTTTTCTTGTACTGATGTTTTCTTGTACTAATGTTTTTTGTACTAATGTTTTCTTGAACTAATGTTTTCTGGAACTAATGTTTTCTTGAACTAATGTTTACGTGTACTAATGTTTTCTTTTACTTATGTTTTCTTGAACTAATGTTTTCTGGAACAAATGTTTTCTGGAACTAATGTTTTCTTGTACTAATATTTTCTTCTCCTAATGTTTTATGGAACTAATGTTTTCTTGAAATAATGCTTTCTTGTACTAATGTTTTCTTGAACTAATGTTTTCTTGTACTAATGTTTTTTTGTATTAATGTTATCTTGAACTAATGTTTTCTTGTATTAATTTTTTCTGGAACTAATGGTTTATTGTACTTATGTTTTCTTGTACTAATGTTTACTGGAACTAATGTTATCTTGAACTAATGTTTTCTTGTACTAATGTTTTCTTGTACTAATGTTTTCTTGTATTAATGTTTTCTTGTAATAATGTTTTCTTGTATTAATGTTTTCTTGAACTAATGTTTTCTTGTACTAATGTTTTCTTGAACTAATGTTTTCTTGTACTAATGTTTTCTTGTACTAATGTTTCTTGTACTAATGTTTCTTGTATAAATGTTTTCTTGTACTAATGTTTTCTGGAACTAATGTTTTCTTGTACTAATGTTTTCTGGAACAAATGTTTTCTTGTACTAATGTTTTCTTGTAATAATGTTTTCTTGTATTAATGTTTTCTTGAACTAATGTTTTCTTGTATTAATGTTTTCTTGAACTAATGTTTTCTTGTACTAATGTTTTCTTGTATAAATGTTTTCTTGTACTAATGTTTCTTGTATAAATGTTTTCTTGTACTAATGTTTTTTGGAACTAATGTTTTCTTGTAAAAATGTTTTCTTGAACTAATGCTTTTGTGTACTTATGTCTTCTTGTAATAATGTTTTCTTGTACTAATGTTTTTTGTACTAATGTTTTCTTGAAATAATGTTTTCTTGAACTTATGTTTTCTTGTACTAATGTTTTCTTGAACTAATGTTTTATTGTACTAATGTTTTCTTGTACTAATCTTTCTTGTACTAATGCTTCTTGTATAAATGTTTTCTTGTACTAATGTTTTCTTGAACGAATGTTTTCTTGTACTAAAGTTTTCTGGAACTAATGTTTTCTTGAACTAATGTTTTCTGGAACTAATGTTTTCTGGAACTAATGTTTTCTTGTACTAATGTTTTCTTGTAGTAATGTTTTCTGGAGCTAATGTTTTATTGCACTAATGTTTTATTGTACTAATGTTTTCTTTTACTAAGGGTTTCTTGTTCTAATATTTCATTGTCGACGCATCTTTAAAGAAAATACCCTCCATACACGACACATGTCTTATTTGTGCCATATATGTTTAGAGATTTGAATAACACCATGATCCTCTGAACGGTTTCCACAATTTGTTTTTGTGATCAACTTGATGTTTTACGACCACTGTTTTTAAAGAGATTTTGGAAACGGATTTGCTAATTTTGTTCCTGGCGAAATCTGCTCTTGTTCGGAGGATTCGAAATGGAGAGGTGGTTTATAAGTTTTATGGAAGGTAAGTGGTGTAAAGTGTGTTTTGATCAAGGTTGGAGGTATAATCAACGGAGATGAGGAAGACTTCTGTGTTTGAGAGTGCTTTGTTGTGGGTTAATTGTTTTTAGTGTTTTAGTGGATAGCATTTTGTTAAGAAGGTCTAAAAGCCATGAAATATAACTTGTTTTTTTTTTTTTTTTGCTTTTTTAATATATGTTTACCTGTTTGAAAAATTACAAAGATAACTCGGATGTCCCTAAAGCTGTAACACCGATGGCACCAGAAATTATCTCTGTTTATATTGCTTGAAATATTATAATGCTTTTTTAATATCAGGAAGTTCATTCAAATGTAATCTTTCAGCATTCAAATGTAAGCTATTTTACCGATGGGTCACACTTTCTGTAGGAGGGTGCATCTGTTTAAGTGATAGAAAATTACAACTATTAATTATTATATATAGAGGTACATGTAAGGGGGGTGTTAGTGAGCAAATCTGTTGGGTAATTGTGTAGTCTTGCCTGAACGCCTGAGGTTTAAAGTGTGTTGTTCCTACTTGTCTTTAGGATTTTAGACATACTGTTACCTAAATGCGGCGATTATCTTGTCCAGGATGTCAACAATAATAACGCGTGAGTTTTCATTTGTGACAACAAGAATATATTTTCTATTCTTAAGATGTTAAAAGTAATCATTGACTTCTGTCCATAAAGCTGCTAGTTATATTATAGTCATTTCATTAGCTCCTTTGCCAATTCTTGAGTGTTGACCTGACAGGTTGGCAGTTTCGCTTTCTTGTACTAATGTTTTCTTGAACGAATGTTTTCTTGAACTAATGTTTTCTTGAACTAATGTTTTCTTGAACTAATGTCTTCTTGCACTAATGTTTTCTTGTACTAATGTTCTCTTGTACTAATGTTATCTGGAACTAATGTTTTCTTGAACTAATGTTTTCTTGAACTAATGTTTTCTTGAACTAATGTTTTCTTGTACTAATGTTTTCTTGAACTAATGTTTTATTTTACTAATGTTTTTTTGTATTAATGTTTTCTTGAACTAATGTTTTCTTGTATCAATGTTTTCTTGTTTTAAATTTTTCTTGTACTAATGTTTTCTGGAACTAATGTTTTCTTGAAATAAAGTTTTCTTGAACTAATTTTTTCTTGTACTAATGTTTTCTTGTATTAATATTTCTTGTACTAATGTTTCTTGTATTAATGTTTTCTTGTACTAATGTTTTCTGGAACTAATATTTTCTTGTACAAATGTTTGTTGTATTAATGTTTTCTGGAACTAATGTTTTCTTGTTCTAATGTTTTCTTGTACTAATGTTTTCTTGAACTAATGTTTTCTTGTACAAATTTTTTCTTGTACTAATGTTTTTGTGTACTAATGTTTTCTTGTACTAATGTTTTCTTGTGGTAATGTTTTTTGTACTAATGTTTTCTTGTACTAATGTTTTCTTGTACTAATGTTTTTTGTACTAATGTTTTCTTGAAATAATGTTTTCTTGAACTAATGTTTTCTTGTACTAATGTTTTCTTGAACGAATGTTTTCTTGTCCTATGTTTTATTGTACTAATGTTTTCTTGTACTAATGTTTTCTTGAACGAATGTTTTCTTGTCCTATGTTTTCTTGTACTAATGTTTTCTTGTACTAATGTTTTCTTGAACTAATGTTTTCTGGAACTAATGTTTTCTTGTACTAATGTTTTCTCGTACTAATGTTTTCTGGAACTAATGTTTTCTTGTACTAAGATTTTCTTGTACTAATGTTTTCTTGAACTAATGTTTTCTTGTACTAATGTTTTCTTGTACTAATGTTTTCTTGTATTAATGTTTTCTTGTACTAATGTTTTCTTTTACAAATGTTTCTTGTACTAATGTTTTTTGTATTAATGTTTTCTTGAACTAATGTTTTCTTGTATTAATATTTTCTTGTAGTTATGTTTTCTTGTATTAATGTTTTCTTGTACTAATGTTTTTTTGTACTAATGTTTTCTTGAACTAATGTTTTCTGGAACTAATATTTTCTTGTACTAATGTTTTTGTGTACTAATGTTTTCTTTTACCAATGTTTTTTGTTCTAATGTTTTGCTTGTGCTTATGTTTTCTTGAACTAATGTTTTCTTGTACTAATGTTTTCTTGAACTAATATTTTCTCGTACTAATGTTTTCTTGCACTAATGTTTTCTTGTATTAATGTTTTATTGTACTAATGTTTTCTTGTGGTAATGTTTTCTTGTACTAATGCTTTCTTGAACTAATGTTTTCTGGAACTAATGTTTTCTTGTACTAATGTTTTTTTGTATTAATGTTTTCTGGAACTAACGTTTTCTTGTACTAATGTTTTCTTGTACTAATGTTTTCTTGAACTAATGTTTTCTTGTACTAATGTTTTCTTGTATTAATGTTTTCTTGTACTAATGTTTTCTTGAACGAATGTTTTCTGGAACAAATGTTTTCTTGTACTAATGTTTTCTTGTACTAATGTTTTCTGGAACTAATGTTTTCTTGTACTAAAATTTTCTTGTACTAATGTTTTCTTGTATTTATATTTTCTTGTACTAATGTTTTCTTTTACTAATGTTTTCTTGTACTAATGTTTTTTGTATTAATGTTTTCTGGAACTAATGTTTTCTTGAAGTAATGTTTTCTTGTACTAATGTTTTCTTGTACTAATGTTTTCTTGTACTAATGTTTTTTTGTACTAATGTTTTCTTGAACTAATGTTTTCTGGAACTAATATTTTCTTGTACTAATGTTTTCTGGAACTAATGTTTTCTTGAACTAATGTTTTCTTGTACAAATGTTTACTTGAACTAATGTTTTCTTGTTCTAAGGTTTTTGTGTTTAAGTGTTTTCTTGTACTGATGTTTTCTTGTACTAATGTTTTTTGTACTAATGTTTTCTTGAACTAATGTTTTCTGGAACTAATGTTTTCTTGAACTAATGTTTACGTGTACTAATGTTTTCTTTTATGTTTTCTTGAACAAATGTTTTCTGGAACAAATGTTTTCTGGAACTAATGTATTCTTGTACTAATATTTTCTTCTCCTAATGTTTTATGGAACTAATGTTTTCTTGAAATAATGCTTTCTTGTACTAATGTTTTCTTGTACTAATGTTTTCTTGAACTAATGTTTTCTGGAACTAATGTTTTCTTGTACTTATGTTTTCTTGTACTAATGTTTTCTGGAACTAATGTTTTCTTGTACTAAGATTTTCTTGTACTAATGTTTTCTTGAACTAATGTTTTCTTGTACTAATGTTTTCTTGTACTAATGTTTTCTTGTATTAATGTTTTCTTGTACTAATGTTTTCTTTTACAAATGTTTCTTGTACTAATGTTTTTTGTATTAATGTTTTCTTGAACTAATGTTTTTTTGTATTAATATTTTCTTGTAGTTATGTTTTCTTGTATTAATGTTTTCTTGTACTAATGTTTTTTTGTACTAAAGTTTTTTTGTACTAATGTTTTCTTGAACTAATGTTTTCTGGAACTAATATTTTCTTGTACTAATGTTTTTGTGTACTAATGTTTTCTTTTACCAATGTTTTTTGTTCTAATGTTTTCTTGAACTAATGTTTTCTTGTACTAATGTTTTCTTGAACTAATATTTTCTCGTACTAATGTTTTCTTGCACTAATATTTTCTTGTATTAATGTTTTATTGTACTAATGTTTTCTTGTGGTAATGTTTTCTTGTACTAATGCTTTCTTGAACTAATGTTTTCTGGAACTAATGTTTTCTTGTACTAATGTTTTTTTGTATTAATGTTTTCTGGAACTAATGTTTTCTTGTACTAATGTTTTCTTGTACTAATGTTTTCTTGAACTAATGTTTTCTTGTACTAATGTTTTCTTGTATTAATGTTTTCTTGTACTAATGTTTTCTTGAACGAATGTTTTCTGGAATTAATGTTTTCTTGTACTAATGTTTTCTTGTACTAATGTTTTCTGGAACTAATGTTTTCTTGTACTAAAATTTTCTTGTACTAATGTTTTCTTGTATTTATATTTTCTTGTACTAATGTTTTCTTTTACTAATGTTTTCTTGTACTAATGTTTTTTGTATTAATGTTTTCTGGAACTAATGTTTTCTTGAACTAATGTTTTCTTGTACTAATGTTTTCTTGTACTAATGTTTTCTTGTACTAATGTTTTTTTGTACTAATGTTTTCTTGAACTAATGTTTTCTGGAACTAATATTTTCTTGTACTAATGTTTTCTGGAACTAATGTTTTCTTGAACTAATGTTTTCTTGTACAAATGTTTACTTGAACTAATGTTTTCTTGTTCTAAGGTTTTTGTGTTTTAGTGTTTTCTTGTACTGATGTTTTCTTGTACTAATGTTTTTTGTACTAATGTTTTCTTGAACTAATGTTTTCTGGAACTAATGTTTTCTTGAACTAATGTTTACGTGTACTAATGTTTTCTTTTACTTATGTTTTCTTGAACTAATGTTTTCTGGAACAAATGTTTTCTGGAACTAATGTATTCTTGTACTAATATTTTCTTCTCCTAATGTTTTATGGAACTAATGTTGTCTTGAAATAATGCTTTCTTGTACTAATGTTTTCTTGAACTAATGTTTTCTTGTACTAATGTTTTTTTGTATTAATGTTTTCTTGAACTAATGTTTTCTTGTATTAATTTTTTCTGGAACTAATGGTTTATTGTACTTATGTTTTCTTGTACTAATGTTTACTGGAACTAATGTTATCTTGAACTAATGTTTTCTTGTACTAATGTTTTCTTGTACTAATGTTTTCTTGTATTAATGTTTTCTTGTAATAATGTTTTCTTGTATTTATGTTTTCTTGAACTAATGTTTTCTTGTATTAATGTTTTCTTGAACTAATGTTTTCTTGTACTAATGTGTTCTTGTACTAATGTTTCTTGTACTAATGTTTCTTGTATAAATGTTTTCTTGTACTAATGTTTTCTGGAACTAATGTTTTCTTGTAAAAATGTTTTCTTGAACTAATGCTTTTGTGTACTTATGTCTTCTTGTACTAATGTTTTCTTGTACTAATGTTTTTTGTACTAATGTTTTCTTGAAATAATGTTTTCTTGAACTAATGTTTTCTTGTACTAATGTTTTCTTGAACTAATGTTTTATTGTACTAATGTTTTCTTGTACTAATGTTTCTTGTAATAATGCTTCTTGTATAATTGTTTTCTTGTACTAATGTTTTCTTGAACGAATGTTTTCTTGTACTAATGTTTTCTTGTATTAATGTTTTCTTGTAATAATGTTTTCTTGTATTAATGTTTTCTTGAACTAATGTTTTCTTGTATTAATGTTTTCTTGAACTAATGTTTTCTTGTACTAATGTGTTCTTGTACTAATGTTTCTTGTACTAATGTTTCTTGTATAAATGTTTTCTTGTACTAATGTTTTCTGGAACTAATGTTTTCTTGTACTAATGTTTTCTTGTAATAATGTTTTCTTGTACTAATGTTTTCTTGAACTAATGTTTTCTTGTATTAATGTTTTCTTGAACTAATGTTTTCTTGTACTAATGTTTACTTGTACTAATGTTTCTTGTACTAATGTTTCTTGTATAAATGTTTTCTTGTACTAATGTTTTCTGGAACTAATGTTTTCTTGTAAAAATGTTTTCTTGAACTAATGCTTTTGTGTACTTATGTCTTCTTGTACTAATGTTTTCTTCTACTAATGTTTTTGTACTAATGTTTTCTTGAAATAATGTTTTCTTGAACTAATGTTTTCTTGTACTAATGTTTTCTTGAACTAATGTTTTATTGTACTAATGTTTTCTTGTACTAATGTTTCTTGTACTAATGCTTCTTGTATAAATGTTTTCTTGTACTAATGTTTTCTTGAACGAATGTTTTCTTGTACTAAAGTTTTCTGGAACTAATGTTTTCTTGAACTAATGTTTTCTGGAACTAATGTTTTCTTGTACTAATGTTTTCTAGTAGTAATGTTTTCTGGAGCTAATGTTTTATTGCACTAATGTTTTATTGTACTAATGTTTTCTTTTACTAAGGGTTTCTTGTACTAATATTTCATTGTCGACGCATCTTTAAAGAAAATACCCTCCATACACGACACATGTCTTATTTGTGCCATATATGTTTAGAGATTTGAATAACACCATGATCCTCTGAACGGTTTCCACAATTTGTTTTTGTGATCAACTTGATGTTTTACGACCACTGTTTTTAAAGAGATTTTGGAAACGGATTTGCTAATTTTGTTCCTGGCGAAATCTGCTCTTGTTCGGAGGATTCGAATTGGAGAGGTGGTTTATAAGTTTTATGGAAGGTAAGTGGTGTAAAGTGTGTTTTGATCAAGGTTGGAGGTATAATCAACGGAGATGAGGAAGACTTCTGTGTTTGAGAGTGCTTTGTTGTGGGTTAATTGTTTTTAGTGTTTTAGTGGATAGCATTTTGTTAAGAAGGTCTAAAAGCCATGAAATATAACTTGTTTTTTTTTTTTTGCTTTTTTAATATATGTTTACCTGTTTGAAAAATTACAAAGATAACTCGGATGTCCCTAAAGCTGTAACACCGATGGCACCAGAAATTATCTCTGTTTATATTGCTTGAAATATTATAATGCTTTTTTAATATCAGGAAGTTCATTCAAATGTAATCTTTCAGCATTCAAATGTAAGCTATTTTACCGATGGGTCACACTTTCTGTAGGAGGGTGCATCTGTTTAAGTGATAGAAAATTACAACTATTAATTATTATATATAGAGGTACATGTAAGGGGGGTGTTAGTGAGCAAATCTGTTGGGTAATTGTGTAGTCTTGCCTGAACGCCTGAGGTTTAAAGTGTGTTGTTCCTACTTGTCTTTAGGATTTTAGACATACTGTTACCTAAATGCGGCGATTATCTTGTCCAGGATGTCAACAATAATAACGCGTGAGTTTTCATTTGTGACAACAAGAATATATTTTCTATTCTTAAGATGTTAAAAGTAATCATTGACTTCTGTCCATAAAGCTGCTAGTTATATTATAGTCATTTCATTAGCTCCTTTGCCAATTCTTGAGTGTTGACCTGACAGGTTGGCAGTTTCGCTTTCTTGTACTAATGTTTTCTTGAACGAATGTTTTCTTGAACTAATGTTTTCTTGAACTAATGTTTTCTTGAACTAATGTCTTCTTGCACTAATGTTTTCTTGTACTAATGTTCTCTTGTACTAATGTTATCTGGAACTAATGTTTTCTTGAACTAATGTTTTCTTGACGTAATGTTTTCTTGAACTAATGTTTTCTTGTACTAATGTTTTCTTGTACTAATGTTTTCTTGAACTAATGTTTTCTTGTACTAAGATTTTCTTGTACTAATGTTTTCTTGAACTAATGTTTTCTTGTACTAATGTTTTCTTGTACTAATGTTTTCTTGTATTAATGTTTTCTTGTACTAATGTTTTCTTTTACTAATGTTTCTTGTACTAATCTTTTTTGTATTAATGTTTTCTTGAACTAATGTTTTCTTGTATTAATATTTTCTTGTAGTTATGTTTTCTTGTATTAATGTTTTCTTGTACTAATGTTTTTTTGTACTAATGTTTTCTTGAACTAATGTTTTCTGGAACTAATATTTTCTTGTACTAATGTTTTTGTGTACTAATGTTTTCTTGTACCAATGTTTTTTGTTCTAATGTTTTGCTTGTGCTTATGTTTTCTTGAACTAATGTTTTCTTGTACTAATGTTTTCTTGAACTAATATTTTCTCGTACTAATGTTTTCTTGCACTAATGTTTTCTTGTATTAATGTTTTCTTGTACTAATGTTTTCTTGTGGTAATGTTTTCTTGTACTAATGTTTTCTTGAACTAATGTTTTCTGGAACTAATGTTTTCTTGTACTAGTGTTTTTTTGTACTAATGTTTTCTGGAACTAATGTTTTCTTGTACTAATGTTTTCTTGTACTAATGTTTTCTTGAACTAATGTTTTCTTGTACTAATGTTTTCTTGTACTAATGTTTTCTTGTATTAATGTTTTCTTGTACTAATGTTTTCTTGAACGAATGTTTTCTGGAACTAATGTTTTCTTGTACTAATGTTTTCTTGTACTAATGTTTTCTGGAACTAATGTTTTCTTGTACTAATGTTTTCTTGTATTTATATTTTCTTGTACTAATGTTTTCTTTTACTAATGTTTTCTTGTACTAATGTTTTTTGTATTAATGTTTTCTGGAACTAATGTTTTCTTGAACTAATGTTTTCTTGTACTAATGTTTTCTTGTACTAATGGTTTCTTGTACTAATGTTTTTTTGTACTAATGTTTTCTTGAACTAATGTTTTCTGGAACTAATATTTTCTTGTTCTAATGTTTTCTGGAACTAATGTTTTCTTGAACTAATGTTTTCTTGTACAAATGTTTTCTTGAACTAATGTTTTCTTGTACTAAGGTTTGTGTTTTAGTGTTTTCTGGTACTGATGTTTTCTTGTACTAATGTTTTTTGTACTAATGTTTTCTTGAACTAATGTTTTCTGGAACTAATGTTTTCTTGAACTAATGTTTACGTGTACTAATGTTTTCTTTTACTTATGTTTTCTTGAACTAATGTTTTCTGGAACAAATGTTTTCTGGAACTAATGTTTTCTTGTACTAATATTTTCTTCTCCTAATGTTTTATGGAACTAATGTTTTCTTGAAATAATGCTTTCTTGTACTAATGTTTTCTTGAACTAATGTTTTCTTGTACTAATGTTTTTTTGTATTAATGTTTTCTTGAACTAATGTTTTCTTGTATTAATTTTTTCTGGAACTAATGGTTTATTGTACTTATGTTTTCTTGTACTAATGTTTACTGGAACTAATGTTATCATGAACTAATGTTATCTTGAACTAATGTTTTCTTGTACTAATGTTTTCTTGTACTAATGTTTTCTTGTATTAATGTTTTCTTGTAATAATGTTTTCTTGTATTAATGTTTTCTTGAACTAATGTTTTCTTGTATTAATGTTTTCTTGAACTAATGTTTTCTTGTACTAATGTTTTCTTGTACTAATGTTTCTTGTACTAATGTTTCTTGTATAAATGTTTTCTTGTACTAATGTTTTCTGGAACTAATGTTTTCTTGTACTAATGTTTTCTTGTAATAATGTTTTCTTGTATTAATGTTTTCTTGAACTAATGTTTTCTTGTATTAATGTTTTCTTGAACTAATGTTTTCTTGTACTAATGTTTTCTTGTACTAATGTTTCTTGTACTAATGTTTCTTGTATAAATGTTTTCTTGTACTAATGTTTTCTGGAACTAATGTTTTCTTGTAAAAATGTTTTCTTGAACTAATGCTTTTGTGTACTTATGTCTTCTTGTACTAATGTTTTCTTGTACTAATGTTTTTTGTACTAATGTTTTCTTGAAATAATGTTTTCTTGAACTAATGTTTTCTTGTACTAATGTTTTCTTGAACTAATGTTTTATTGTACTAACGTTTTCTTGTACTAATGTTTCTTGTACTAATGCTTCTTGTATAAATGTTTTCTTGTACTAATGTTTTCTTGAACGAATGTTTTCTTGTACTAAAGTTTTCTGGAACTAATGTGTTCTTGAACTAATGTTTTCTGGAACTAATGTTTTCTGGAACTAATGTTTTCTTGTACTAATGTTTTCTTGTAGTAATGTTTTCTGGAGCTAATGTTTTATTGCACTTATGTTTTATTGTACTAATGTTTTCTTTTACTAAGGGTTTCTTGTACTAATATTTCATTGTCGACGCATCTTTAAAGAAAATACTATCCATACACGACACATGTCTTATTTGTGCCATATATGTTTAGAGATTTGAATAACACCATGATCCTCTGAACGGTTTCCACAATTTGTTTTTGTGATCAACTTGATGTTTTACGACCACTGTTTTTAAAGAGATTTTGGAAACGGATTTGCTAATTTTGTTCCTGGCGAAATCTGCTCTTGTTCGGAGGATTCGAAATGGAGAGGTGGTTTATAAGTTTTATGGAAGGTAAGTGGTGTAAAGTGTGTTTTGATCAAGGTTGGAGGTATAATCAACGGAGATGAGGAAGACTTCTGTGTTTGAGAGTGCTTTGTTGTGGGTTAATTGTTTTTAGTGTTTTAGTGGATAGCATTTTGTTAAGAAGGTCTAAAAGCCATGAAATATAACTTGTTTTTTTTTTTTTTTGCTTTTTTAATATATGTTTACCTGTTTGAAAAATTACAAAGATAACTCGGATGTCCCTAAAGCTGTAACACCGATGGCACCAGAAATTATCTCTGTTTATATTGCTTGAAATATTATAATGCTTTTTTAATATCAGGAAGTTCATTCAAATGTAATCTTTCAGCATTCAAATGTAAGCTATTTTACCGATGGGTCACACTTTCTGTAGGAGGGTGCATCTGTTTAAGTGATAGAAAATTACAACTATTAATTATTATATATAGAGGTACATGTAAGGGGGGTGTTAGTGAGCAAATCTGTTGGGTAATTGTGTAGTCTTGCCTGAACGCCTGAGGTTTAAAGTGTGTTGTTCCTACTTGTCTTTAGGATTTTAGACATACTGTTACCTAAATGCGGCGATTATCTTGTCCAGGATGTCAACAATAATAACGCGTGAGTTTTCATTTGTGACAACAAGAATATATTTTCTATTCTTAAGATGTTAAAAGTAATCATTGACTTCTGTCCATAAAGCTGCTAGTTATATTATAGTCATTTCATTAGCTCCTTTGCCAATTCTTGAGTGTTGACCTGACAGGTTGGCAGTTTCGTTTTCTTGTACTAATGTTTTCTTGTACTAATGGTTTCTGGAACTAATGGTTTATTGTACTTATGTTTTCTTGTATTAATGTTTTCTTGTACTAATGTTCTCCTGAACGAATGTTTTCTTGAACTAATGTTTTCTTGTACTAATGTTTTCTTGTACTAATGTTCTCTTGTACTAATGTTTTCTGGAACTAATGTTTTCTGGAACTAATGTTTTCTTGAACTAATGTTTTCTTCAACTAATGTTTTTCTTGAACTCATGTTTTCTTTTCTAATGTTTTTTGTACTAATGTTTTCTTGTACTAAGGTTTTCTGGAACTAATGTTTTTTTGTGTTAAAGTTTTCTTGTACTAATGTTATCTGGAACTAATGGTTTATTGTACTTATGTTTTCTTGTATTAATGTTTTCGTGTACTAATGTTTTCCTGAACGAATTTTTTCTTGAATTAATGTTTTCTTGAACTAATGTTTACTTGTACTAATGTTTTCTTGTACTAATGTTTTCTTATACTAATGTTTTCTGGAACTAATGTTTACTGGAACTAATGTATTCTTCAACTAATGTTTTTCTGGAACTAATGTTTTCTTGACTAATGTCTTCTTGTACTAATGTTTTCTTGTACTAATGTTTTCTGGAACTAATGTTTTCTGGAACTAATGTTTTCTTGTATTAAAATTTTCTTGTACTAATGTTTTCTGGAACTAATGGTTTATTGTACTTATGTTTTCTTGTATTAATGTTTTCTTGTACTAATGTTTTCTTGTACTAATGTTTTCTTGAACGAATGTTTTCTTAAACGAATGTTTTCTTGTACTAATGTTTTCTTGTACTAATGTTCTCTTGTACTAATGTTTTCTTGTACTAATGTTCTCTTGTACTAATGTTTTCTTGTACTAATGTTTTCTTGTATTAATTTTTTCTTGTACTAATTTTTTCTTGTACTAATGTTTTCTGGAACTAATGTTTTCTTCAACTGATGTTTTTCTGGAACTAATGTTTTCTTGTACTAATGTTTTCTTGTACTAATGTGTTCTTGTACTAAGGTTTTCTTGTACTTATGTTTTCTTGTACTAATGTTTTCTTGTATTAATGTTTTATTGTACTAATGTTTTCTTGTGCTGATGTTATCTTGTACTAATGTTTACTTGAACTAATATTTTCTTGTACAAATATTTTCTTGTACTAATGTTTTCTTGTACTAAGGTTCTCTTGTACTAATGTTTCTTGAACTAATGTTTTCTTGAACTAATGTTTTCTTGTATTAATGTTTTCTTGAACTAATGTTTTCTTGTATTGATGTTTTCTTGTATTAATGTTTTCTTGTACTAATGTTTTCTGGAACTAATATTTTCTTGTACTAATGTTTCTTGTATTAATGTTTTCTGGAACTAATGTTCTCTTGTTCTAATGTTTTCTTGTACTAATGTTTTCTTGAACTAATGTTTTCTTGTACAAATTTTTTCTTGTACTAATGTTTTTGTGTACTAATGTTTTCTTGTACTAATGTTTTCTTGTGGTAATGTTTTTTGTACTAATGTTTTCTTGTACTAATGTTTTCTTGTACTAATGTTTTCTTGTACTAATTTTTTCTTGGACGAATGTTTTCTTGTCCTATGTTTTCTTGTACTAATGTTTTCTTGTACTAATGTTTTCTTGAACTAATGTTTTCTGGAACTAATGTTTTCTTGTACTAATGTTTTCTTGTACTAATGTTTTCTGGAACTAATGTTTTCTTGTACTAATGTTGTCTTGTACTAATGTTTTCTTGAACTAATGTTTTCTTGTACTAATGTTTTCTTGTACTAATGTTTTCTTGTATTAATGTTTTCTTGAACTAATGTTTTCTTGTATTAATGTTTTCTTGTATTAATGTTTTCTTGTATAAATGTTTTCTTGTACTAATGTTTTCTTGTACTAATGTTTTCTCGTAATAATGTTTTTGTATTAAATTTTTCTCATACTAATGTTTTCTTGAACTAATGTTTTCCTGTACTTATGTTTTCTTGTACTCATTGTTTGTGTACTAATGTTTTCTTGTACCAATGTTTTTTGTACTAATGTTTTGCTTGTGCTAATGTTTTCTTGAACTAATGTTTTCTTGTACTAACGTTTTCTTGAACTAATATTTTCTTGTACTAATGTTTTCTTTTACTAATGTTTTCTTGTATTAATGTTTTATTGTACTAATGTTTTCTTGTGGTAATGTTTTCTTGAACTAATGTTTTCTTGTACTAATGTTTTCTTGTATTAATGTTTTCTTGTATTAATGTTTTCTCGTACTAATGTTTTCTTGTACTAATGTTTTCTGGAACTAATGTTTTCTTGTACTAATGTTTTCTTGTACTAATGTTTTCTTGTACTAATTTTGTCTTGTACTACTTTTTTGTGTACTAATGGTTTCTTGTACCAATGTTTTTTGTACTAATGTTTTGCTTGTGCTAATATTTTCTTGAACTAATGTTTTCTTGTACTAATGTTTTCTTGAACTAATATTTTCTTGTACTAATGTTTTCTTGTATTAATGTTTTATTGTACTAATGTTTTCTTGTGGTAAGGTTTTCTTGTACTAATGTTTTCTTGTATTAATGTTTTCTTGTACTAATGTTTTCTTGAACTAATGTTTTCTGGTACTAATGTTTTCTTGTACTAATGTTTTCTTGTACTAATGTTTCTTGTATTAATGTTTTCTTGTACTCATGTTTTCTTGTACTAATGATTTTTAGTACTAATGTTTTCTCGTATTAATGTTTTCTGGAACTAATGTTTTCTGGAACTAATGTTTTCTTGTACTAATGTTTTCTTGTACTAATGTTTTCTTGAACTAATGTTTTCTTTTACTAATGTTTTCTTGTGTTAATGTTTTCTTGTATTAATGTTTTCTCGTACTAATGTTTTCTTGTACTAATGTTTTCTGGAACTAATGTTTTCTTGTACGAATGTTTTCTTGTACTAATGTTTTCTTGTACTAATTTTGTCTTGTACTAATTTTTTTGTGTACTAATGTTTTCTTTTACCAATGTTTTTTGTACTAATGTTTTGCTTGTGCTAATATTTTCTTGAACTAATGTTTTCTTGTACTAATGTTTTCTTGAACTAATATTTTCTTGTACTAATGTTTTCTTGTACTAATGTTTTCTTGTATTAATGTTTTATTGTACTAATGTTTTCTTGTGGTAAGTTTTTCTTGTACTAATGTTTTCTTGTATTAATGTTTTCTTGTACTAATGTTTTCTTGAACTAATGTTTTCTGGTACTAATGTTTTCTGGTACTAATGTTTTCTTGTACTAATGTTTTCTTGTACTAATGTTTTTTTTATTAATTTTTTTCTTGAACTAATGTGTTCTTGTATTCATGTTTTCTTGTACTAATGTTTTCTTGTACTAATGTTTTCTTGTACTAATGTTTTCTTCTACTAATGTTTTCTTGTATTAATGTTTTTGTATTAAATTTTTCTCGTACTAATGTTTTCTTGAACTAATGTTTTCTTCTAATAATGTTTTATTGTACTAATGTTTTCTTGTGGTAATGTTTTCTTGTACTAATGTTTTCTTATGCTAATGTTTTCTTGTACTAATGTTTTTTTGAACTAATGTTTTCTTTTACTAATTTTTTTTTTTACTAATGTTTTCTTGTACTAATGTTTTCTCGTACGAATGCTTTCTTTAACTAATGTTTTCTTGTACTAATGTTTTCTTGTGCTAATGTTTTCTTGTATTAATGTTTTCTTGTACTAATGTTTTCTTGTACTAATGTTTTCTTGTACTAATGTTTTCTTGAACGAATGTTTTCTTGTCCTATGTTTTCTAGTACTAATGTTTTCTTGTACTAATGTTTTCATGAACTAATGTTTTCTGGCACTAATGTTTTCTTGTACTTATGTTTTCTTGTACTAATGTTTTCTGGAACTAATGTTTTCTTGAACTAATGTTTTCTTGAACTAATGTTTTCTTGAACTAATGTTTTCTTGTACTAATGTTTTCTTGTACTAATGTTTTCTTGAACTAATGTTTTCTTGAACTAATGTTTTCTTGAACTAATGTTTTCTTGTACTAATTTTTTTTTGTATTAATGTTTTCTTTAACTAATGTTTTCTTGTATTAATGTTTTCTTGTACTAATGTTTTCTTGAACTAATGTTTTCTTGTACTAATGTTTTCTTGTACTAATGTTTTCTTTTACTAAGGTTTTCTTGTACTAATGTTTTTTTGTATTAATGTTTTCTTGAACTAATGTTTTCTTGTATTAATGTTTTCTTGTATTAATGTTTTCTTGTACTAATGTTTTCTTGTACTAATGTTTTCTTGTACTAATTTTTTTGTGTACTAATGTTTTCTTGTACCAATGTTTTTTGTACTAATGTTTTGCTTGTGCTAATGTTTTCTTAAACTAATGTTTTCTTGTACTAATGTTTTCTTGAACTAATATATTCTTGTACTAATGTTTTCTTGTACTAATGTTTTCTTGTATTAATGTTTTATAGTACTAATGTTTTCTTGTGGTAATGTTTTCTTGTACTAATGTTTTCTTGTATTAATGTTTTCTTGTAATTATGTTTTCTTGTATTAATGTTTTATAGTACTAATGTTTTCTGGTACTAATGTTTTCTTGAACTAATGTTTTCTTGTACTAATGTGTTTTTGTATTAATGTTTTCTTGAACTAATGTTTTCTTGTACTAATGTTTTCTTGTACTAATGTTTTCTTGTACTAAGGTTCTCTTGTACTAATGTTTTCTTGTATTAATGTTTTTGTATTAAATTTTTCTCGTACTAATGTTTTCTTTAACTAATGTTTTCTTGTACTAATGTTTTCTTGAACTAATGTTTTCTTGTACTAATATTTTCTTGTACTAATGTTTTCTTGTATTAATGTTTTATTGTACTAATGTTTTCTTGTGGTAATGTTTTCTTGTACTAATATTTTCTTGTCCTAATGTTTCTTGTACTAATGTTTTCTTGAACTAATGTTTTCTGGAACTAATGTTTTCTTGTACTAATGTTTTCTGGAACTAATGTTTTCTTGAACTAATGTTTTCTTGTACTAATATATTCTTGTACTAATGTTTTCTTGTACTAATGTTTTCTTGTATTAATGTTTTATAGTACTAATGTTTTCTGGTACTAATGTTTTCTTGAACTAATGTTTTCTTGTACTAATGTGTTTTTGTATTAATGTTTTCTTGAACTAATGTTTTCTTGTACTCATGTTTTCTTGTACTAATGTTTTCTTGTACTAAGGTTCTCTTGTACTAATGTTTTCTTGTATTAATGTTTTTGTATTAAATTTTTCTCGTACTAATGTTTTCTTTAACTAATGTTTTCTTGTACTAATGTTTTCTTGAACTAATGTTTTCTTGTACTCATATTTTCTTGTACTAATGTTTTCTTGTATTAATGTTTTATTGTACTAATGTTTTCTTGTGGTAATGTTTTCTTGTACTAATATTTTCTTGTCCTAATGTTTCTTGTACTAATGTTTTCTTGAACTAATGTTTTCTGGAACTAATGTTTTCTTGTACTTATGTTTTCTTGTACTAATGTTTTCTGGAACTAATGTTTTCTTGAACTAATGTGTTCTTGTACTAATGTTTTCTTGTACTACTGTTTTCTTGTACTAATGTTTTCTTGAACTAATGTTTCTTGAACTAATATTTTCTTGTTCTAATGTTTTCTTGTACTAATGTTTTCTTTTACTAATGTTTTCTTGTACTAATGTTTTTTGTATTAATGTTTTCTTTAACTAATGTTTTCTTGTATTATGTTTTCTTGTACTAATGTTTTCTTGAACTAATGTTTTCTTGTACTAATGTTTTCTTGTACTAGTGTTGTCTTTTACTAAATTTTTCTTGTACTAATGTTTTTTGTATTAATGTTTTCTTGAACTAATGTTTTCTTGTATTAATGTTTTTTGTATTAATGTTTTCTTGTACTAATGTTTTCTTGTACTAATGTTTTCTTGTATTAATGTTTTCTCGTACTAATGTTTTCTTGAACTAATGTTTTCTTGTACTAATGTTTTCTTGTACTAATTTTTTTGTGTACTAATGTTTTCTTGTACCAATGTTTTTTGTACTAATGTTTTGCTTGTGCTAATGTTTTTTTGAACTAATATTTTCTTGTATTAATGTTTTCTTGTACTAATGTTTTCTTGTATTAATGTTTTCTTGTATTAATGTTTTATTGTACTAATGTTTTCTTGTGGTAATGTTTGCTTGTACTAATGTTTTCTTGTGCTAATGTTTTCTTTTACTAATGTTTTCTGGTATTAATGTTTTCTTGAACTAATGTTTTCTTGTACTAATGTTTTATCGTACTAATGTTTTCTCGTACTAATGTTTTATCGTACTCATGTTTTCTCGTACTAATGCTTTCTTGAACTAATGTTTTCTTGTGCTAATGTTTTCTTGTATTAATGTTTTCTTGTACTAATGTTTTCTTGTACTAATGTTTTCTCGTACTAATGCTTTCTTGAACTAATGTTTTCTTTTACTAATGTGTTCTTGTACTCATGTTTTCTTGTACTAATGTTTTTTAGTACTAATGTTTTTTAGTACTAATGTTTTCTTGTACTAACGTTTTCTTTTACTAAGGCTTTCATGTTTTTAACTAGATATTTTCTGGAGATTTGGCTTGACAATACTTTAATGTTATACTCGTGCTATTTTGGCAACCCTGTTTGTAGTGTCAAGTATTAATATCCGTCATCTTTCGAGATGATCTTGTGTATTATTGATTGTTATGAGCTGTTATGTAGGATATATCATCACCACGATTGACTTTGAGAGAATGTAGTTTATATGTTGTTCTGTTTCCTATTGCTTAGTGGTAACTGCATTTGATTGTTGCTGAAATGATTGTTGTGTTGGGAGTTAAATTGCTCATAAAATAACATACATCTCTCGACTTTTATGTGCAAAGGTAACATCCTGTCATTAGACACTTGACTTTTTTCATAAGAAAAATGTAAAAATATATTTTTTTATTGCACGACGTTTACAGAGTCTCTCAAGGAAACTTCAACTTGGTCATAAAAATACAAATTCTGGAAACCGTGAATAGGACATAGTATTATTCAAATCTCCAAACATAAGAAAACACATGGAAAAGTGATGTGTAGTGTATGGTCGGTATATGATAGTAAAATCCTATCATAGTTTGCATAAAACCAAACATTGGAGGTGTGCTGATATTTGGAAGTGGAATCAGAATTCATTTTAATGGATTGTCAATTGTATGGGCCGTAAATATGTTCAATGATATTTATGACTACCTTATTTTCTATAAATGTGTTACTGATTTCTTTTTGGAATATCTCACTGGCAGAGGTAACACATAACTAGCCTTGTATACCTGTACAAACCTATGTGGTTACGTATCATGGTGCTTCTACTAGCTGAAACCTTTATTGAGATGAGATTTGTTAAGGATAGAATGGGTTTCAGCTCATCCAATGTGAGAGTTATATGACGTTTAATTTTGGTAACTTTTTTGTTGCTCACCTCTCGATGCAACCTCTGATTTTATGTTGGTAATCTTTTGGTACGAGTAATATAGGAGATATCCATGGTGTCGGTTCTCCTGTTTTATTTTCATTTTACCTAAGTCGTTAAACAGATTTGCATTTTGAACGTTTAACATTGCCTTATTCAAACGGCACCAGATTAAACGTAGCCTATATTGGGAAATGGTGTTTATATTAATCCTGTATATATTTATATATACCTAAATAGCCTTATATACCTGTACAAACCTCGCTGTGTTGCAGATGTGGCTACGTATCATGTTTCTTCTTCTTGTTGAAACCTTTATTTGTTAAGGATAGAATGGGTTTAGCTCATTCAATGTGGGAGTTATATGAGGTTTATGCCGCTCCCCTCTCGATGCAACCTCTGATTTTATGTTGGTCATCTTTTAGTACGACTAAAATAGGATACCCATGGGGTCGATTCTCCTGTTTTTTTTCAATTATCCCAGTTTCTCGTCTTTGTATATTTATTCTTCTATGTTTATTCTCACATAACAGCGGATCCTGAGCGATGGGCGGCTTGTTTTCATCTAGGTGTTGGTGGGTTTTATTTTACATTTTACTTAAGCCATTAAACAGATTTGCATTTTTAACATTACCTTATTCAAACGGCACCAGATGAAACATAGCCTATATTGGGAAATGGTGTTTACATAAACCCTGTATATATTTTACTATTTGTGATCGTGTATACGTGTCACTACATGTTTATGGGGATCTTCACTTTCTGAAACATTTGTTGTTTTATATACATATATTTGTAACAGTCTATTTACAGTCCCTGATCAGTCTAAGTGTTGATGCGTGGGTGTCAGATATGTATTTCGCCATACCTTTTACAGCTGCGTCGTTGGTCCTCTGTCTTTTGGTCTACCTGCGAACTTCATCTGTTCTTGGATGAAGGTGGACCTGTTGGACAAAGACATTCAAACGATCCAAGACGATGATTGATTTTATATAAAACTATTATTTCACTTCCCACATCTCGTTCGCAGAAAAAATGGATAGTGAGTATCTAGCTTTTATTTCACTTCTCATCTTAGTCTCTATTTTGAGACACCTCCGTCCCAGGAGAGAAAACACGATCCGTTAACCTATTCGCTGTTTTGTACGTCCTGACTCAAAGTTACCTGATATATCCATCTAATCAGAACACGTGACAGACGACACGTCCTTCCGGTTAGTTATTTAGACCTTCCGGTGCAAACTTGTCCAGTTTACAATTTGACAAGTTCTGATATTTTTTGATAACTTTATCAAAACATAGTTTACATCTCTTAGTTTACTTCGCAAGTAAGATTGATAGATCGATAGCTAGCTAGCTAGCTTACTATATAGGTGGATAGATATACATATAGATAGATAAATACAAAGAAAATTAGATAAACAAATAAAAGATGATTTTTTTGATCGGAAACTATATAACACGTTGTCCTCCATAATTTTGCAGTCGATGTTTTAGTCTTATGCTTATGTGTACGGAAGTTGGATATGAGATGCCCATAAACTCGGAAATAATGCTGAGTTGACCTTAGTTTTTATTTGAAAAGACTCAGATAGCGTGTGTGAATCGACGATTGGTCTTAAGCACCTGAAGTCTGCTTCAGACCAAATTTTAATAATGGTAGCTAATACATTGAACTTTTGGGGTTTTTTGACAAAAATACATTGAAACTGGGGCAATTTGTTCTCTCTTGGCTATCTCCGCCGATTAACTTTCTGGGACGGAATTGAATTGCCATATCTCCGCCAAGACAAAACGTTGGTCAGCCGTTAATGTGAATATGTGTGGGTTTTTGCACTAATTTTGCTGGCGTTAGCATCTGATAAGCGTGTTTGATACGGGCAATAGTTTCTATTTTCCTGTCCATTTAATCATAGAATGCTATGCCGAACGTCATCAATCATTTTTCGAGAAGGTTTTCCAATAAACCTTAATAATTGACATTTTATTTTAGCATTTGTGTCAGCGAAATAGATAATAGATGCGCCCCCTTTTAATTTCTGATAGGAATTTTATGGCTGATCTACAAGTACGTACCAATATGCGAATTGGAGGTGCTGCTGCGGGTGTTCCCATTACTGCCAGAGTATATCCAGTTTCGTCGATATGTCTGCACTTAGGTATTGAACTTTATCAAGAACTGTAAGATATGACGTAATTCTCAAGATTATCTGATGGTTGTTTTGCTATCTGGTCTGCAGTGGCCTCCACTTGAAAATTCCCTGCACCATACACACACTCCACCACGCCCCACCCTCTCTTTCTCTTTCTTTAGAAATTTGAGAAAGAATTGAAAAGAAATGGTCATTCCTTTTTCATAACCTTATGTTAAACGTTGTCTTTGTGATCGCATATAACGGAAATAATTTCTGTAAATAAACATTTTGAAACAAACAAAAACAAATGCAAAAAAATATACAATAATCATACGGTTTTATGTTTTAATTTTGTTCTTTTACAAGATAAAATAATGTTCTACACAGAGCATTTGCAATATTATATTTTCTTTAGTATGTTCAATTATAACATAATATTCCTACAGGAGTAGAGTTTATCTCGTGAGTCCTTGATTTTTATTAACGTGCCCTAGAAAGGAGTACGATTAAAACGCCTCTGGGATGCGGTTACTTTCATGAACACAAATCAATCTTCTAAAAATAAACAAAATAGGGGTTTAATTTGAACTCTGAATATTGGACGTCTATTAAGTTACTTTCTTTGTGTAAATATCTATTTTTTCGAAAATGTTACTCTATAAGGATGTTCTTTATATGACAGATGGACATGTCTTGGCAGCTAGGGAGTTACTAATTCCATATTTTAATTGTCTATCTTTTTTCTTTGCGTGCTTCTTTAATTTATTAAGCTTGTTAAGATGCTGAGTGGAAATGCACTTCATTGTACATAGCAGGAATAAAAACAAATGCAAAAAGGAATACATATTTCTCAAATATAAAAAAATGCAATAATTATACGTTTTTATGTTATTTTTGTTCTTTTACAAGATAAAATTATGTTCAATAATATTATATTCCTAGAGAAGTAGACTCTATCTTATGAGTCCGTGATTTTTATTAACGTGCCTTAGAAAGAAAAACTATTAAAACGCCTCTGAAATGAGGATACTTTTATGAAGATAAATAAATCTCCTAAAAACAAACAAAAAAGGATTTAATTTGAACTCTGAATATTTGACGTCTATTAAGTGAACTCTCATATATATATATATATATATATATATATATATATATATATATATATAGCCAGTAGAGTTTAGTTTCCTAGAAGTACATCCAATGAAACAACACGTGTCTACCAAAATAGTGCTCAATGAGTGAACAGAGCAGGTATATTAATTTTATTTATACAAACATTAATGGCTACATATGTGCATACATGTTTCTGTAATCACCCACGTTGGGGGATTACGTCTTCAGGCCAAGAACTACCTTCAAAAGTGACATTTCCACCAAATACATTTTTCTATTTCGTTTATCAAGTTAAAAATACAACACTAGCCGAAATAAGTACCTGTATGAAGGTATATTTGAACTTAATGAATAATAGATCGTTTTGAGTGAAGCTCGTAATAATGTATGCATATGGATATTTTTGGGTGTGTGCATGTATGGATATATGATCTTTATGTACCCGGGTAGGAAAAATAATTTATTAATATAAAAAAAAAAAATAGAAGAAATAAATAGATGAAAGAAAGTAAGGAATGAAGGGTGAATGGAAGAGAAAGGAATAAGGGTATTAGAGTGAATAAGCAAAGATGAAGGTAAGTACTACAATATATAAGCTTATATACTAGGTTTGTATAACCTAAATACTCTGATTTCTGTCATATGTTATTATATATTATTATTGTGTCGTGATACATCTTATGTATATCTGCGCCTTACCATCGAAAGAATCTTTGTTAAATATGAGGATAACCCTATGAACTTCATGCTGAATTCAATATAAATTTTTACGTAGTGTCAATTTTTACGGTAAAAACCTACAACTTAGGAAAGTGTAACAAGCGGATGGGGCCATGAAACATAACTAGACGTGTGGAATTTGATAGAAAAAGTGAATTTATATAGTAGGTGTATTCATGCCTGTTTCTACTTTAGATGTATCATTTGGTGGCACGGTACATGTATACATGTATATATATATATATGTCTATATTTGTGTGACTTTGGATATATAAGTGTATTTTACGTATGCATGTATGTTTGTATGTTTATATATATATATATCTGTATCTATGTATCTGTGTGTATGTTTGTATGTGGATGTGTCTCTGTGTCTATTGTATGTAGATGTATGTATACACACGTATATTTCTGAACTATTAGAATAGGCTGCTTCGTATAGAATTGTTGTAACAATATAGATTACAAAAATGTATGGATGTCCGAATGTTGTTTATATATATGTTATATATGTGTGGATATGTATATGTATGTCTGTTGTGTGTGTGTTTATATGTATGTATGTGTATATGTATATATATATATGTATATGTATGTATTTATGTATGTATGTGTGTGTTTGTGTATATATGTGTATATATATGTATATATATATATATATATATATATATATATATATATATATATGTATATATATGTATATATATATATACACCCGTCTGTAGTCGGGTAGCATAATATTGCATATACGAAGATGTTACCACGCTACATAAGTAAAGAAAAATACTATTATTTGTCTCTGTATGTCTGTAATGTGTGTGTATATATGCGCGGGTGTAGATAAATGTTAGACATTTATAAGTGTATTGATACACGCATATAGGTACATGTGGGGTTTAGATAACTTTCGGGTTTATATTTATTCACATTTTGTTGGTTTATTTGTTTTAATTTAATTTTATTTTTATTCTTATTTATTTATTTTTTTTATTTTTTATTATATTTTTTATTTATTTTTATTTATTTATTTATTTATTTTATTTTTATTTATTTATATTTTTTTTATTTACCTTAATGTAACTTTTACTTTATCTTCTACGTAGTTTCAGAATCATTGTCTAGTTTCAGTAAATAAAACAAAGAGTGTTCAGCATGGATTCGCTTTTGAATATATGGATTAATGTGTGTATGTGTGTGTTGGCAGTGTCTGTGTATGGATGTGTTATGTGTGTGTTGCGTGTATGTGTGGGTGGAGATAGATTAAAAAGGCACCGGTCAGTACTTGGTTGACCATAGCTAAGGTTATTAACTTACAGACTCTAAGACAAGAAAACTAAACTCTCAAGTACCCTATGCCATAAAAAGCCAAAAGTTAGGTTAGATGGAGGAAGGGGAAAAGAAAAAAGATGTTTATCATCTTCAAAGACCTCACTCATCCTTTTACCGTTTTTGTTTTTTTTTGACTCCCACCCAGGTTGTATTTTTAACTTGATAAACGAAATAGAAAAATGTATTTGGTGGAAATGTCACTTTTGAAGGTAGTTCTTGGCCTGAAGACGTAATCCCCCAACGTGGGTGATTACAGAAACATGTATGCACATATGTAGCCATTAATGTTTGTATAAATAAAATTAATATATATATATATATATATATAATAAATTCTACAGCCAAACAACGTCGCAGCCCACAAGATCCATGACAGTCAACGAACCGGAAGTCCAAGACTCGAGTTTCGCCCTCATTTGGCTCATCAGTTAGACACATGCGAACTCAGGATTCGAAACCCGAGCTTCTTGCATGCGAGGCAAGCACTCTACCAACTGTGCAAACGCCCCGCACACAAGGATTTCTATTAACCAACACAGATCAAGCAAACCGCTCCGAAATATATATATATATATATATATATATATATATATATATATATATATATATATATATATTCTTTCAGAAATGTAACTCTATAGGGATTTTCTTTATAAGACGGATGGACGTATCTTGGCAAATAGCGAATTACAATTTTCCTTTTCTTAACCTCCCTTTTTTGGACAATAAGTGCATATTTTAATAGTTTTTTGTCCCAATAATTCCTGCAAATAAAAATTTTGACACAAAATTTGATGTTTATGTATTTACCAACCTGTATGTCACTTTTAAAAATTTATTTTACTTAAGTAAGTTTTAAGATATCAAGAAAGAAACATTCCTACAAATAAAAATTTTGAAACAAAAACCAATGCAAAAAAGAATATATTTTATTCTCAAATATCAATAATTTCTGCAAAGTAAGTTTTGAAACAAATAAAAAGAAACTTTTTCTCAAATATCAAAATATGCGTTTTTTTGTTTTGTTTTTGTTTTTTTACAAGATAAATTATTTTTTCTTTGATATTATATATATTTCATAGAGAAGTAGAGTCTTTTATTAATAATCTTTTGTAGAAAAGTTAAAGGATTAGGATTCAAAGTCACACTGAGATAAATGTATAAGTGTTGCAAGGTTGGTAGCACTACCACACACTTTTTCGATAGCAGAGTAGTTTTTTGTTAAGTTATTCATTTTTAGAGAAATGTCCAATGGCTTTGTCGATGTCAAGTTGTATGTCTTTGCGGTAGAACACTTTTCCATTTGATGTTATAGGTGGTGCTTCATGTTCCCAGATGTTCGCCGACCTATCTAGTTGACTCTCTCCACAGAAATTCCAGTGTAAATATCTACATACTTTCTTGTTGTAGGCAGTGTAATGACCATCAGCTAGAAGGATCTTGCAACCAGACATTAGGTGGTTTGGGCTTTTAACAGCCGAGTGACAGAATCTGCATAGGTCAGTTTTTTTAATATAGACCAGCCATTTTCTTAAATCCATTTGTGAGTAAGCTTTGGTCTTGTACAGCTATAATTAATTTTTCTTCATAAAATTGAAATTTGTCATTTAAAGCCATTGTAGTTAATGTAGTTCTGAATCAGTTCTTGTGATTTCTCATATGTTTAACTAAATTTGATTTATGAGAAACAGAGAATTTACACACTTTACAAGAATATGGCTTTTCCCCAGTGTGAGTTCTCATATGTTTCACTAAATTTGATTTTTCAAAACAAGCATATTTACATATTTCACAAGAATGTCGCTTCTCCCCAGTGTGAGTTCCCATATGTCTTATTAAATGTGATTTTTGAGAACATGAATATCCACACACTTCACAAGAATGTGGTTTTTCCCCTGTGTGAGTTCTCATATGTGTCACTAACGATGAGTTTTTAGAAGTAGAATATCCACACATTTCACAAGAATATGGCCTTTCTCCAGTGTGAATTCTCATATGTATCACTAACGATGATTTTTGAGAAGAGGAATATCCACACACTTCACAAGAATGCGGCTTTTGCCCAGTGTGAGTTCTCATATGTATCACTAACGATGATTTTTGAGAACAAGAATATCCACATACTTCACAAGAATATGGTTTTTCCCCAGTGTGAATTCTCATATGTGTCACTAACGATGATTTTTTAAAAAAAGAATATCCACAAGCTTCACAGAAATGTCGTTTTAACCCAGTGTGAGTCTTCATGTTTTTACTGAGAATTTCTTCAGAAGAAATAAATTCTACAGACACATGCCTTTCTCTTTTATTTCAATTCATTTGGCAGTTTTTATTTTAAAGTTTGGGATGGAGCATTCATGTATGTTTAATAAGAGATGTTTTTTTAACATACTGACCTTATTTAACTACAATTGTTTCCCTTAAGTGATTTTAGTTTTCAGAGGGTAAAAATATTTCTCTGCAAACTATATTTTGCAGAAAAAGAATATTCACACATTTTACAAAATGTGTTTTTTTCACAGGTTCAGTTCTCACATGTGTCACTAAATGTGATACTTCATAATCACGAACATCTCACATGTGTCACTAAATGTGATACTTTATAATCACGAACATCTCACATGTGTCACTAAATGTGATACTTTATAATCACGAACATCTGAAAAAATAAAATTTAATGTTTAGTATTTGCATTTACATATTAGTATTCTGTTTATTGTTATCAATATTATTGCATGGAACACATCAATTAATTTCATCCGAAACATCATAAGTGTCACATAAAATATAACTATTTTCTAACTTTACACAGAACCAGTTGATACAGGTGTTGTGCAATTCTATACATTTTTATGTTTTATTTATTATAACTTTTTTCTTATATATTTTGCAAATCTTTATTTATATTTGTCAACCATATTATTACATCTATGATGAGGGTGTAAATGTTTTAATTATCTTTAAATATTGGTACACACAATTTTTTAATTTACTAAACATCATGTACATTTGCAAATAATCCGAGAACATTACAAAAACTTCTTTAAAATGTGGAGTTTTCTCAACCCTGCTAGAAAATTAATTAAAATCGAGACAATGTTAGATGTCTTTAAAGCTCATATTAGAATATGCATTGAGTGTTATGGTCAGATATAAGCTAGTACAACTACCTTAACAATATTCTTTTTAGACAAGGTTCAAAATAATTCAAATATGATGTCCCTGCCAAACTCTGAACTCTGCCCCCTCTTCATAATTTTGAATCCCTATACCCGTTTTCAAGTAATTGAATAGAATATGCTCTGGTGAATCTATAGAAATTGTACCCCATCGACGTATATACTACTCTTTATTCCGACAAGCAGAAAAATACCGCACCTTTCCTGTTGATATCTGTATATGCTAGAAAGCTATTTACTCTTATAGTTGTTTTCTTTGCTGTGCTAAACTTTAGAATTTCGCTCCCTGTTTTCTGCTTCCCTTACTGTACAGAAATGCAGTAGTTTCAATGTAATGTGAACAAACATATAGCTACTCGTTACTTAATTATAGTCCATAAAAGTAGTCACTTACATCTTTATGGTAATATGTTTTTTGTCATAAAAAAGTGTAAAAAAACGTTTTGAATGTTAAATCTTCAATTATCTGTTCATCTCTAATTCATATGAACGTAAAAAATATTTTTCATCACAGGCGTTGAACTTAACATGTTTGATGTAAAAACATTAAGAATAAATATTCACATTACTATAAAATGATAAATATGTCTAATGTAACCGTATTGTTACATAATAGCCATGAACAGTTAGTCCCGCCCTCTTTCCCATAAAACAAACTATGTCTACCGCTTCTTATTCCGTAACTGTTTTTATGTATTATATATAGAAATTTAAAACAAAATATTTAAATTATTATAAACAGATAATAAACATTTAACCTAACCGGATTATTAAAGTTTTAACAAAACCTTTTATGACAAAACAACTAACAAATGTAGATTGATGCTGGTATTTCCTTTGCTTTTTCGAAACTATATTTTCTATTTATTATAATGTAGTTCGCAATTTCTCGTGTTTTTTTTTCGAAACTATATTTTCTATTTATTATAATGTAGTTCGCAATTTCTCGTTTTTTTTTTCGAAACTATATTTTCTATTTATTATAATGTAGTTCGCAATTTCTCGTTTTTTTTTTCGAAACTATATTTTCTATTTATTATAATGTAGTTCGCAATTTCTCGTTTTTTTTTTTTTCGAAACTATATTTTCTATTTATTATAATGTAGTTCACAATTTCTCGCTTTTTTTCGAAACTATATTTTCTATTTATTATAATGTAGTTCGCAATTTCTCGTTTTTTTTTTCGAAACTATATTTTCTATTTATTATAATGTAGTTCGCAATTTCTCGTTTTTTTTCAATGCCTTGCATTTTCATTTCGATAATTTCAAGAACAGCGATGGAAGACATAATCAAAAACAAAGTTTGTTTATTATTGTCTTCATTTCGATATTGGAGTCTTAAGACTTTTTGTAACTTTACTGTTTGCCCGTAGAGAGTAGAAAGATATACTGTTAAGAAACAGTGATTATTGACAGAAAGAAAATCAAAAACAAAGTTTGTTTATTATTTTCTTCATTTCGATATTGGAGTCTTAAGACTTTTTGTAACTTTACTGTTTGCCCGTAGAGAGTAGAAAGATATACTGTTAAGAAACAGTGATTATAGACAGAAAGAAAATCAAAAACAAAGTTTGTTTATTATTGTCTTCATTTCGATATTGGAGTCTTAAGACTTTTTGTAACTTTACTGTTTGCCCGTAGAGAGTAGAAAGATATACTGTTAAGAAACAGTGATTATAGACAGAAAGAAAATCAAAAACAAAGTTTGTTTATTATTTTCTTCATTTCGATATTGGAGTCTTAAATCTCCACACTAACTAACTGTACTTGCAATAACCCTTATCTCTGAGTGGTTTCCGGACCTTGATAAGTGGTGACCACTGTGTAAAAAGAAAAAAAAAACATGGCAGTGGAGTGGACACCTCGGGACATAGATAGATGGCTAAAGTCCGAGGAGAGGGTTCTCATTGAGTGATGAAACCCTTGTTGATATTGATTGATTTGAAGGGGTAACCTACCAATATTTTCTCTACATTAAGTTTCTGCTAATGGGTGCTCCTTCTAAGTAAATTTTATAAACTAAATTGTTTCAAATTCAAATAGCAAACGAAAATCTCTAGCGACATAATAGTTAAGTTCAAACGGAAAAAATACAATGTAAAAACAATTAAATATCGAAAAAAGTTTTCGTGCTTAGTTGTCAAAAATTTGACCAACATCGAACTAAAGTATTACTAATGGTATACATTTTTATACCATAAATACCTTTTTTTTACTAAAATTGGTATAATTTTAAGAAAACTCTAAATTTGAAATTAAATAATATATTTCAATAAAATTAAATAACATATTTCAATAAAATTAAATAATATATTTCAATAGAATTAAATAATATATTTCAATAGAATTAAATAATATATTTCAATAAAATTAAATAATATATTCCAATAAAATTAAATAATATATTTCAAGATATTTTTTTTCTTTTTAATCGGAGATTCATACTTTGCCGTTGTGCAGAGGGAGACAACTTTCATTTTCTACGAAAATCGTTCTTTTTTTTCATCTCATAATTTAGGACGCTCGACTTAACGATAATATTTTATTAAATCAAAACATTAAAAAAAGGAAGCTGCGACAATTTTTTTAACATAACAAAGTTGATGACATAATTATTACAAAATGTAGTCTTATGTAAGCGAATCGTTTCTGTTTTCATATAATAATTTACGACGCTAAAACCAACATTTTCATTAGATGAAAACATTAAAAAAAGAAGCTGCAGGAAGTTTTTTCTACATTTTTTATTAATTAAAAAACAAATGTTATGGTAAGGTTTTTAAACGTTAGTCTTTTACCTTAAAAAATACAAACAATGAACTTCTTTAATAAAACAAGAAAGAAACTTTTTAAGCTGCGGCGACTTTTCTTTACTGTAACAAAGCTTATAATATTAATAAAACCAACATGTTGTTTTTAACGTTACAAAACATGAAAATGCGACGATAGTTGTAGAGCAATTAATTTTTATTTTAAAAAACTGCGATTTGTTAAAAACTAGATGTTGGTGTTATTACAATATTACAAGCTTTGTTTATTAAAAAAAAAAAGCCGCAGCCTTTTTATCAGATTCTCATTATTTTATTAAAAAGTTTTGTATGAAAGAAATATAATTTCCTTTCGTCGCATTTTCGCGATGTTAAAGACTTTAACATCACAACTAAAATTAATATTAAAGACTTTAACATCACAACTAAAACTAATGTTAAAGACTTTAACATCACAACTAAAACTAATGTTAAAGACTTTAACATCACAACTAAAACTAATGTTAAAGACTTTAACATCACAACTAAAACTAATGTTTAAAAACCCAAATGCACTGGGGGACCACCGGAAGACTTACCTTAAAGAAGTTGATTATGGGGAGGTTGAAAATAAGAACATATCTTTCAGAATAAACACCCCCAACCTCCCTATGTTAAGAATGGCTTTCAGAATAAACACCCTTTAGAGGTTAGACAATCAGTGCACATTGATCAAACCTTTACCATAGCATTTACTTTTATATAAAAAAATGTCGTAAAAATGTAGAAAATGTTGCTGCAGCTTCCTTTTTAACTATTTACATCTAATGAAAATATCGTTGGTTTTAGCATCGTTAATTATATGAAAACAGAAACGATTCTCTTAATAGTCGCATAAACACTACATTTTGTATTATTAATGTTATCAACTTTGTTTACAATGTCTCTACAACGATCGTCGCTTTTTCATTTTTTGTAATGTTAAAAACTAAACGTTGTTGTTATTATTATTATTATTATTATTATTATTATTATTATTATAATAAGCTTTGTAACAGTAAAACAAAAAAGTTGCCGCAGCTTTAAAAGTTTCACCATTTTTTATTAAAGAGTTTCATTCTTTGAATTTTTTAAGGTTCAAAACTAATTTCTAAAAAAACCTTACCATAACATTTAATTTTTAATTTGAAAATAAAAGTTGCCGCAGGTTATTCTTAAAATGTTTTCATCCAATGAAAATATCGTTTGTTCATTGGTTTTCTCTTATTCGCCGTGTAAGACTATATTTTGTATTTTATTAATGTTGTCAATTTTGTTACATTAAAAAAAATCGTTGCAGGTTTCTTTTTTTAATGTTTTCATTAAATAAAAATATCCTTGAATCGAGCGTAGCGTCCTAAATTATGAGATGAAAAAATTGACGAATCTCTTAGTAAATGAGAGTCGTCTTCCTCTGCACAATGACAAATTGTAAAACAGTACCCATACTTTTTTTTTTATTATTCATGTCTGTTATAAAGCATGACTGAAACAATATTTTTATTCATTTATTGGATTGCAATAAACAAAACACTTAATTTATTATCAAAAATTATTTTTTAAGTTATTGAATGGCAGTTTTTTAAATGAAAATGAAAAAAACAAAAACAAAACAACAACAAAGGAACTACTTACCTTTCATTCAAGGAATTCAATACAAAAACCAATCGGGATGAATTCGTTTTTTTTTTTTTTTTTTTGTGTTCCAAAACAGAAATGTTGTTTTTGTTTGTTAATGTTTCTTTAGTAAATTGATACAACTTTTGTTTCGTGTGTCCAATTCATTAAGAAATAAAATATATGAAAATATAAAAGAATACAAATTGAAAGATGAAAAACACGATTTAAACGTGAAATTATTTATAGAGGAAAGCAATTTCTCAAGAACAAAGAATTTAAGGTCATCGTATTACGGTGTAATCATTATTTCGTCCCTCATGTAAAATTGTCCGTTCATTATTTAAGTGTGCCAAATTGTTTTCCTGTCAAATTTAGATCATATTTGTGAACGTTTGGACTTATTTAGTGAATTTCTTATTTTGTAATAAATTATTAAAATATGAAGATAAAAAAAAATCAGCTTTACGTTTTATTTTTCTGATTAGTCGAACGACGGTTAGCATCAGCTTAAGAACAATGTAATGTTGAAATCAAAGGGAGATAATTGTCAAAAGAGTTACACGAGGAACGAAATAATGATTACACCGTGTTTTGATGACCTAAATTCATTGTTCTTTAACAGTTGATTTTCTTTTTCAATAATTTCACGTTTAAATCGTTCTGTTTTTTTTTTAAATCTTTTAATTTGTGTTCTTTAATATTTTCATATATTTTATTTCTTAATTAATTGGACACACAAAACAAAAGTTGTTTCAATTTAACAAACAGTTTTTTCTCTTTGGAACACAAAAGGAAAAGCTAATTCGTCCCGTTTTTTTTTTGTTTTTGTTTTGTTTTTTTAGGTTTCTTTTTCGTATTAAATTCTTTGAATGAAAGGTAAGTTTTTTTTTGTTTTTACATTAAAAAATGGTAAATTTTCAGATTAGGTCCACCTCCACAATTTTCTTTTAAATGACAACTTTGGTTAGGTTTTCGACTATGCTGGATACGAACATCGCATTGAAATTTTGCAGAAATAAGTAGTTATCGAGATATAAAAAGTTATATCATGCTTTTTATTCTTTGGCGGCCATTTTTTTTTGCGCGCGTGCAGTGTCAGTCAATAGATTTGTTTATGGTGCGCACGCACGGTATTTTAAATGTTACTTTTCAGAAACTGTTCCCGATTTCATATCGCCAGTTGTGAGAACACACGAGAAGGGAAACATTTTTTTTCTGTTGGTGTGGCAAAACGAGAGTTGGTGGTTCCTTGTAACAATTCTAAAGTTAAGTGCAAACTTTCAGAAATCTAAGTAAAAAAACCTCAATTGCCACTTCTACCTAATTATACCGCTGAACAATTTGCAAAACCAGAGTTGGTTGTTGCTAGAAGAAATCTTCCAGACTTTTCTTGTAGAGTTCAGTTCAAACTTTTAGAATTCCTTACTCATCCTTAAAACATGTTTAGTCGTTACAACATATAATTCTATCTTTGAGAGAAAATCTGAGATAAAAAAAAATCAGATTTCACTCATACCAAACAGTTGTTGGTTCCAATAAAACAATATTGTTAAAATAAATAAATTCATTGCTAAACCACTTTAATACCGAGTTATTATTTTGTTGTGTAACATTGCAGTATTTTAAATTTGACTTTTCAGCATACATTCCTGAAGTCATATTACTGGTTATGAGAACACATGCACATTTAAAAAATCGATTTTCTCTCGTTTTTAGTTATTAGATCTCTATAAAAAAATAAAACGTGAAGAATAGGTTGCGATAGAAAGAATAAATTGTACAAATAATTGAAGTACAATGAACAGTTTTCAATATTTTTAAGTAATACAATCTGTAGGCTTGCATTAGATTGAGGTATTTTCCAATGATAGTATTAACCTCATGGTTTATAAAATATATTAGTAGAATCTCTAATGAGTAAATGTAAATTCTATTGATAGCTAAAGATAAAACATATATTTTACGTTCAGATGTATTAGGGGTGAACCGATATTTCTCATCATAAACAATAGGATTCACAAATTGAGAAATATATAAAAATAAAAAATAAAAACAAATTGAGAAATATATAAAAATAAAAAATAAAAACATAAAAATTATAGAATTTTACTGCAGTTTTTACAACCAAATTAGTAATTATTGTCTGGAATATACCATTATGAGAAACATCTGTATCTTAGGTAGAACATATCCGGTTATTTTACTAATGTGTCTCATAGGTTTTTTAGATGAAATTAATTTAAATTTTGTGAGTTCAATCAAATAAAATTGACAACAATAAACTAAGAGATGACGAATATGTCAAGGCAATAGTAAAAGTATTTATTTTATTTTTATTTACAGATGTTTCTGATTGAACGCTCGACATTGAATTTCAATGGATCATGTTTTAAGCAATAAACATAGTGGCAAGCAGCATCGACATTGAGAAAAATGCATCAGAGAATAGGAAGATATCGAATCTCAAATTGCAGAAAAAGACAGTGTTTTGTTAAGTATGGGAAACAAAAATACAAAATATCTCGTATGGAAATAACACTTGACAATGGCTATATTCTAATTAAGTGAAATAACACTTGATAATTGCTATATTCTAATTAAGTGAAATAACACTTGATGATTGCTATATTCTAATTAAGTGAAATAACACTTGATAATTGTTATATTCTAATTAAGTGAAATAACACTTGATAATTGCTATATTTTAATTAGGTGAAATAACACTTGATAATTGCTATATTCTATCTAAGTGACTGGCGTTTATCTCAGAATGACTTAAAATGATTACCACATCTCTACATTAAAACAAAAAAGCTATATAATCTACAACTATATTGATAAAAATATTTTTGAAATAAATTTTATTAAAACATGCAGGTATACACTGGGGAAAAGCGATATTCTTGTGAAATTTGTGGATATTCTTGTTCTTATAAATCAATTTATTTGGGCCATATGAGAACTCATACTGGGGAAAAACCGCATTCTTGTGAAATTTGTGGAGATTCTTTTTCTCGAAAATATCATTTAGTGAGACATATTCGAACTCACACTGGGGAAAAGACACATTTTTGTAAAATATGTGAATATTCTTGTTCTGCATCGTCAGATTTACTGAGACACATTAGAACTCACAATGAAGAAAAGCCACATTCATGTATAGTGTGTGGATATTCTTCTCATGAAAAGTCAATGTTAGCGAGGCATATGAGAACTCACACTGGAGAAAAACCACATTCTTGTGAAATGTGTGGATATTCTTTTTCTCAAAAATCACATTTAGTCTCACATATGGCAACTCACACTCGGGAAAAGCCACATTCTTGTAAAGTGTGTGGATATTCTTTTGCTCGCAGATCAAATTTAGTGAGACATATTCGAACCCACACTGGGGAGAGAACTTGAATGTTCTGTTCCAAGTTCTCTCCCCAGTGTGGGTTCTCTCAGGAATACATAGATGAAGGTTCTTTGGACTGGCTCAAAAGAGGATCCCTCCACCACGATCAGGAAAGGGTCATAATGGCTGCCCAAGACCAGGGATTGATGACCAATGCATTCAAGAAGATGGCAGGTATCAGTAATGACAATAAATGCAGGTTCTGCCATACAGAATTGGAAAGTGTTGGTCATCTGATATCAAGTTGCAAAGTTCTTCTAGGGGACAGCTACTATACAGCGAGACATGATGGAGTATGCAAGCACCTCCACTGGACCATCTGTAAAAAATTAAACATCCAGTGTAGCAGCAAGTCCTGGGAACATCAACCTGAAAGAACAGTTGGAAATGACTTATATACCATACATTACGACCATGTAATCCCTACAGCCACCTACCTTGAAAATGCTGCTGTGAAACCTGACAAAGTTATATGGAATAAGTCAGAGAGGGTTGCAACCTTGATTGAAGTGAGTGTTCCTAATGATGGCGGTCTTAACAGAGCTGAAAGAGAGAAACAGACCAAATACCAAGGTCTCATGTATGATATGAAATGAAACTGGAACCTAAAGGAGATATCAATCATACCAGTTATCATAGGTGCCACAGGACTTATGAAGAAGAACCTGAAGTCCTACTTAACTAATATTCTTGGTGAACCAAGTGCAAAAGAGATTCAGACAATTGCACTTAAGGGAACAGCGAGGATATTAAAAAGAGCTCTCGGTTGGTTTCAATAAAAAGCGGGGCAATATTGGCAGCTGGTTTGGCTGCCCCATACCCAGCATTACAATCTTCAAAGGAAGAAAAATAAAAAAAGGGAGAGAACTTGAATGCCTACTAGACACTGCCCTTGAGTGTCTAAGGTCTCTCTGTACAGGGCTTTGTCAGAACCACCTGGCACGAGAATATTTTTTCCATAGAAGTAAACCCTAACCAAATATTCAAAGTCACATCTCAAAATAAAATCTCACTATGGCTGACTCACATTAGCTTTTATGAGGAATGGTGCACTTTCTCCAAGTGATGTTACCTCAAGTAAGCTGGATACTCCACCAGACTAGATAAATTCTTGGCCTGTAATCAAGTAAGACCAAGAGACCAACATGAAAGATATACTACAACGGATGAAAATGGTTAATTGGGGAGAGGAAAATTATGTTCTCAATATTTTTACTAACTCAAATGCCTATGTATCTCATGTAGACTTCAAGTGTTAACCTCAGGTTGTGGGCCCCTTGACTTCTTAGAACTTTGATTGAAGTAAAATAAAACAAAAAGGAAAAGCCGCATTGTTGTGAAATATGTGGATATTGTTTTACAGAATCAGATTTAGTGAGACATGAAATATCCCAATGTATATTATATGGATATTATTGGCATGAAAATCAATGTTAGCATATGAAAACTAACACAAGGGAAAAGTCATACTCTTGTGAATGTATGGATACTCTTTTTCTAAAAAATCACAGTTAGCGGCACATATGAGAACTTACACAAGGATAGAAACTTGATGCCGTTTATACACTATCCTATCTAAGTGAGTACTAAATTCTTCTGTTGTATTATTCTTTACGTTTGTCAATTCGTAATAAATGTGTATTTATGTGAACTATTGGCATTAATTATTTATGTTTGTAAATATTTTTAGTTTCAGTTGTTTAATCAACTATGAGACGCCTAATACTTACAACACAGGGTTTACTTGTAATGAGTTGCACTCTCACAAGCATCAAATCCTCCTTTGAGAATGAGGTAGTTGTTTGCCAATAGCTGAAGCGGCAATGCAAACGTTTCCATCTTAGCCGTTTATTGTCAGGTGAGAGTGCCCCTTCGAGTGAGTAGCTATTTCCATTTTAAATTATCTTGTGTCAAATCTTTGCAGAATCGTAAATTAAAAACATACTTCTGGTCCAAATTTGTTTTTCTTTTTCAATGTATAAAAATAGGCTGTATTATTTTGAGGTTTGCACAAATGTTATATATATAAACATGTGTGGGTGGGTGTATATATGTGTTTTTATATATATGTGTATATGTACGTATATATATATGTATGTGTATATATATGAATGTATATATATGTGCATATATATGTATATATATGTATATATACGTGTATGTGTATATATACGTGTATGTGTATATATACGTGTATATGTATATATATACGTATATATGTATATATGTATATATATACATATACGTATATATACATATACGTATATATATACGTACATATATATATACGTACATATATATATATATACGTACAAATATATACGTACATATATATGTATATATATACGTACATATATATGTATATATACGTATATATATGTATATATACGTATATATATGTATATATATACGTATATATGTGTATATATACGTATATATATGTATATATACATATATATATGTATATATATATACATATATATACATATATATACAATGGGTTCACTGTGTACCTTATATAAGCAATAATAAACTTCAATAATTTAAATACCAGTATTTATATTATTTATATATTTAAATTCCAACCAAATAAAAAGCTCAATGCCCACACAATATATATATATATATATATATATATATATATATATATATATATATATATATATGCAACATTGTGTGCATCCTGAGAGAGTACAGTAAAATAAAAGTGCAGCATTTGCTTTTGTTTCGCTTTATTATTTTTGCAATTCAAGGCTTTGTTGATTGAATGTTTAGTCTAATGCATCTTTGAGATGGAGATGACGAATTGCCAATACCTGAGGCTGTGTTACTTGTTCTTAATTTAGGACAAAAATAACAAAGTAACGTTGTTACCTATTCTGTATTTTTATTTAACAATTAAACAAAAGAGATTGCGACCTCGTGTAATTTGTCTTTTCCATGTAAAATCACTGCCGAGCTTTGAACACGTTCTTATAATATGCATAAACATTAAGAGCGTCTGCAACAACTATAAGAACTACGACCTCTAGAACATGAGACAAATAAAAATATTTTCCATACTGAAAAACTTTTAACAACGTTAGTGACGAGAATATATATCGTTTTTACAAAGATATTCTTTCAACCTAACAATTTTCTTCTCTAAAAATGACAGACAAAACTGCAACTCGATCATGATTCCAACAATTATCAAAACTTTGTAAGCATCAAATGCAACGAGTTCAACAATGAAGAACGCAACACTACATTCCTCAGCTTAACCTTCATATGTAAATTGGAACAAATGCATTAATGATATAACCAAGGCTGTTGCAAGAAAAGCTGACTTCCTCTACCACGCTAGAAAATTATTCTCACCTGTTTTATTCTATATCGCTACAAAACAATCAAACCATGGAGTATAACTATATGGAATATTTTTTCCACATTCACGCTAGAGCACATTGAATATTTTTCTACATTTATCACTAGTCTTTCTCGTTGCGAAAGGGTACAGTACTTTCTGCAATTATCGGCACAATGTCAAATTCCTTTGCCTGTTTTGCAAGTAATTTTCTTTGTAAAACTCATATCGTACAGACTATCTACTAACACGATAAGAAGCAAACCACCATCCATTTTCTGTTGAGGTTCGTAGATACCGGAAAAACTATGCCAATAGTTGTTTTATAAAACTCTTCCACTTCTTTGCTTTCCTGACTGTACGAATATGCAGAAGTTAAAAATTAATACGAACAGTTCCCCCACGTAATCCGCTATGTGTTCGTGTGTTCGTGTCAATTAGCCTCAATCGTGATATTCTATGGTCACATTTTAATGTTGCATTTTCTGATAACAAAATGTGCAGTTCAGTTGCGCATTACATTATCAAACCAGGAGTAAACGGTATTAGCTGTTATATTGTTTTAGTTCGATTTGAAACGATTATTGCTGTTTAATATCACTTTTTTATTTCTTGCATTGAAATTAGTTTTACATTGACGTAAAACGTTATAAAAAGCCAGTTTTTACTTTCTGGCTTAATAGAATTGAACCTAGTTTTACATTGAACTATATAATTCCTCAGCTCAACCTTCATATGTAATTAATGTAAATTTGAACAAATTCAGTGGTGATATAACCTGCGACAAGAAAATTATTCTCACCTGTTTTATTCTGTATCACTACAAAACTATCAAACCATGGTGTATAACTATATGGAATATTTTTCCACATTCACGCTAGAGCACATTGAATATTTTTCTACATTTATCACCAGTACTTCTCGTTAAAACAGGGTACAATACGTTCTGCATTATCAACCATGTATTATCGGCACAATGTCAAATTTTTCTGCCTGTTTTGGAAATAATTTAAGATAATTTTCTTTGTAAGACTAATAACTTACATACTATCTACTAACACGATAAGAAGCAAACCACCACCCATTCTCTGTTGAGGTTCGTAGATATCGGAAAAAAACTATTCTAATACTTTCTTCGTAAAACTCTTTTCTAATATCTTTCCACTTCTTTGCTTTCCTGACTGTACGAACATGCAGAAGTTTAAATGTAATACATACAGTTCCCTACGTAATCCACTGTTGTGTCCATGTCAATTAGCCTTACTCGTGATATTCTATGGTCACATTTACTGAAAATAAAATGTACAGTTCAGTTGCGCATTACATTATCAAACCAAGAGTAAAAGGTATTAGCTGTGATATTGTTTTAATTCGATTTGCTGTTTAATATCAGCATTTTTTCCTTTCTGTCATTGAAACTAGTTTTACATTGAAGTAAAACGTTATAAAAATCAATTTTCTTTATTTTCTAGCATAGAAACTAGTTGAACTACAAACACATTGTAAAAAACAGGTTTTTACTTTCTAGCATTGAAATTAGTTTTACATTAAAGTAAAACGTTATAAAAAGCCAGTTTTTACTTACTAGCTTAATAGAATTGAAACTAGTTTTACATTGAACTACAAAAACGTTGTAAAAAGTTTTACCATAAAATACTGAGATGGTAGTTGGGTTTTACCAAAAGTTTAATCTTATGAAATAATAGCTGACCACCTTGCATTGTATTTTCTCTACAATTATTTTTTTCATTCAGATTTGGCTTATAATAAAAAAGTTTATGTTCGTTTTTTTATATAATGTCACTTTTGTCCTATTAAATCACTCGTGTTTCATGACTTATGCTTTTATATGGATAAATTTTATGGTGAATCACTTGAACGATGTGGTCTTTAAATAAATTATATAAAAACTTCAACTAAGAATTAAGAAGGAAATGATAAGTTTATGCCTACACCCACTATATACACACAGTTTTTATTTACAGTTCATAAACAATTACATATGGAGCTTGTAAGAAATTGAATTAAACTTCAATTTAATAAAAAAAAGCTATGTTTAAACAATTTTACTATATGCTTATATATTGAATAGCACAAAACTGTTACCGTCTTTTTAAAATAACTGGAATTACACGAGAAATGATTATGCATTCATAAATTTTAATCTTGCATGAATAAAAAAAGCAATTATATGCTGGTAAGTAATTTTATTTCCAATGATTGGTTTTCAATCATTCATGTATAAACAAACACAAGTATATGCTTGTAAATAATTTTATTTCTAATGATTGATTTTCAATCTTTAATGTATAAAACAACAGAATTATATGCTGGTAAATAATTTTATTTATAATGATTGATTTTCAATCTTTAATGTATAAAACAACAGAATTATATGCTGGTAAATAATTTTATTTATAATGATTGATTTTCAATCTTTAATGTATAAAACAACACAATTATATGCTGGTAAATAATTTTATTTATAATGATTGATTTTCAATCTTTAATGTATAAAACAACAGAATTATATGCTGGTAAATAATTTTATTTATAATGATTGATTTTCAATCTTTAATGTATAAAACAACAGAATTATATGCTGGTAAATAATTTTATTTATAATGATTGATTTTCAATCTTTAATGTATAAAACAACAGAATTATATGCTGGTAAATAATTTTATTTACAATGATTGATTTTCAATCTTTCATGTATAAAACAACACAATTATATGCTGGTAAATAATTTTATTTATAATGATTGATTTTCAATCTTTAATGTATAAAACAACAGAATTATATGCTGGTAAATAATTTTATTTATAATGATTGATTTTCAATCTTTAATGTATAAAACAACAGAATTATATGTTGGTAAATAATTTTATTTATAATGATTGATTTTCAATCTTTAATGTATAAAACAACAGAATTATATGTTGGTAAATAATTTTATTTATAATGATTGATTTTCAATCTTTAATGTATAAAACAACAGAATTATATGCTGGTAAATAATTTTATTTATAATGATTGATTTTCAATCTTTAATGTATAAAACAACAGAATTATATGTTGGTAAATAATTTTATTTATAATGATTGATTTTCAATCTTTAATGTATAAAACAACAGAATTATATGCTGGTAAATAATTTTATTTATAATGATTGATTTTCAATCTTTAATGTATAAAACAACAGAATTATATGCTGGTAAATAATTTTATTTATAATGATTGATTTTCAATCTTTAATGTATAAAACAACAGAATTATATGTTGGTAAATAATTTTATTTATAATGATTGATTTTCAATCTTTAATGTATAAAACAACAGAATTATATGCTGGTAAATAATTTTATTTATAATGATTGATTTTCAATCTTTAATGTATAAAACAACAGAATTATATGCTGGTAAATAATTTTATTTATAATGATTGATTTTCAATCTTTAATGTATAAAACAACAGAATTATATGTTGGTAAATAATTTTATTTATAATGATTGATTTTCAATCTTTAATGTATAAAACAACAGAATTATATGCTGGTAAATAATTTTATTTATAATGATTGATTTTCAATCTTTAATGTATAAAACAACAGAATTATATGCTGGTAAATAATTTTATTTATAATGATTGATTTTCAATCTTTAATGTATAAAACAACAGAATTATATGCTGGTAAATAATTTTATTTACAATGATTTATTTTCAATCTTTCATGTATAAAACAACAGAATTATATGCTGGTAAATAACTTTATTTCTAATGATTCACTTTTAATCTTAATAATTAAAACAACACTATTAGATGCGGGTAGATAATTTTAGTTCGAATGGAAACCAAAATGTTAAAATTCATGAGACAGAAATTCCAAAACTTTTCAATCATTCAATGCGTCTGAAACTTGTAGATGATGTTTTGTAGGTTTTATTTGGTTTTGCTGGATTCCAGGACAAATTGTGCTTTGGTCTGTTAAGATATCTAGCTTTTTATTTTTATTTTTTTCACATGAGTCCCTAGTCATGCTGAGGAGATATTTTTAATGTAGTCGATACTCTACCAGTTGTAGATTGGTGGCATAAAGCTTGAACCAATTAAATAAAGCGACTGACGATTTCTGTTCAGGTTCTTTTGGTTCAGATTTAAGTTGCAGACTTATGGACATACAAAATTATACAGGGAATAAGCTGTTTAATAGGAAGAATTCTTTTAACATGTGAACATCCGGGATTGTTATCCTTCAATTATTGTCGCTTAATGCTTTATTGTATCATGTGTTGGCGCATTTCAATAAACTAAAAATCCAATGTTTTCTTGATTAGCAGATCTAATAAATTTCAAAACATTATAATAAACACAAATTCTATGCGGTTTGGTAATCAAAGCAACGCTTAGAATTTTCTTTTTCTACAGCAATCAGTGATCATCATTAAGCAACAACTGGTTCTTTCGGCTGCATTCTGTTGATTTTTTTTAAAAATATGCACAAAACAATGAATGTTCATGAACGTTGCATACAAAGCAAAGAGTTTCCATGTTTTAGTGAATCACGGGATTTGTCTAAATATATTTATTCGTATGCAACCAAATCGGTAAAGATCTAATATATTTTTGATTCGTCTGTATTTGTTATGGAGTCTCACTGTTTTAGTGATATGATTGTATGATCTTTTATTAGAGATGAGCGTGTGACCTCCTTACAAATTAATAGATTGATGACAAAGACACTTCAAACAGAAATTTGGTAATTATGCAGAGATTTTGTGAGACTGCAATTGATCCAATTATATCTTTTAAATTGCAAGTTCTAACATTTTAGCCGTGTTCTGTATACGTTGTGAAATATCCATTATCGACTGTCTCTCTTTTTCTTTTTTGTTTTAAGATTCTTACTGTTCATTTAACTGTAATTGTTTATTGCATTGGTTCACTAGGTATATTTGCTCGGAATTGTTGGAAATTCGTTTCCTCAGTATAAATTCTCATATGTTAACTTTATTACAACAAAACTGTATAACGGATTGTCAAGAATAAAGATTTGTCAATTTGTTGTATATTTTCAACAACAACAATTTATACCTGATTTTTTGCATAACAGTTTTGTCTTTGATTGAATGTGACTAATTATTACAATAATTGCAAGAATAAAGATTTGTCAATTTTTGTATATTTTCAACAACAACAATTTATACCTGATTTTTTGCATAACAGTTTTGTCTTTGATTGAGTGTGACTAATTATTACAATAATTGCAAGAATAAAGATTTGTCAATTTATTACGACAACAATTTATACCTGCTCTTTTGCATATCTTCATCTTCGATTGTGACTAATTATTACAACAATAGTGTCATATTCGATCCAGCGATTCATTGTCACTCGAATCAATTAATACGCTTGTTTTGATTCTTGGCACTGCCTTCCACAGTAACACAGATACATTAATCACAAGCTTACAATAGTTTGAATTAAATTTTTTTATTAATAGAATATATTTCTCATATGTAAAAAATTAAGGTTTTAGAATAAACATATTCACATATTTTACATTAATATGGCTTTTCCTTTTTCTTGTTTGAAGAGATCAAGGGGCTCCTAACTGAGGCTAACATTTGATTCTATTAAAGTTTAAATTTATACCCGAGGGAACTTTTAAGAATAGACAATGTTGCCTTTATGGCTGCAATCTGTATTTTCTTATTGGCTAGGATTGCTTCTAAGTATTTCTGAAAGTTCTTTTATATTAGGCTAGTTGCTCCTGTCACAACTGGCATAATGTTTATTTCTTTCAGAGACCCTGTTGTTTTTAAATCATTTTTAGGTCCTGATATTTTGTTATCTTTTCCCGTTCTGCTCTTTTAAGGCAAAAGTCGTTTGGAACTGTGACGTCGATAATGAGTGCAGCTTTTTCGGGCTTGTTCCATATTACTATATCTGGTTTGATGGCTTTGTCTTTTATGTATCTGCCTGCCTGTATGTCTTTGTCATAGAACACTGTCACTTTTCCATTTGATGTTATTGGCGGTGGTTCATGTTCCCTGGTGTTCGTCGACCTATCTAGTTGCATCTCTCCACAGTGAAATGACCATCGGCTAGAAGGATCTTGCATCCAGACATTAGGTGGCTTGGACTTTCAACAGCTGAGTGAGAGAATCTGCATTGGTCGTTTTTTGTAGACCAGCCATTTTCATAAATCCATTTTTGAGCAAGCCTTGGTCTTGTGCACCTATAATTAATCGTTCTTCACCAAATGGAAATTAGTCACTTTTAAGCCACTGTAGTGAGGCCTCCTTTCAATGTAGTTCTGGTTCAGTTCTTTCATGAACCTTCTTGCTCTCTTATATTGTTGCCATCCTTCCAGTCTTGTCTTCAGTTTCCTTTTTGTATACTCCTTTCTCTTCTTTCAGGCGATTAGGCTTGCTGGGTTGTTATATTCTTCTATTGTGTTGTCCAGTGTGTTACCACTGAAATTTTCCCCGAGCTTTGTAGTTGACGTCTGCTGGGGCAAACATTTGGTGTACCGTTCATTCACCATTTTTATTTTGGGGTCAGAAGAACATTTGATATATTGGCCTATGCTTACCATTGAAGCTCGGTATGCGTGGTTTATTTCAGTGAGACCTAAACCAACTTTTCTCCGTGGTAAGTAAAACATGTCCATGCACTGGTGTTTGTAAATGACTTTATGAACGGCCAGCATTTTCCGAGTTTTTATGTCAAGACTATTAATGCAGTTTTGTGGCCAATTGATTATGCCAAATCCATAAGAGACAACGGGTGTTGCCAATTGATTGATTGCAGTAATTTTGTTTTTTGCTGATAGTTCTGATGAGACAATTTTTAAAAGTCGCTTGAAGTATTCTCTCTCCACTATTTATCTCATCTTTTCATGTTCAAGTGTCTCATTCTTCTTCACTCCCAGGTATTTATAGACAGCATCCTCTTCAAGGTCTTCAATAGAGCCATTGTCAAGATTATAATGTTCTGATTCTGTCTTTCTTCCTGTCTTTATGGTGCACTTAGCGCATTTGTCGAATCCAAACTCCATGCAGATGTCCTCTGTATAATTTTTAACAATGCCTATCAGAGAGACAAGTTGTTTCTCGAATTCCGCATAGAGTTTCAAGTCGTCCATAAAGAGTAAATGGTTTACTCTTTTATTTTCTTCCTTCTTTCTTCACATGCTAAGATTGTATCCAACATTAGATCGCTTAAATAGCTTACTTTGTGGATCTATTGTGAGGTAGTAAAGGAGCGGTGAGAGTCTGTCTTCCGTGGAATATTCCTCGCTTGATCTTTATGTTTGGGGTCTGTATCCTTCTTTCCGTGTGCTGTAATGTAATTGATGTGCACCGTCTGACCATTTTTTTTGAAGGAATGATGTAATATCAATGTGTACATTGTACAACTCCAAACAGAAAAGTATCCAGAGATAAGGTATACTGTCAAATGCCTTTTTGTAATCAATCACGGCCATTGACAGATTTCTCTGTCTTCTTCTGCAGTCTTCTAATATGGTTCTGTTTACAAGGAGTTGGTCTTTTGTGCCAAGCTTTTTGCTCGTACACCCCCTCTGCTCACTTTCAAGGTAATCACCGTATCAGTGATAGTCGTATCAGCGATTATCCCTGTTAGGAGCTTGTAAGTTGTAGTGTGGCAGCAGATTGATCTATATTTGCAAGCCATGTGGGTGTCCTCATTTTTTGGGAATAAGTGATGTACTGCCTACAGTAAGCCACTCAGGCGGCTCTTCATCTCCACTGATGATTCTATTGAATGCCTTAGCATAGGAATGATGAACTGCGCTCAGTTTTCCACAGCCAGAAATTTGTTATTTGGTCTATTCCTGGTGTCTTGAAATTACTGCATTGATCTACCTTCCTGCAGACAGCCTCCTTGGTAATTTTTAGAGCTGGCATCTTTTCTTTCTCCTTGTTCTCCTCTTTGATGGTATTTATGCAGTTGTTTTCTTTATGTACTTTAGTGTCCTTATAGAGTGGCCGCCAGAAGTTTTCATCTTCTTGTGTTGGTGGGGAGCTCACCTTTATTTCTTTTTAACGAGGCTCCTATAGATAATTCCTGGATTTGTTGCAAAAAGTTTGTTTATCCTTTTTGCTTCCAAGTTTTTTGTTTTATTTTTTATTTGTGCAGCTAAACCTTTTATCTCAGCTTGTTGTGCTGCCATCTTAGCTTTGGTTGGTCTTGGGGGGAATAATAAATTTTCAACTTATTCACCTTCTTATTTAGTTTCTTGGCCTGGGGTTTCACAGGATAGGAATGTATATATCTGGGCAGTTTCCTTTCGGAGTCTGTCTATTTTCTGCTGGAGTTTTCGTTTCCAGTCTGGGTTATATGGTTTAGCCTTCATGTTTCCTCTTTAACTCCCCTGGTGTTTGTTTCGCCAGTGTGTGTTTTCATATGTGCAACTTAAGTTAATTGTTGAGAAAATGAATGTTTACATTGTTCGCGAGAATATGGTTTTTACCCTTTTCACTAGTGTGAGACTTCATAGGTCTTGTCAACTTGTGTTTTTCATGACAAACATAGTCAGAAAAATATGTGTGGCGCATGATTTTGTGTCTTAAAACTTGAGTATTCATATATTATGTTTTTTACACTTCAATGTGTTTTTTAATATGTTTCATTAGACTGTGTTCATGAGCACTTGTAAATTCACATTGTTCACACGAATATGGTTTTTCTCTACTGTGAGTTTTCATATGTCTTATTAAATTTGATTTTTTAGAACAAGAATATTCACATATTTCACAGGAATATGGTTTTTCCCCCATGTGAATTTTCATATGGTCCAATAAATGTGCTTTTTGAGAAAACGACTTCCCACATTGTTTACAAAAATATGGCTTTTCACCAGTGTGAGTTCTTATATGTCTAATTAAATTTGATTTTCTAGAGAACGAACGTCCACATTGTTCACAAACATATGGCTTTACACCAGTGTGGCTTCGAACATGCTTCACGAAATCTGATTTAACAGAAATAGAATATCCACATTGTTCACAGGAATATGGTTTTTGTCCACTGTGAATTTTCATATGGTCCAATAAATGTGCTTTTCGGGAAAACGACTTCCCACATTGTTTACAAAAATATGGCTTTTCACCAGTGTGAGTTCTTATGTGTCTGATTAAACTTGATTTTTGAGAAAACGAACTTCCACATTGTTCACAAGAATATGGCTTTTCACCAGTGTGGATTCGAACATGCTTCACGAAATCTGATTGAACAGAACATGAATATCCACATTGTTCACAGCAATATGGTTTTTGTCCACTGTGAGTTTTCATATGGTCCAATAAATGTGCTTTTCGAAGAAACGACTTCCCACATTGTTTACAAAAATATGGCTTTTCATCAGTGTGAGTTCTTATATGTGTAATTAAATTTGATTTTTGAGAAAATGAACTTCCACATTGTTCACAAGAATATGGCTTTTCACCAGTGTGGATTCGAACATGCTTCACGAAATCTGATTGAACAGAACATGAATATCCACATTGTTCACAGGAACATGGTTTTTCACCATTGTGAATTCGAATATGTCTCACTAAACTTGATTGATCAGAACAAGAATATTTACATTGTCCACAAGAATATGGCTTTTTGTTTGTGTGAGTTCTTATATGTCTGACTAAATTTGATTGAACAGAACAAGAATATCCACATTGTTGACAAGAATATGGCTTTTCGTTTGTGTGAGTTCTTATATGTTTCATAAGACTTTCTTTACGAGAACTTGAATATTTGCATTGAGCACAGGAATATGGTTTCTTCTTAGTGTGAGTTTTCATATGTCTTGCTAGGGATGATTTTCTAGAACATGAATAATCGCATAATTCACTAGAATATGACTTTTCGCCAGTGTGAGTTATTTTAAGTTCCTCTAAATTTGATTTTGTAGAACAAGAAGGTTTGCATTGTTCGCCAGAATATTGTTTTCCCCCAGTGTGAGTCTTCGTATGTCTTGAAAACTTCTTTTTCTCATGACAAACAGTCACACATTTCATAAGAATATGGTGTGGCCTCAGCATGGTTAATCATATGTCGCATTAAATTTCCTTTTTTAGAAAATATAGATCCCCATATTGTACAAGAATATGGGGTTTCTCTTGTATGACTCATAATATGTCACATACCAAACAAAATATTATTTATATTTGATGTATAGTTGTATGTTAAAGTAATTATGCTTTTGAGAAACAAGTATAGCAAGATATATATATATGTGAGCGATTATACAGATTTTTTAGAATCTGAAATATTTTTGTTGTTGTTTAACACTGTTTATTGCAGAGTATTAAGATTTTTTTCTGCAGATTTGATAATTTTGAAACAGATGTCAGTTTAAATCTCCTTCCCAAAAATGTATTATTTTCGCTGTAGCAAGTATTAAACAATGGCTCGTTCAGATTCCACACAAGCGTTCAAGCAGGAACATCTGAAAAAATATTGTCAATATTTATTTTTACGTGATTTATCTTAAAATATTTTTAAATATTCACATTCATGTGTCTTCTTCATAAAAATCACTTAAAGGTATCGCTTTTATATTGATACACTATTATGAATATATTTTATATTGATACAATCATAACTATAATGAATATATTTTATATTGACACAATCATAACTATGGTGAATATATTTTATATTGATACAATCATAACTATAATGAATATATTTTATATTGATACAATCATAACTATAATGAATATATTTTATATTGATACAATCATAACTATGATGAATATCTTTTATATTGATACAGTCATTACTATGATAAATATCGTTTATATTGATACAATCATAAATATGATGAATATCTTTTATATTGATACAATCATAACTATGATGAATATCTTTTATATTGATACAGTCATTACTATGATGAATATTTTTTATATTGATGCAATCATAACTATGATGAATATCTTTTATATTGATGCAATCATAAATATGATGAATATCTTTTATATTGATACAATTATAACTATGATGAATATCTTTTATATTGATACAATCATAACTCTTTAAGAAAAATCACTTACATTTACATCCGAAACATATGGAACGAAACAGATAAAAAGGTACTAAAAAATAACACACAGACAGAGGCAACCTTTCTAGGGCAATTGCTCTTGACATATCAAAGGCCTTTGATAGGGAATGGCATAAAGGTTTACTTCACAAGATCTCCAGCTATGGTATAGCTGGAAATGTCTTCTCAATTATTAAATCATTTCTCTCTGATAGGTTCATAAGAGTAGTAGTTGATGGGCAAAAATCAGAAGCTCACAGTATAAATGCTGGAGTCCCTCAGGGGTCGATCCTGGGCCCAACTCTTTTCCTGATCTACATTAATGATCTTCCAAATCATATCCTTACATCATTCGTAGCCATTTTTGCTGATGACACTACCATCTATGGTAGCACATCTAAGACAGTAAACGACCGTTGTACGATGGGGAAAGGAGTGGCTGGTTACTTTTAATGCATCTAAAACCAAGCTTCTATCTTTACATCATCAACGTTCTGATCCCCATCTGGCATCAATTGAAATGAATGGCTCTCGTCTTGGGGAGGCCTCAAGTTTTGACAGGCTTCTGGGCTTGACCTTTACTCCTGATCTTAAATGGAATACGTACATCAAATCTGTTGCCAAGGCCGCTGGAAAAATGGTCGGATCCTTCTATCGATCCAGTAGATATCTCACTGCTGATGCAATTCTCTATCTATATAAGAGCCAGATACGTCCAAGGATGGAGTACTGTTGCCACATATGGGCAGGAGCTGCTAGAAAAGACTTGTCCTGCCTTGATAGAGTTCAAAATAGACTTCGGGGCTTGGTGGGAGATGTCCTTTTCTCTTCGCTGCAACCTCTGTCTCACAGAAGAGATGTTGCGAGTTTGTCTCTGCTTTATCGTTATTTTCATGGAAAGTGTTCGACTGAGCTGCAATCTATGGTCCCCCCTCGCCAAACTTTCACAAGAAACACTAGACTAGCTGAAAACATTATCAATAATTTTCCCCACTCTTTATCTGTACCTAAACCTAAACATAGATTCCATGATCAAAGTTTCTTCCTTAGAACTGCACGCCTGTGGAATTGTCTTCCGTTTTCCTGCTTTCCAGCTTTCTATAATATGGTTGTCTTCAAGTCAAACGTGAACAAGTTTCTGATTAGCCGTTCCACTTAAGTTAACAAATTTACCGAACTTTCATTACTACCGATTACTATATTGTCCTTTTGACTACTCTACACTCTTTAACCCTTATCCTTGAGTGGTCAATCGGCCTTGATAAGTGGTGACGTCTATGTAAAAAGAAAAAAAACACACACATTTATATATATATATATATATATATATATATATATATGAGAGATATAAATTTATAGAGATTTCCATTAAGAAGATAAAGTTCGAATGAAAACATTTTAATTAGGAGGAGACGAGTAATAAAAAATAAAGTAAAATTATGATGGTAAATATAATATATATATCTATATATATATTAATAATTGTAAAAATAAACAAGATTAAACACACACACACATATATATATCGATGAATTGGTAAATATTGAATATAATCTATAATATATATATATATATATATATATATATATATATATATATATATATATATATATATATATATATTTGGGGGTAAACAGTTACATATGGTCGCATCAATCCATATTAAATCGAGAAATAGTCAACCACCTCAGCAGAAATAACCTTCTTAGTGACACGCAATATGGTTTCCGTTCTGTAAGATCTACCGCAGATGTGCTAATGGTTATATCTCATAGGATTAGTGAATCTCTTGACAAAGGCTTCCTTTCCAGGGTAATTGCTCTTGACATATAAAAGGCCTTCGACAAGGCATGGCATAAAGTCCTACTTCACAAGATCTCCAGCTAGGTATAACTGAAAATATTCTCTCTCTCATTAAATCATTTCTCTCTGATAGGCTCATAAGAGTAGTGGTTTATGAAAAAAATCAGAGGGCTGCAGTATTAATGCTGGAGTCCCTCAAGGGTCCATCCTTGGCCCAACTCTCTTCCTGATCTACATCAATGATATCCCTAAACACATACTTAAGTCATTCGTTGACATCTATGCTGATGACACGACTATCTATGGCAACGCATCAAAGGCTGTAAATGACAAACTTCTCTCTGATTTTCTCTCCTCTGATCTCGAACGAGTGGTTCAGTGGGGGAAGACGTGGCTGGTTACCTTTAATGCATCTAAAACCAAACTCCTATCTTTACATTATCAACGCCCTGATCCCCATCTGGCATCAACTGAAATGGATGGCTCTCGTCTAGGAGAAGCCCCATGTTTTAACAAGCTTCTGTGCTTGATCTTCACGTACATCAAGTCTGTTGCCAAGGTCGCTGGAAAGATGGTGGGATCCTTCTACTGCTCCAGAAGATACCTCACTACTGATACAATTCTCTATCTATATAAAAGCCAAGTACGTCCAAGGGTGGAATACTGCTGCCATATCTGGGCAGGAGCTGCTAAAAACAGCCTATCCTGCAATAACAGAGTACAAAATAGACGTTGTGGTTTAGTGGGGATGCCCTTTTCTCTTCCCTGCAACCTCTCTCCCACAGAAGAGACGTTGAAAGCCTATCTTTGTTTTATCGTTATTTCCATGGCAGGTGCTCGTCTGGGCTCCAATCTCTGCCCCCCTCGCCAATCCTTTACAAAAAAACACCCGTCTAGCTGAATTCACTGTCAAAAACTTTCCCCACTCTCTATCTATGCCTAAATCAAAACGTAGATTCAATGAACAAAGCTTCTTTCCTAGAACTGCACACCTGTGGAACTCTGTTCCGTCTGCCTGCTTCCCTCCTGACTACAACTTGGATGTCTTCAAGTCCAATGGAAACAAATTCCTGATGAACCGCCCCCTATAGTAGATACTTTAAATATCCACACTAACGTACTGTACTTACAATAACACTTATCCCTGAGTGGCTTCCCGACCTTGATAAGTGGTGACCACCTTGTAAAAACAAAAAAACAGTCATCTGTTTGAGTCAATGTGACTTTCTCAGATGACCCTGACCCCATCAAAGAAAAAGTGAAAGGAATATATATATATATATATATATATATATATATATATATATATATATATATATATATGAGAAATAAAAATGAAATTGTGATTAGAAAGATAATATTCGTATTATTTATTTAAAATTAGGCTAAGACCAGTAATACAGAATTTTAAAAAAAGCAAAATTCAGATGGAAACGGTAAATTGGTAATAACTGACTATAAACATTTATCTCCCTTTCATCGCAAATGTACAAGAAAGGTTAAAATTGAAAAAAAACTTAAGAATAAAAAGAATTTTAATTAAATGATTAACATAGCCAGCAGAGGATGAAGAATATTTTAATTAATATTTTATTAAAAAAGAACCTTTTTAACTTCCGTTCATTCATAAGAAACAACAACTAACCAAAAAAAAAAAATAATATTTGAATAGAATCTAGAATTTGAGGATGTAGTCTAGTATTTGAGAAATAAATTAAATAAATTTTTAAGCATTATAAGAGAAATAAATACAAAAATTTAAAAACATGAAAGATATTTAATTGGTGGAAATCTCATTTAAAAAGTAAAAATAATTATAACTAGCAAGGCTACCCGGCGTTGCACGGGGCTGTATAAAACAATACGAAACATTTTGAACATTTCTGTTATTCTTATTCTATAGAGGATTATTTTATGTCTATGTATCATTTGCCATCTTGAGCAAAAGAATATTTTACCTACCCTAGGACGGGTATTACACAACATATGTATGGAATAATTGTACCTTCATTGGACAGGAAATTTACAGCACGTATGTGGAAAAAAAATTCCTTACCTAGGGCGGGTTATGTACAGCACATATTTAAAATTATTTAAATAAGCTTATGTTGTGCTAAATTTTCGGTGTGTTTATTTTTAAATCAGAGTGCAACATTGAAGACACACCGGATGTTTTTATATGAATGTTATACTACTCGAATATATTACATGATTTTCGATTTTGATAACTTATGTACGTCACAGATAAGAATTTCGTTGTTTTTCATATGGGTACTTCACTGTATAAGTACCTTGTTTCCTGGATAGGATACTGTAGAAGTAGCATTTTTTTTCTAAGTTAAAAATGAAAGAACTCGATACTTTTAAGTAATTTTGTTGTGCTAAATTTTCTGTGAGTCTAGAGTAAGAATTTGTTATTTCATCTATTGCTATAGTGAAGAAACATCGTTAAAAGCCATGCCTTTCGATTATATAACGTGATTTGATTTTCGGTTTTAATGATTTTTATCGTGACCATCGTCATAGATGGCCTGTCAGATGCAAAGATGACGTCATCGCCATAGGTCCCTGCAAGCAAGATAAGTGGAACACAGACTGTCGATAATGAGCAGCCATTTTTTTACAGAAAGCGTTAGAAACCTTCAAAATTGGATGAAAAAAGATAAACATGATACTTTGTACTGAAACTCATCCAATATTAATAATAAAAATATTAATAAAAAACAAATTGAAAGGGAGAAAAGTTGCTAAAAAGTTTAAGAAAAGGAATACGATTTGATTTGTATGAAACTGAAGTTTATTTAATAGAAATAAATAAAAATGAACAATAAATATTTTTAAAATAAAAAAAAAACAATATCTTTAAAATCAAAACTGAAAAACAAACGATAAATTAGTTTAACTGAAAAACGAACAATAAATTAGTTTAACTCAATAACGAACAATAAATTAGTTTAATTGAAAAACGAACAATTATTTTAACTGAATAACAAACAATAAGTTAAAAATTAAATACAAACAAATGTTAGTATAAACAAAGTTACTAAGGCAGAAATATTTCAAACATTGAATATTAAAACTTTTTTTAAAATCTGTTATAGAATTTAATTAAAAGTTTGAATTTTTCTTTTTCTGATATTTCTTTTACTAATATTGTCATTCTCTTTGCGACAAAAACTGTTTATAAGGGAATTCGATGAACTTCATATCAGCATTTTTTCAATTTGCTGAATAGTGTGACCTTTATCACAAGAGTCAACATGAAATAATCAATTTTGATCAGCCAAGATATTTAAAGTTATGGACATGGCTAATTTTTTTCTGATGAATCGAATGTAAAAAAGAATCGCATTTTGTAAGTTTGTTTATAGCTATATAATTATATAAGACAAAATTATTAGTTATATCATTTGGGTATAGCAGAGAACCTCTGTTAATACCCTGAAAGTAGCCGTTTAATTCAGCTATTTCTTCAACAGCCTCTCTTCCGAATATTAACTTTTTGCAGCTATGGCATTTCAGTTTTTTTGAAAACTGCATAACAGCAATAACCTACTAACAGGGAGACAAAACTGCGAATAACATATACAACATTCGCAATTTCTCCGTTGTTTATTTTCTTTATGGAATATACTTCCAAAATAAAGTTGTTAAAAAAAATAATAGAAATATTATTTTTTTTTATTGCCGGCATTTTGTACACACTTTTTTTGTAAATAAAAAAAATAATATTTCTATTATTTTTTTTAAACAATCTTAATAGTTTATTTTGGAAGTATCTCCATAATTCTGACACCTACAGGGGCACGACATTTACCACATAAAATTAATAATAAGCTTTTGGGATAACAAAAACTGTCATAAACTTTTTAAAAAAGTTTACCCTATTTCACGCTGATATAAATATTGCACAGTAAAATAGTTGAACTAAAAAGATAAATGATTTTTCTTATTTAGAATTATTTAAACAAGTATGGTGAAAGTACATAATATTTTCACCATACTCCCCATTTTAAATAAGTTTCTAAATAATAATTTATTATTTCAGCACATAACTTTAATTACATGTAAAATTCATTTTTTATATGCATACTTTCATTTTTATTTTAAAATACGTTCTAAAAGAAAATAAATAAAAATAAAAAAGGCGCGTTCTTTTAAAAATATCTCAAACATTTTAACAGTTACTCTGCTATATTTAGATGGAGTAAAATCCTTTTTTATTGCATTAATCCACTGGTAAATTATTTCCATTTCGAGGGGAAATGAAAACACGGTAACATTTGGTCCATGATTTTACATAATTTTCTGGTGTGCGAACTTTTCCAGATATCAGGCATGTCCAGAGAAATTGCCCTAGAAAGGTTACCTCTATCAGCAGATTCACCAATCCTACGAGATATAAGTGTAAGCACATCTGCTGTAGATCTAGCAGAACGGAAACCACATTGTGTGTCACAAAGAAGGTTTCCTTTGTTCTTAATATGGGTACTATACTGTACAAGTACCTTATTTCTCGGGTAGGATACTGTACAAGTACCTTTTTTCTAATGTAAAAATGACAAAACTCGATACGTTTATGTAATTTTCTGTTGTCTTACATTTGAAGTGTTTAGACGATACTGTTGGTATCGATGAGTGTTCAGAAACTATGCACAACGTCCAATAAAAAATATCTACATGTCTATTTATGTGTATAATTATTTTGCTAAATGTTGTAATCCTTTCGACAAATGAGCTTAACTGTTTATGCAAAACTGTCAGCATAGATGGATGTTCATAAAACATGCAGTGTCTAATAAAAATATATGGATACGTATATTTATACTGTAAAAATCATCTTCAAAATAATTTATTTGGATTTAAACTGCAGTGGACAAGTAGCTTCAAAATGGTCAAATCGGACATGTACTGCACAAGCACCTTCAAAACTGTAAAGTCGGACCTATACTAGAAAAGCACCTTCAAAATTGTCACATCGGACCTATACTGCAACAAGCACCTTCAAAAATGTAAAATCGGACCTATGGCACACAAGCACTTTCACAATTGTCAAATACGACCTATACTGCACAAGCACTTTCAAAATTGTCAAATCGGACCTATACTGCACAAGCACTTTCAAAATTGTCAAATCGGACCTATACTGCACAAGCACTTAAAAAATTGTCACATCGGACCTATACTGCACAAGCACCTTCAAAATTATCAAATCGGACCTATACGCACAAGCACCTTCAAAAATGTCAAATCGGACCTATGGCGCACAAGCACCTTCAAAATTGTCAAATTGTACCTATACAAACATAAACAATACATACAATTCATAATGATCAGTAAATTAGTTTTGGAGTTGATCCTAGACACACAAAGATACATATACACATAATTAAAATCAATAATGATCGGTTAATTAGTTTAGGATGAATTCAATACATGCATATATATATATATATATATATATATATATATATATATATAACATACACACATAATTAAAATTCATAATGATCGGTTAATTAGTTTTGGAGTGAATCCAATAATAGAAATACATAATCATATACACATCCGTAAAATTAATAATGATCTGTTCATTAGTTTATTAGTGAATCCAATACATACAAATATACATACATATATATACATAAATAAAATTAATAATGATCGGTTAATTAGTTTTGAAGTGAATCCTATGCACGGGAATATATAATCATATACACATCATTAAAATTAATAATGATCGGTTAATTAATTTAGGAGCGAATCAAATACATACAAATATACAGACATATACACATAATTAAAATTCATAATGAGCGATTAAATCGTTTAGGAATGAAGTCAATACAAAATTCCATTACTGGACATATTTACGTGATTTTTGGAATGTAACAAACAAGCCGATATAAAAAATCTATATATCTATAAAAGTGTGTGTGTGTGTGTGTGTGTGTGTGTGTGTGTGTGTGTGTACATTTACCTACGTAATTACTCTGTCAATTTAAAGTCTACATACTCGAAATTAGATACACAGGGTACTGAGATTTGGGAAAATAGATGTGATACGTTTTGGGCCATAAATTTAGCGATTAAGGAGTCAAAGTTCAACGATTTGACCTGTGAGAACTCTACCAAACCCCTCCGACAATTTTCGGTCCAAACACTTGAACTTTTAGACATAGATTCCTTGGACATGGATCTAACTTAATAACTTGATTTGAGCCCAATACAATACGTTTTAAAGAGTCATAATAGTGATCAAAGTTAAAAAAAAATTACCTTTTTTTTTTGCTCAGCATACACCTCAAAACACCCGGGCAACGCCGGGCTGGAATACTAGTATATATATATATATATATATATATATATATATATATATATATATATATATATATATAAGTGAAGTGTCTGTGTGTGTGTTTGTGTGTGTACATTTTCCAACGGAATAACTGTCAATTTTATGTCTACAGACTCGAACTTTGATATACAGGATACTGAATTTCTGGAAAATCTTTGTAATCAGTTTTCGGCCAGAAATTTGGGTGTTAAGGGATCAATGTTCAACGATTTGACCTTTGAGAACTCTACAAAACTCCTCTGCCAGTCTTGGGTCTGAATACTTGAAATTTTTGATATAGGTTCCTTGGACATGGATTATACTTAATAACTTGATTTGAGCCTAGAACAATAAATGTTAAGGGGTCATAATAGGGGTCACCGTTAAAAAGTTGACTGCTTTTTTTTTGCTCAACATACACCTCCAAACTCCAAACACCCGGGCAACGCCGGGCTGAAATTCTAGTATCCTATATATTTGGAATATGACATTTTCGCTATATACAGCAAAAACATTTTTCCGTGTTTTTTTTTTTATATAAAATTGTTCTTTTATGATTATTACGTAACATTTAAGTGTCCATAATATCGGAATGTAAAAAAAAAATGGTGGAGCTCGAACCCGGGTGTTCCTTTTTTTACATGGTGGTCACCACTTATCAAGGCCTGAAGGCCACTCAAGGATAAGGGTTATTGCGTGTACAGTAATCAATGAGATAGTATTGTAGTAATCATTAGTATTGGGGGTTTTGATAGAGTGTCTTACTTAAGGGGGCGGTTTGTCAGGAGTGTGTTTATGTTGGACTTGAAGACGTCCAAGTTGTAGTCAGGGGGGAAAGAGGCAATCGGCAGGGAGTTCCACTGGCGTGCAGTTCAAAGAAAGACGCTTTGCTCATGGAATTTACGTTTCAACGAGGCTACGCACTGCACCAAACAGACAATTGCTTTCGTATACTTGTAAATTTACCAAATAAATCTGTTACAAACGATGCCATTGTAGCAATGTGTCGTCCAGTTGTCATTTCTTTCAAGTTTGAGCCCCCTTTTTGAACCCCTTTTTGAACCTGTTCGAAATTGTTTTAGCCGAAAATATACCTCTAATAAAATTCTGCACCCTATATGCAATCTTTTGAGCTATTGCACATCGTCAAACGATCATTCGTCTAGGAGGAGATACAATTTGAAAAACGGAGACGGACACACACAGACATAGTGAGTTTTATATATTAAATTACAATAGAAAAATGCGAATATGAAAAGTAATATGGTTAAGCTTAAACGTGGAAAAGTAAAGGACTAGTTGTTAAAACTTGAAAAGATATTCTAGTAAAAATATAATAAATTTATAACTTAAAATATTGCAGCATTAGGAATTGATTATATAATCTTATAAATTGTTTTCTAAATTATTTAAATCAAAACGCAAAATTGTCCCCCCTTTGAACTCTCCTATTTTCTTCCATTTTCTATTTTCTTTAATAAATGATATTCCCCTTATCAATTTTCGTAAATTTTGGATATAATAATCTTAAAAATACGAGGAATACGTAGATACCATCGTCTTCATGTGAAATTCAGTATTACGATTTCCAAAAGTTTGTCTCAATAGTGTAGAAGTGCCGAAAAGTCGAATGTGCCGTTGCGCAAACTGTTTTATTGCCCGACGAAAAAAATAGAGGAAAAGATGGTGCGTCGGTGAGAAGAAATGGACATTTTCTGAGAAATCTAAACTTCCTTACTGGGAAAGTATATTTGTCAAGCATTACTTAGGCAAAATATGGAATCAATTTGACATAATAAAAAAAGAGTAAAACGAAACGAAATTTTAACTTGGTTGTGCGGACCAAGCTTTACTCAACTTAAACCCAAGTTACAGCCTGCAATACAAAAGAAAATAACGTTCCTGAGACATATTGTAAAGACAGTGACACACGAACAATGTACATATACAACAATAAATAAATAGTTAGGTAAAGTAAGTAATGAAAACGAGACACCCATATGTCTGCGCCAGTCTCCAAAACACAAACAAATATGAAAACGCTCGCTAGCGAAGTATGAAAATGTCACAGTAACAACAAAGTTAACCTACAAAACCAATATAACACTTCTATTCTAATTGAACATTTTTTATGAAAAAAAAAAATGATCCAGTGGATCTTTTTTTTTTCGTAATTCTTGAAATGTGTACTTATTTTGACATGACAAGTAAGTGCGTAATTCTGTTTTCATCTGAAATGCGTTATCATAAAAGATCACTAATTTACAAACGCACCAAGATATAAATGGTAAATTGAAAATTTTCATTCACAATGGCTGGCATTTAGGAAATAATGTATTATTAAAGAAATTTTCATTTTGTAAATTTTGTTTCACAATAAAATAAATCATTTTTATTTTGTTTTTTTTTTTTAAATTGGACTAAAAATAATTAAAAAAAAACAAATTTCACATTTAACATCATTTACTTTAATCAAGACATTAGACACTGGAAATATCGAAAAAAAAAAAAAAGGTTATACTTTACGTATCCGTTTTGGGCAGAAGATCTCAAAAAAAAAAAGTTCATTAATTTGATCGAATAAATTTTTTTTAATTCTTACAGCGGAAAAACACGTTTTTTATGATAGCACGTTGAAGCTAGATATCTCGAAATTTTTCTGAACACGCCACGGGGAGATAACTCAATTTACAGCGCCAACACCCCCCCCCCAATCTTTAATGCTAGCTTTTCTTCGTAAAAATCGAACCTTTTGTTTGATATCATAAATTGTTTGTACGCGTTAAAAAAAAATAATAAATACTTGATGAAATTTAGTGTGTTTTTTTTTTCAGATTACTTCATTCCATAATGAATACGTAAATTAAAACTTTTTTCGATATTTTCATTTTTGTATTATTTTTATTAAACTGTACAAGTACCTTTCTTTTTTCATAATTTTTAAATTATAAAATCTGTGTTTTTATGAACAGTATTGGGAAATATTAAAATATAAGGTGCTAATACACTATACAGACTTTAAAATAAAACGAATTGTATCTAAAGCTGAAATACAAACTTTCAAGTAAAACCAATGGTATCGATTTTATTGTCATGCCACGATAATGAACATATCCAAAAATTGCGAAAAACGATGAAGTAGAAAAGTAAACATTAATTAAATATATTTTGAATACAATTAACGAAAATTGAGATTTGGTAAATAAAAGAAACCGAAGAGTTCGAATCGTAAAAAAGGAAGTTTTTTTTTTTTATCTTAGGAATTTTAGCAGAACTTTATTCACTTCGAAATTTTGTTTTGGTACTTGTACAGTTTAATCAAGACATTAAAAAAATGAAAATATTGAAAAAAAAATAACATTGTACGTAGCTGTTATGGAATGAAGTTCTCCGAAAAAAAAAATGTTCTCTAAATTTGATCCAGTAGTTTTTTTTACAGAGGAAAATCAAATTTTAATGAGATCGATCTATCGTTGCCATTTGGCTATTTACGGGCACAATGTGATGGGGTTCCTTTAAACGAAAAAACAAATTAACAAAGGACAAAATGAAAAAAGAATTAAAAAGGACAAAGAAACCCTGTAAAATAAGTGAAAAAAAGCTGAAATATTTATTTTAGTATTTTTTCCAAATAATCTCGTCAAATTTTGACAAACTTCAAACTTAAGCAGGCATTTCTTGTTGGTCATATTTTCTTTTTAACTCTGCAACTCGGCACTTTTTTTTTTCGAACGGAATAAAACTTCATAATACGTTAAAAATTCAAAGCTTACCTAGATACATAAAAGAGTAACTTATCTTGCCTTTGGTAATATTTTTTGTTTCTTTGTTTGAATTTTGGAAAACTTTCTTTTTTCTTTGTTGGCTTCTCTGCTAAACACCGTTTATGAACAATTTTTTTCAGCTTAAACGTTTTTTTAAACACTCCATAAGGTATATTCGTAAATGAATTATATATATATATATATATATATATATATATATATATATATATATATATATATGAAGGCATCATAAAAATTCTGAGTATATTTCTTTGGTATTTGCCCCACCCCCCATCGTACGGATTACATGAACTCAAATTTCCTTCTATGCAGTTTGTGTGTAATGTTGAATGGTCGGAATGTACAGCATTTTATTTGTGGTTCACAACGTTGTGTTGTTGTAGTAGAATTGCGTTAGTCGATTGTTATAATCGATTTTTATTTGATTTACTGACACAAAAAAGAGATTTTGTTACTAAAAAACAAAACAAAAAAACAATTGTTTAATAATAATAATTAGAAGAAACACTTTTTGTTACAGATTGTCTTATTGTTTAGATAGGATATTTAGATTAAATTATATTTTTATGGTATCTGTTGTTTCTATGGTTGTTTATCAAATTATAGATGAAACTACAGAATCGTTTTTTAAAGCCACCGCTCCCTATGTTAAGCATAGGTTTCTAAGTAACTCAATTATTTCAGCACGGTCCATATTCTGTATAAGTACTAAAAAGTTCAGTTGTAATTTTAGTTGAAAAAAATAAAAGGGTTGTTAATATTTGTTCAATTTCGAATCAATTTTTAACACAAACTGATTTTTATTTTCTCAATAAAACTGAAAATAAAGAAAAGAATATTTTTTTAATAGTAAATTTCTTTCTATAAATTCATGTTTATAATTTTGAGGCGCTGGTTTAAAATAGCGAACGTGTAAGTGGACTTCACCGTCGGCAGCCATTTTGACTGAAATACAAGAGTTAGCATTTAAATTCCTTTAAGCAAGACTCATCCGGCAAATAAGAAATCGAGATTTTTTTAGGACTAAAATCAAAATAATCTCATTTAAAACACATTTAATTATAAAAAACTATGAAATAAAATTTTAGAAATCAAGGATTTAAAATTCATTAAATTATTTTTAGGAATAAAATAACTGATTTAAAACTTAAAATAAAGAAAAGAATATTTTTAATAGTAAATTTCTTTCTATAAATTCATGTAGACATTTTTGAGGCACCGGTTTAAAATAGAGAACATGCAAGTGGACTTTACAGTCGGTAGCCATTTTGAGTGGAAAACGACATATTTATAATTTAAACTTCTTTAGCATTTAAATTACTTTAAGCAAGACTGTCTTCTGGCAAAGAAGAAATCGAGATTTTTATAGGAATAAAATAAAAATAATCTTATTTAAAATGCATTAAATTATTAAAAGTTATGTAATAAAATAAAAATACTTTGAGTTTAAATACATTAAATTGTTAAAAGTTAGGAAATAAAATAAAACTACAATTGTTGGCACTAGTGCACTTATTGATCCAGTCTGAAATAATAACGTTATTATTTAAAAAGCCATTCTTTACAAGGGGAGGGTGTTTTGTACCTATTCTGTACTTAAACCTTACCATTGAATTTTAAAACATATCATAAAACTTTAATTAAACTTGGAAATACGATTTTTAAAATAGCGCGGATCAGTAAGTGCACTAGCACCCAATTGTTTTATACGCATTAAATTGTTAAAATTAGGAAATAAAATAAAATAAACTTACCTTTACTTATAGACAATTTAATACGAAAAAAATGCCATGAAAATTCGATGATTTCTTTTTTGTTTCTGTTCAAAACTGTAAATTCGGCGGTTTCTTAGGATTTGTTTAGTAAATTCATACAAGTTCGATTCCGTGTATCCAAATAATTAAGAAAAAGCTTTTTAAAATGTTTAAATCAAAAACACGATTGAAACGGGGATTAAAAAACTGACTGAACGATTATTGAAATATAAAATGAGATTTAAAAAAATGAGATTAAAAAAAATTAAAAGATGAAATAAATATAAAAGTAAATAAAAAGGATTGAAAAAGATTTTAAAAAGTAAAGAAAAAAAAAAGATAAAAATTTATAATGAAACTTTGTAAATTCTTTAAGGTTCGTTAATTACGAATGAATAAACGTTTTCCGATGATGTTGGCAACGTATTGTCCATTCATAAGACTACAATAATTAAAGGTTAAAAAAAAACGAATAAAACTAAGATATCTTTGTTCTGTGTTAGTTATATGATAATGGTCAACAACAACACTGTCATGAAATTTGCATTTGCACTGCAAATCGGCACGACCGAAAGATGAGATAGGTAGGTACGATAGGCAATGTTATATTTATGTAAAAATATCACTTGTAAATATAGTTGCTAGATTTAATAAATGTTTGTAGCTAAATTTTTCAGGAAAAAAAGGCCAAATTAAAAACATTTTAAAAATCAAGGCATAAAAATGTTAAATTAAAAATTGTTTTTATTAATCATACTAAATGAGATACGATAGGCAAGTACGATTGACAATGTTCAATTTATGTAAAAATGACACCAGTAAATAGGATTGCTGGACTTTTAAATAAATGTTTGTAGCTAAATTTTTCAGGAAAAAAGGCTGAGTTAAAAATGTTTAAAAGAAATAAAACCAAAAAAATGCTAAATTGAATTTTTTTTTTATCATATTAACTTGTCCTGTCGTAAGATACGCTTAAATATATTTTAATTTATGCAAATTTCATATTCATTATTCTAACAGCGCCATTTCTATAGTGATTATTATAGTATACCTAAGCCATAGTACTGGCCCGGTATACAGTACTGATTTCAAAAGAGAATTAAAAAAATGACATGGGTGCCATCAGCTTGAATAGAAAGCAAAACATTTAACGGTCCAACTCCAGTCGAAATCATTCAAACGATCGTCAAATAAATAAGAAATAGTTAAATATGAAACGACTTTAACTTTAATATTTACGCATGCATGAAAAAGACAATTTAATTTGATTTATACATGAAAATGGTCAATAATGATTTTCAATTTTAACATCTTAGCAATTATTTTTACCGACCAAATAAATTTATAAAGTAAAAATAATTTCCAACGTGTTAAAATTGAAAAAAAATATTGACAATTAGCATGTATAAGACAGATTAAACTGCCTTTCCATGCATGCGTAAATATACATTTAAACGTTAAAATCATTTCATTTTTTAACTATTTCTTATCTAGATGTTTTGCTTTCTATTCAAGCTGATGGCACCCAAGTCATGTTTTTGTTAACTTTTGTAATCACTACTATATATCGGGTACAATATATTAATCAATAGAGTAGGGTAATAGCTCTACAATATTAAATATGAAATCTGCGTGAACTAAAATATCACATTTAAGCGTAGTTTACAGCCGAGACACGCCGGGTGGCATTACAATGTATTATAATATAAAAATCACTATAGAATTGTCGTTAAAAGAATAATGAATACGAAATCTGCATAAATTAAAATATATTTAAACGTATCTTACAACCGGGCAAGTTTGTATGATTAAGTAGAACTATTTTTAATTTAGCATTTTTATGACTTTGTTTTTTTTCTTTAATCGTTTTTAACTTAGCTTTTCCCCCCTGAATAGTTTAGCTACAAACATTTATTAAAGTCCAACAATCCTATTCACTGGTGCCATTTTTTTTTTTTTTTACATAAATTAAACATTGCCAATCGTACCTGCCTATTTCATCTTTTAGTCGTGCCGTCTTGCAGTGCAAAGGCAAATTTCGTGACAGTGTTGTTGTTGTCGACTGTTAACATATAACTAACGCAGAACGAATATATCTTAATTTTATTCGTTTATTTTTATTTTAACATTTTTATGACTTGACTTTTTAAACGTTTTTAACTTGGCCTTTTTTTTCTTCATGAAAAAATTAACTACAGACGTTTATTAAAGTCCAGCAACCATATTTAGTGGTGCCATTTTTACATAAATATAGCATTGCCCATCGTGCCGGCCTATCTTACCTTTCGATGGTAGCGAGTCCCAGTGCAAAAGCAAATTTCGTGACAATGTTGTTGTGTTGACCGTTAGCATATAACTAATGCAGAACAAAGATATCTTAGTTTTATTCGTTTTTTACCTTTAATTATTTTCGTCTTTTGAATGGACAATACGTTGCAAACATCATCGGACATCGGAAAACGTTTATTCACACGTAATTAACGAACTTTTAAGAATTTACAACGTTTTATTATAACGGTTTTTTCGTTTTTATATCGTTTTTAATCTTTATATTTTATTTTCATTTTAATTTTTCAATATTCGTTCAGTCATTTTTTTTTATCTACGTTTCAATTGTGCTTTTGATTTTAACATTTTAAAAGCTTTTTCTTAATGATTTGGACACGCAGAATCGAACTTGTATGAATTTACCAAAAAAAAAAAAAACATCCAAAGAAACCGACCAAATTTACAGTTTTGAATAGAAAAAAAAATCATCCAATTTTCATTGCCATTTTTTCGTATTGAATTGCTTAGAAGTAAAGGTAAGTTTTTATTTTTCGATATTTTATTTCCTAACAATTAACAAATTTAATGCATTTAAAATAAGATTTGTTCAATTTTATGCCTATGAAAATTTAGATTGACCGTTTACCAGGTGACAGTCTTGCTTAAGAAATTTTAAATGGTAAATGTCTCGTTTTCCACTCAAAATGGCTGCCAACTGTGAAGTCCACTTACATGTTTGCTATTGCCTCAAAAATGTGTAGATGGATTTATAGGAAGCAATTTACTATTAAAAATATTCTGTATTTATTTTCAATTTTATTGGGAGAATAAAAATCGGTTAATGTTTTAAATTGATACGAAATTGAACAAACGTTAACAACCTTTTTTTTTCTTTCAAATAAAATTTCAACTTAACTTTAAGTACTTATTACAGAATGCAGCCACGGTCCGTATTTTGTATGATTGGCTTGTTTAGAAACCCATCCTTAACGTAATGAGCGGGGGTTTAAAAGTCTATTCTGTTGTTTCATCTATAATGTGAATAAACAACATATACCATAAAATTGAATTTACCCTAAAAATCCTATCTAAAAAAATAAGCCAAGTCTGTAACAAAAACAAGTCCGACTCTGACTACGTGTTTCTAATTATTATTATTAATAAACAATCGTTTCTAGTAACAAAATCTGTTTTTATGCCAGTAAAGCAAATAGTAAGTGATGATAACAATCGTCTACTGTGAAATGGAAAATAGTCTCAGACTTAAGGGGTTAATACCATACAAACGATAAATTTGCGACGGAAACGGTTACCATATTCTTTTAAAGCACACTACAAAAAAAAATTTGTTTTTGTTTTCTATACGAATGGATGTTAGACGAGCCTTAAAGTAAAATAATACCGATTTTTCTTAATTTCTTCGTGTTTTTATTTATTTATTTTTTTTAAGATGAAAACAGAAAAAAATCCCCCCTCTCTCAGGTGGCCAGAAAGTTGGTGCTCATTTTAAGTTAAATTTACATGGAAAAGTGATCACCCACTTTTCGACAAATTTCTACATATCATAAAAACTATTTTTTGCTATGGAAACGGTTTTCACATTCGAAATCTACAAAAAAAAATATGTTGTTATATACGAACGTGAGACGGACCTTAATGTAAATTTTTACCAAAAGATGTCCAGAAAAAGGTATTTAGCAGAGAAGTTAGCAAACTAAAAAAAAGTTTTAAAAAATTAAAATAAAAAATAAATATTACCAAAGGCAAGATAAGATACTCTTCTACGTATCTGGATAAGTTTGTATTTTGAAAGTATTTAAAACAATAAAGAAAAGAGTAGTGCCGAGTTGCAGAGTTAAATAGAAAATATGACCAACAAGAACATGCCGTTTTTCGAAGTGTCATTACTGGCTTAAAACTCGACAACAAAACTAAATACTGAAAGAAAATGATCCAATAAATGTCACTTTGATATTTATTGGATACATTTCCATCAGTATTTTGCTTTGATTTCATGATTCGAGACTTCCCGGTTAAACGTTTATATGTCGGCCATCTTCTCGTTCTAACTTACCAAATCAGCACTGCGTGAGTTTCCGAGTGAATAGACGCTTTAAAATATGTCCAATTGCACAAAATTTATCCAGGTGTGTAACAGAATAATTTCTATTGCCTTTGGTAATATTAATTTGTTGTATATTTGACTTTTTAACCCATTTTTCGTTTGTGGGGTTTTCTATTAAATTCCCAAGTATAATTTTAGAAATGTCATATATTTAAAAAATAATTTTTAAAAATGGTACTAGTGCACTTATTGATCCGTGCTGAAATAATGACGTTATTAATCAGAAAGCCATTCTTAACATGGGGAGGGAGGGTGTTTTGTAGCTATTCTGTATTTTAACTTCACAATTTAATAAAAAACAAGCATAATAAAACTTTAATTAAACTTGAAAATACTATTCAAAAAATAGCGCGGATCAATAAGTGCACTAGCACAAAAAAATTAACCATTTCATTACGAAAAACTATTTAAGAATATGCTATATGGCGTAAAGGGATATATCATTAAATTATTTAATTTTTACAGCAACATTACGAAAAAAAACCCCCACTAAATTTCGTTTTATTAAATACCATATAACTCTAAGAGAAATTCCTCTAACAACCGATATCATCATTAGATTAAGCATTGTTTATTCAATATTTTCACACAAAAATTATAATTGCAAAACATATTTCTATTTTTTTTAGATTACATGTTTCGCTTAATTATTATATGTAAGATTCTAATATCTTCCTTGCTTTAATGAACGTGAAACTTTTGACGTAACATAATTTTTATATAATCTTGAAAAATATTTTCTTTTTAATCTAAATAAGAGAATACAGGAAAATAATTAAATTAAGAAATGGTAACATTATGATAACGTTCATTATAGGAATGTACGAATTCACGGCTGGGGGGGGAAAAGAAAACCAGCATTCCCTGCCTCCCAACTACCTTACGTCATTTTCCGACAGCTTTTTAACTTTGACATTTTCGGCTTTTGTAGAATTATCGCCCAGACGATGTAGTTTGCGTTTACTGAAGCAGAGCCAGAGTCTCTTGCTTTTGGGTGCTGATTCAGCTATTTTTGTACGTTGGACTGTACATTTCCAAGGAATTTTACAATGAATTCAAAGGAATTTTACAATGAATTTATTAAACTTCAAAATTCTGCTCAATTTGTCAGCTTCAGAATGTCTAGGTGTGTCAGAAACTGACACTACGAATGCATCAAATATATTGAATAATTTGACCCCCTGTCTTTCGAAGCTTATAACTACTCGAAAAACGTAATTCAAACCCTGTTTTTTTTTCAATTAAAGGAGCAAAGAAAAAGTTTTATTTAAAAAAAAAGTAAAAAAAAGAAAACAACGTTGTTTTTAAAAGGATTTTTAAAAAGATTTTAAACTTCGGATTTTATAGGAAAATTTCTAAAAAAAACTTCTTTGCTTTAAATTTTAATATAGTATTTATCTTCAGTTTGTTATATATAAAACTTTGGTGCGTCAGTTAATTATTTACTTTTGAATAAACATTTCGATATGGGGGCAGGCGTGAATAAAAAAAACGTTTGTCTAAAATATTATATTCGGTTTATTGGAAAGAGAATCACATTTCACATTAAATTTGAAAATATCGTAAAAATTGGATCAATAGAAAAATTTTGATCGATTTTTAAAGTTTAAAAATTGAAAAATACTTAACTCGTAAAAATTCAATTAAATTTCATAATAATTTTACTGTTATATAAATTAAGAAAAACATTGATTTAATATTAGTTTTACTGTTATATAAATTAAGAAAAACATAGATTTAGTAATATTTTTACTGTTATATAAATTAAGAAAAATTTTGATTTAATTATAATTTTACTGTTATATGAATTAAGAAAAATTTTGATTTAATAATAATTTGATTGCTATATAAATGATGAAAAAACATTGATTTAATAATAAGTTTACTGTTACATGAATTAAGAAAAAAAAACGATTTTATAATTTTACTGTTGTATCAATTAAGAAAAATGTTGATTTAATAATAATTTGATTGCTATATAAATTAAGAAAAACATAGATTTTATCATTTTATTGCTATATAAATTAAGAAAAACATGGATATAATAATTATTTTACTGTTATATAAATTAAGAAAAACATGGATATAATAATTATTTTACTGTTATATAAATTAAGAAAAACATGGATTTAATAATAAGTTTACTGTTATATAAATTTAAAAAATGTTGATTTAATAATAATTTTACTGTTATATGAATTAAGAAGAACATAGATTTAATAGTTATTTTACTGTTATATCAATTAAGAAAACATTGATTTAATAATAATTTTACTGTTATATCAATTAAGAAAACATAGGTTCAATAGTTATTGTACTATTATATAAATCAAGAAAACAATGATTTTATAATAATTTTACTGTTATATAAATTAAGAAAAACATTGATTTACTAATAATTTTACTGTTATATCAATTAAGAAAACATAGATTCAATAGTTATTGTACTATTATATGAATCAAGAAAACAATGATTTTATAATAATTTTACTGTTATATGAATTAAGAAAAACATTGATTTAATAATAATTTTACTGTTATATAAATTAAGAAAAACATAGACTTTATAATTTTATTGCTACATAAATTAAGAAAAACATTTACTTAATAATAATTTTAGTGTAATATACATTAAGAAAAACATAGATTTAATAATAATTTTACTGTCATACACAATTAAGAAAAACATTGATTTAATAATAATTTTACTGTTACATAAATTAATAAAAATATTGATTTAGTAATATTTTTACTGTTATATAAATTAAGAAAAATACTGATTTAATAATAATTTTAATGTTATACAAATTAATGAAAACATTGATTTAATAATATTTTTACTGTTATATCAATTAAGAAATGCATTGATTTAATAATATTTTACTGTTATATAAATTAATAAAAACATTGATGTAATAATGATTTTACTGTTATACAAATAAAGAAAAACATTGATTTAATAATAGTTTTACTGTTATATCAATTAAGAAAAACAGATTTCATAATAATTTTACCGTTATATGAATTAAGAAAAACAGATTTAATAATAATTTTACTGGTATACAAATTAATAAAATCATAAATTTAATAATAATATTACTCTCATATGATTTAATAAAAACATAGATTTAATAATAATTTGATTGTTATATAATTAAGAAAAACATAGATTTAATAATAATTTTACTATTATATAAATTAAGAATAAATAGATTTATAAAGAATTTTACTGTTATATAAATTAAGAAAAACATTGATTTAATAATATGTTTACTGTTATATAAACTAAGAAAAACATTGATTTAATAATAATTTTACTGTTATATAAATTAAGAAAAATATAGATTTAATAATAAATTTACTATTATATAAATTAAGAAAAATATAGATTTAATAATAATTTTACTGTTATATGAATTTAGAAAAACAGTACGAAAGAATTTCTTAAATTGTAAATTGAAATAATGGGATTATTATTTAAAAAGCCAAACAGAATAGAACGGGAGCTTCCTTTTACTATTTTGTACTTTCACCTAACAATTAAATAAATATAAATACTATTAGTTTGAAGTTAGCCTACAGCTATTATCTAAATGAAATAACACGGTTCGTAAACTGCAGAATTCCAAAGGAAAATGTTGCTTTTTTTTAAATCTTGTATATATAAAATAAAATTCCTGATATTGAAAATATTCATTTTTCTAAAACCTTTGTAAATCTGAAGTTATACAAATCTTAAATATTCGATAAGGCATAAAAAATAATTTGAAAATCGTAATGTTTAATCATAAGTAAAACCAATAATGGAATCTACTTTGTTTTCATGTCGCAAAAAAAAAAAAATATTGAAAATTAAGTTCTGCAAAATTGCTTAAGATTTTCAAAGATTTCAGAAAAAATGCATCCCTTGTTACGATTTGAACTCTTCGGTTTCTTTTATTTACTAAATCTCAAATTTCATTAATTGTATTGGAAACCTACTTTAATTACTATCTAATTATCTACCTTATCGTTTTTCGTAATTGTTGGATATGTTCACTACTGTGACATGACCATAAATTAGATAAACTTGGTTTTACTTGAAAGCCTGTATTTTAACCAATATTTGTGACAATTTAGAATATTCATATCTCAATTATATGAATGTGTTTGTGGAAGACAAAAACGTGTCATATTTTATTGTAATTTAATCTCCTTATTAAATTGTATAGTGTTACTAATACTTAAAGATTAAACATGAAAAAGAAGATAGTTAATGAAGTTTCAATGCATATGCTTATACGAGCTTTGTAAACGTCTAGGATATTCCCAGTTAAAAGTAATTTTCTAGCAGTGTTGAGAAAATCCATCTTTTTAAAGACGTCTTGGAAATGTTTCAAATTATTTGGAAATGAATTTGCTAATTATTTTCGTTTAGATATTTTAAGATAGGTGAAACATTAGCTTAAGGTATTTTTTTACGAATTAAAACTTCAGTTTACAATTTACATGAAATAATATTTATTTTTCAATGAATAAGTTCTTTTATGGATCATTACAATTTAATATAAAAATGAATATTCAATATATTATTTTTTCGTTAAACACATGGTCTTTTAAGTACCATTACAAATTAATATAAAAATGAATATTAATATATTATTTTTTAAAGGCGACACAATGAAGGGAAAAAATCCAAAATAATATGGGGGGAGAATCGAAATCTTATGCAATAAAACGTTATAACTCATAAGAAAAAAAATTGGAGGGGGAGGAATATCTTTTGCAATACAAACCTGTGGAAGACTAATAGCATTGCTAAATTGAAAAATATATTAGAAAAAAGTATAAAAACAAGTAAAAAAAAATGAAGCACAAAAATAAAACTGTAACCTTTTCTACCAAATTTTTGAGTACTAAAACATTAAATTGATTTTGTTGAGATAAATTAGAGTTTTGATAGATTTGTTGTAATTTACTTTCATTGTTACATATATATATATATATATAGAGAGAGAGAGAGAGATAGATAGATATCTTCACACTATGAAAACGAAACAGTGGATATACTTTCAACTATATACTTTAAGCAACATCTGTATCGACATACTCTTTGTCAAGTTGGAAACTATTCAATCATTTTTCATGTATCTAATATGATGTTAAAGTTAAATTGATTTAGACGTTTTGAGTTCAATCAAAAATAAAAACAATACTAATAAAAAGACATTGACAACAACAAAAATAGAATATTAATATGTGAATGTAAATACTAAAACTAATGAACTTTATTTTTTTCCAGATGTTCCTGATTGAACGCTATTATTCAATTTTAATGGAGTATCCTCATCTTTAATAATTAAGCAGTTATAACTTTATTTTGTGAGAAAACTTATAATACTGGACATTACTATTTAGTATATTATACTGGACATTAGTATTAAATGAATTTTGTGAGACGTTGGTGAACGGAAAACACATTTTGAAGAGAATCTATGTTTGCAAAAAAGGTGTGAAATATTGAAATCCTAAAGAATAGCAGATCACAAATAAAGGAAAAGCATGTGATATGTGAAAAGACAATATCTCTCTTATATAACTAAATAATATCTTGGAGAAAAATAACACAAAATAAAGGCTGTATTTTTTCAAATAGTATTTTAGAAAAATATAACTGAAATATTGAGTAGCTGTTAGACATCTGTAGAGTGCACCTATGCCCAGCTTCAAGAAATAGACAAATAAATTGTAAGTAAAAAGAACATGTGTGAAGGTAACACATAAATTGAAACAAAAAACAATATCTCTTATTATTGGAAACTATAGATCATAAATACTCAAATGGAAAGAAAACCACGTTCTTGTAAAGTGTGTGGATATACTTTTCGCGAATAACATTTAGTGATTCATATGAGAACACACGCTGCAGAAAAGCCATTCTTGTCAATCTTGTGAATATTCATGCACTGACAATCAGCGTCAGTGAAACACATGAACACTCATACGAGGGAAGAACACATTAAAGAAAAGTGTGTGAATACTCTTGTTCTCGAGAATCAGTTTTAGTGAGACCTATGTGAACTCGCCCCGAGGAAAAGCCACATTCTTGTGACGTGTGTGAATACTACTTTTCTCAGAAATCAGTGTTAATGACGCATACGTGAACGCACACGGGAGAAAAGCCGCATTATTGTAAAGTATGTGGATTGACTTGTTCATGAAAATCAGATTTAGTGACAAATATGAGAATGCATACTGGAAAAAAACATTCTTGTGAGGTGTGTGGATATTCTTTTTCTCAAAAATCACATTTAGTAACGCATATAAGAACACAAACTGGCGAAAAACCACATTCTTGTGAAGTGTGTGGGTATAATTTCTTTACAAAATCAGGCTTAATAAGGCATATGAGAAATCACACTGGGAAAAAGCCACATTCATGTGAAGTGTGTGGACATTCTTGTTCCACAAAAGCAAATTTAGTGAGACATATGAGAACTCATACTAGGAAAAAGCCATATTCTTGTCACGTCTGTGAATATTCTGCCTCTCAAAAACACCGTTTAGTGGAACATATTAGAAGTCACACTGGAGAAAAGCCATATTCTTGTGAATTGTGTGGATATTCTTGCTCTAAAAAATCAGGCTTAGTAGTTCATATGAGAACACACACTGGGAAAAAGCCACATTCATGTGAAGTGTGTGGACATTCTTGTTCCACAAAAGCACAGTTAATGATACATATGAGAACTCATACTGGGGAAAAGCCATATTCTTGTCACGTCTGTGAATATTCTGCCCCTCAAAAACAACGTTTAGTGGAACATATAAGAACTCACACTGGAGAAAAGCCATATTCCTGTGAAGTGTGTGGATATTCTTTTTCTCAACGATCACATTTAGTAACACATATGAGAACTCACACTGGTGAAAAGCCATATTCTTGTGAAGTGTGTGGATATGCTTTTTCCCATAAACAAAATTTAGTAACACATATGAGAACTCACACTGGTGAAAAGCCACATTCTTGTGAAGTGTGCGGATATTCGTCTTCCTATAAACAACATTTAGTAACACATATGAGAAAGCACACTGGGGAAAAGTCACATACTTGTCAAGTGTGTGGATATTCTTGCTCTACAAAATCAGGCTTAGTAAGGCATATGAGAACTCACACTGGGGAAAAGCCACATTCATGTGAAGTGTGTGGACATTCTTGTTCCACAAAATCAGATTTAGGGAGACATATGACAACTCATACTGGCGAAAAGCCATATTCTTGCCACATCTGTGAATATTCTGCCTCTCGAAAACAACGTTTAATGGCACATATAAGAAGTCACACTGGAGAAAGTACAAAGTATGTAAGTACCTTCATTGGAAAATCTGTGGAGAGATGCAGCTTGACAGAGCGACGAACATCTGGGAACATGAACCACCACCAATAACATCAAATGGAAAAGTGACCGTGTTCTATGACAAAGACATACAGGCGGGGAGATACATAAAAGACAAGGCCATCAAGCCAGATATTGTAATATGGAACAAGCCTGAAAGAACTGCGCTCATTATCGATGTTACAGTCCCAAATGATTTTGGCCTTAACAGAGCTGAACGGAAAAAAATAACAAAATATCAGGACCTAAAAAATGATCTAAAAACGACATGGTCTCTGAAAGAAATAAACATTATACCGGTTGTGATAGGAGCAACTGGGTTAATAAAAAATAATCTTCATAAATACTTAGAAGCAATCCCTGGAAGACCAAGCTGTAACGAAATACAAATAGCAGCCATAAAGGGAACAGCATCTATTCTTAAAAGAGCCCTCGGATATAAATTTAAATCATAACAGAATCAAGTGTTAGCTCCAGGAGGGAGCCCCTTGATCTCTTAATACTTACTGAAGTAAAATAAATAAAAAAAAGAGAAAAGCCACATTCCTGTGAAGTGTGTGGATATTCTTTTTCCCGAAAATCATTGTTAGTAATACATATGAGAACTCATACTGGAGAAAAGCCCTATTCTTGTGAAGTGGGTGGATATTCTTTTTCTAACAAATCAATCTTAGTAAGACATATTAGGACTCATATCGGAGATAATAACCAAAACTAAAGCATCAAAGACAATATGGCAGAACAGCAACCTGGAGAGAGACATTTTTCATTTTTATTCTCGAAAAGCCTACATCACTCCAGGCTAATTCCAACAACAGTAACGCTCACAGAATTCAACCATATCACATATGTAGCTGGACTCTTCATCGACAGAAACATTAACCCCCGAACATTGGATCACAATCCTCGAATAGGGCCCAGTCTCCAAACACACACCTTAATGTTTCAGCCAAATGTTTGAAAACTGGAAGACCAAGTTGCAAAAAATCTGCAGGAAGGAACTAAGCCAAATAAAGCAGTTCCTTGCAGGTCCTTCGATACCGAGCTGACTTAAGACCACCATCAGAACACTGTGTACCAAATAACACTATCAGAACATTGATGAGTTGCATAATACAGCTAGGGAGTTGGAGAGGAAAATACCAGAACTTGCCCAGAAAATTAAAAACCAGGAGGAAAAGATAAACTCCTAGAATTGAAACAGGCAGTTTAAAACAAACCAAAAGACGAGTTACAGGCAACTTATATAGGATACCATTACTGTAGATAGTTCACCTGCAGATAAAGACCTGGGGAAACTACTATTTGAAACAGAAGACAATACAATAAAGAAGCCCAGCGCATTGAATATATTATTAACAAAACCAAGCCTCAGATGCCAGAACCAGTTATAAGTCCTGGTACGGTAAAAAGAAAACTGGCACAATTATCCAACTACAAAGCACCTGGCATCGACAGTGTCCAAAATTTAGACTGTAACAATTGATTGCAGTTCATCACTACTATTGTGACAAAGAGGACACAGCCTCATACCTAAGACCAAAATGACACATCTCCCAAATAAATACAGGTCGACATGCCGTCTAAAAACTACCTACAAGCTTTTCACTGGTCTAGTGAAAAGCCACATTCTTGTGAAGTGTGTGGATATTCGTCTTCCTATAAACACTATTTAGTAACACATATGAGAAAGCACACTGATCATAGGTGCAACTGGGCTTATGAAAAAGAACTTTAAAAAGTACATAGCAAGCATACCCGGTGAACCAAGTGCAAGTGAAATACAAACGATTGCACTGAAAGGGACGGCTAGAATCATGAAAAGATCTCTTGGTTGGACTCACTAAAATAGGGGTAAATGTCAGACATCTGGTTGGATGTCCCATCCCCTAGAAGAAAAAGTTTAAGAAAAATGAAAAAAAGAGGGAAAAGTCACATACTTGTCAAGTGTGTGGATATTCTTGTTCTACAAAATCAGGTTTAGTGAGTCATATGAGAACTCACACTGGGGAAAAGCCACATTCATGTAAAGTGTGTGGACATTCTTGTTCCACAAAATCAGATTTAGGGAGACATATGACAACTCATACTAGCGAAAAGCCATATTCTTGCCACATCTGTGAATATTCTGCCTTTCGAAAACAACGTTTAATGGAACATATAAGAAGTCACACTGGAGAAAAAAGATCCTCAAATCCGAATTAAGCCCGAAAAACAAATTAACTGCCATAAATCAACTTGCAATCCCTGTCATCACATATGGGTTTGGTATTATTGACTGGCCCCAATACAGTATCAATAGGCTAGATACAAAGACCAGGAAACTCCTAACCTTGCATAAAATAATATACCGAAATCAATGTATGGACAGGATATACCTTCCACGAAGAGAGGGTGGCCTCGGTCTCACTGAAATAAACCATGCATATCGAGCCACCATAGTAAGCATGGGGCAGTATATTAAAAGCTCAACAGATATGACAATAGAAATAGTGAGAGACCACCATGAATGTCTACCTCAACAAACCTCAGTCACGAAACTTGCCGAAAACTTTGGGGGTGTCATACTGGAAAATACTGCCGAGGTATATGATAATCCAGCAACACAGATTGCAAGAAAAAAGAGAAAGAAATACACCGAAATCGAAATAGACACAAGAAAGCAAGGATGGGAACAACATAAAAGAGCAGGAAAGTTTCTGGAAGAGCTTAAACAAGAATATATAGACAGGGATGCTTCACTCCAATGGCTCAAGAGCGGGAGACTTCCATTTGATGAGGAAAGACTCATTGTAGCCAGTCAAGACCAAGGCTTACTCACAAATGGATTAAAACAAATGGCTGGCCTACAAGCAAATGGCCAATGCCGGTTTTGCCACTCAGCAATTGAGAGCCCAAGCCACCTAATGTCTGCATGTCCTATTCTATTGGCAGATGGCCTCTACACTGCCCGCCACAGGTAAGTACCTTCATTGGAAAATCTGTGGAGAGATGCAGCTTGACAGAGCGACAAACATCTGGGAACATGAACCACCACCAATAACATCAAATGGAAAAGTGACCGTGTTCTATGACAAAGACATACAGGCGGGGAGATACATAAAAGACAAGGCCATCAAGCCAGATATTGTAATATGGAACAAGCCTGAAAGAACTGCGCTCATTATCGATGTTACAGTCCCAAATGATTTTGGCCTTAACAGAGCTGAACGGGAAAAAATAACAAAATATCAGGACCTAAAAAAATGATCTAAAAACGACATGGTCTCTGAAAGAAATAAACATTATACCGGTTGTGATAGGAGCAACTGGGTTAATAAAAAAGAATCTTCCTAAATACTTAGAAGCAGTCCCTGGAAGACCAAGCTGTAACGAAATACAAATAGCAGCCATAAAGGGAACAGCATCTATTCTTAAAAGAGCCGTCAGATATAAATTTAAATCATAACAGAATCAAGTGTTAGCTCCAGGAGGGAGCCCCTTTATATCTTAAGACTTAATGAAGAAAAATAAATAAAAAAAGAGAAAAGCCACATTCCTGTGAAGTGTGTGGATATTCTTTTTCCCGAAAATCATTGTTAGTAATACATATGAGAACTCATACTGGAGAAAAGCCCTATTCTTGTGAAGTGTGTGGGTATGCTTTTTCTAACAAATCAATCTTAGTAAGACATATTAGAACTCATATCGGAGATAATAACCAAAACTAAAGCATCAAAGACAACATGGCAGAACAGCAACCTGGAGAGAGACATTTTTCATTTTTATTCTCGAAAAGCCTACATCCCTCCAGGCTAATTCCAACAACAGTAACGCTCACAGAATTCAACCACATCACATATGTAGCTGGACTCTTCATCGACAGAAACACACACCTCAATGTTTCAGCCAAATGTTTGAAAACTAGAAGACCAAGTTGCAAAAAATCTGCAGGAAGGAACTAAGCCAAATAAAACAGTTCCTTGCAGATCCTTCGATACCGAGCTGACTTAAGACCACCATCAGAAAACTGTGTACCAAATAACACTATCAGAACATTGATGAGTTGCATAATACAGCTAGGGAGTTGGAGAGGAAAATACCAGAACTTGCCCAGAAAATTAAAAACCAGGAGAAAAAGATAAACTCCTAGAATTGAAACAGGCAGTTTAAAACAAACCAAAAGACGATTTACAGGCAACTTATATAGGATACCATTACTGTAGATAATTCACCTGCAGATAAAGACCTGGGGAAACTACTATTTGAAACAGAAGACAATACAATAAAGAAGCCCAGCGCATTGAATATATTATTAACAAAACCAAGCCTCAGATGCCAGAACCAGTCATAAGTCCTGATACGGTAAAAAGAAAACTGGCACAATTATCCAACTACAAAGCACCTGGCATCGACAGTGTCCAACATTTAGGCCGTAACAATTGATTGCAGTTCATCACTACTATTGTGACAAAGATGATACAGCCTCATACCTAAGACCAAAATGACACATCTCCCAAATAAATACAGGTCGACATGCCGTCTTAAAACTACCTACTAGCTTTTCACTGGTCTGGTAGCCGACGATATATATATATATATATATATATATATATATATATATATATATATATATATATATATATATATGACCACCTTTCTTCTTGGACTTACCTTGAAAAAGAGCAGACAGGGGCACAGAAGAAAATGTTTCGATACCAAATGCCAGCTATTGCTCTACAAGACCATCTTAGAAGACTATATGTAGAAGCAAAACACCTGAGCATTGTACAGGCATTTATCGATTACCAGAAGGAATTTGACAGCTTCGGTGCTTTTAGTCATGCAAGATCCACCCGATAATTAAACAAACACTGGCTGCTTACTTTAACATGTGGAAAACCACAATATCATTAAGTCATAATGGAGGAAAGACAATGATTCCTGAAGTAAAAATCACGAGAGGAATATTCCAAGGTGACAGCTTTTCGCCCTTACTCTTCTGTATGGCAATAGCCCCACTCAACAAGCTCCTGAATAACAATCCGACCGCCTACAATTTGAATCAGGGATGCCATCAAGATCCAAGTAAGAGAGTAAACAATCTGCTTTTCATGGAGGATCTAAAACTGTATGTCAGATCTGACAGGGATTCGTACCAGTTTCTGCAGGTAGTACACACTTGCTCCAATGATATGGGAATGAAGTTTGGCCTGGATAAATGTGCCAAGTGTACACTTAGAGCTGGAAAGAAAAACCACACAGCAGATATGCAGCTAAATGAAAACGTCGACATCAGGGATCTAGAAGAGCACGAACCTTATAATTACTTTGACATTGACGATAACGTACAGCATCTCAAAATGAGGGAGAAGATTAGTAAAGAATTTGTGCGAGGAAAAACATAGCTCACCAATAAAATAAAATAACTGCCATCAACCAGCTTGCTACATCAGTAATAACATACACATTTGGTATCATTGACTGGGTACAAAAATACATCAACAAGCTAGATGTGTAAGACACGGAAGCCACTAACGCTTCATTAAATAATATATAGAAAGCAGTGTTTACCAAGATTGTATTTTCCCCAGTTGAGAAGGAGAATTTGGGCTGTCGGCGATTCACCATCAACATAGGGCAACTATTGTGAGAAGCTTCCAGAACCACATCCTCTCAATAGTATGCGTACACAAGAGCCAGCAGAACAACATTAGTCACCCAACTGGCCAAGCATTTTGGTCAGGGCTGTTTCACAGATGAGGATGAAGCACCAAGGTGCCTGCCACATAAATAATAAGAAGAGCCGCAGAAATATACAGAGACCTTCGAAAGGATGAACCTTACGAAATGGGACCAACACCAGCCTGCAAAGTATTTTTGGTGGGCACTCTCTCAGAGATACATAGACAAAGAAGGTTCCTTGGACCAGCTCAAGAGGGGAGCCCTCCACCACGATCAAGGAAGGGTCATAATGGCTAGTTCAAATCAGGGAGTAATGATTAATGCATTCAAGAATATTGCAGGTATTAGTAATAACAATAAATGCAGGCTCTGCTATACAACATTAGAAAGTGTGAGTCACCTGATATCGAATTGCATGATTTTGGGGGGACGGCTACTATACATCGAGACATGGAGTATGTAAGTACCTCCACGGGACCATCTGTAAAAAATTAAACATCCAGTGTTACAACAAGTCATGGGAATAGTAACCTGAAAGAACAGTCGAAATGACTTATATACATACATTACGACCATGTAATCCCTACAGCCACCTACCTTGAAAATACTGCTGTCAGACTTAGTTATATAGAATAAGTCAGAGATAGTGGCAACAATTATTATAGGTGCCACAGGGCTTATGAAGAAAAACCTGAAGTCCTACTTAACAAATATTCCTGGTGAACCAAGTGCAAATTAGATTCAAACAATTGCACTTAAGGGAACAACAAGAATACTAAAAAGAACTCTCGGTTGGTTTCAATAAAAAGCAAAGCAATGTTGGCAACTGGTCTTGCTACCCAAGCATTACAATCTTCAATATCGGTTGAGATATGAGCAACTAGTGAAAATGACCCTTACGAAATACTTGGATGCAACCCTGGAAGACCAAACTGTAATGAAATACAGACTGAGCCTATAAAGGGAACATCAATTCTGGAAACAGCCCTCGGGTAGAAACTCAAATCGTAATTTAATCAAGTGTTAGCTCCGGAAGGATGCCCCTTGGTCTCGAAAGTAAAATAAAAAAAGGGAAAGCCCACTGGATATTGTTTTTCTAAAAAATCATCTTTATATGTATTGGAACTCCTACTGGAGAAAAGCCACATTTTTGTCAAGTAAGTGGATATTTTTGTTCTCAAAGATCAAATTTAGTGATCCATACGAGAACTCCATGAGGACCTTAACCAGGTGTATGTAGACAGGGATGCTTCACTTCAATGGCTCAAGAGCGGGAGACTTCAACTTAACGAAGAAAGACTCCTTGTATCCAGTAAAGATCAGGACCTTCTCACAATTGATTTTTAAAAATTGCTGACCTGCAAAGAAATGATCAATGTAGGTTCTGACACTCGACGATTGAGAGCCCTACCCACCTAATATCTGCATGCCCAATCTTATGAGAAGAGGTCTTTACATTACTCGTCACAACAAAGGATGTAAATACCTCAACTGGAAAATCCGTGGATAAATTCAACCTGACGAATCTACAAACATCTGTGAATAAGAACCACCACCGATAACATCAAACGGAAAAGTGACCGTATTCTATGACAGACATACAGGCAGGCAGATACATAGAAGACAAGATCATCAAACAAGACATTATAATATTGAACAAGTACGAAAGAACTGTAGTCATTATCGATGTCACTATCCCAAAGGACTTTGGCTTTAATAGATCTGAACGAGAAAAGATAATAAAATATCAGGATTTAAAAATGGTCTAAAAACGATATGGTCCCTACAAGAAATAAACATACAGGCTGTAATGGAAGCAACTCACTTCAGAATCAGTTAGAAGCAATCTCTTCACAGATTGCAGATTACAGTCATAAAGAAGCAGGTTGTGATAAGAGCGACTCGCCTAATTAACTCTGCTAAGAATACTTGGAAGCAATCGGAGAAAGCTTTAATAAAATACAGTTGGCCACCATAACATAAAACATTGTCTGAATATGCAATCTCCATAATAAATATGCAAACTCCATAATTAATATGCAAACTCCATAATAAATATGCAAACTCCATAATAAATATGCAAACTCCATAATAAATATGCACATAATACTAGAGCCACTTGATCTTGTAAATCTAATTGAAGTAAATTAAAAAACAAAATACTACGTGGTAAATATATCTGAATCAAGTTGTATTTAAAAGGAATCGTTGAAATGGCTCAGTTGTATAAATGTATAAGTCAAGAGGTCAATGCTTGGTATCTGCCAGGTTGTCTCATCCCAGCTAGACAAAAATAATAGGAAATATAAAAAAGAAAATACACAAGAGATCAATTAGATATTGACTATGCTTCAATAAAATGAAAACAAATCAAGACAAACAAATAAATAAGACCCAGGAATAACACCTTAAATGTTGATCCAGTATGACAAATTCCCTGTGTAGTATTCCTCATAGATTTTTGGTTTACGAAGCTAGCATCATTCTATAAAAATAGCGTTTTCCTCATCATTTTGTTGATTCGTAAGATACACTAACATGGCTAATTATAGGTGACACAAATTCATTCCCCATAACAGTGAGAGACTATTGCCTAACAAATGCAAATGAATATTCTGTCTTACTACAATATAAACGCTCTTTACTCAGTGGTTGCATACAACAGCTGTACAATATTATTGTCTGAAGTATATCTTTAAACAAACAAGCAGGATAAAGTGGTTTTGCAATAACAATCAATTGTTGATTAAGGAATGTAGTGGAACTGAACAACACTCCGGTGGATCTATGTAGAAATGTTATTTTCCACCTTCTGTCTTTCCTTATCTCTCCCTGTCCCTCTTTAACCCCCTTTTTGGTGTATCTTGTGCTGCTACTGCTTGTTATATCACGTGTTGAATGCTTGCCTTTTGATTGATAAAAGATGTGTTCGCCATTTTGTGGGAAGTTTTGAACACAAGAAAGAAGTCGGCTCGCTATTCCGCGTCAAGAGAAAAGACGTTAAAAATCGCAAGTTTAAACAAGAGAAACCAGTGGTTTAGTTTCTTTTTCTTCAATCGGGATTCGTCAAGGAATACGACACAGAATTAGTTAGAAAAGACTGTTCAGAAAAATCAGTTGTAAACGAAATTACAACGACCTCTTCACCGAGGAAGAAAGAACTATTTTAAGGCCTAGAATTGGTCTTGTAAAAAAAAAATACTAAATCCATTGAGGTGTTAGAATTAATGTCAAAAAGAACCAATAAATCCTCTATAGAAATACGTTACATCACATAAGATTTGGATTATTTTCTTGGATTACAGAACCTAGAGGATTGAAATGTTCTCTAATGAATATTTAAGTTAATGGCGCAAGGGAGGTAATTTACATACACCCTATTTTAAAAAGATTAAGTTTTGACCTGTTTTATTTAAATTCTTTGACACGTAGTAAGCCATGGCTACACCTATATTCTTACCCCCACTATCCCTTACAATATGTGTAATGAAGTTCTTTGAGAATCGCCATAGGGACTAATTTGGCAGACACTGTTATTGCTGAACATAAAACTGAATATACCTTTCTTTCCCTATTTACCTTCCATGTATTTAAAAAAAAGTTTATCGTGGTATTATATCATTTTCTTTTTCTTGTTGTGCAATGGGATAACCTTCATTGGACGTCATGATAAAATTCCCGTTATCTACTGAGGCGCGCAAGAATCATCGTCATTCGAACCTGAAATCCGTCAAGTACAAAGATGAGAGAGATATGTAAATCGTGGTCGTGTTGCGATTAAAAGTCTACATATGAAGGTGGAGTTTTTTTTGCGGGAGCGACGGAACGTAATTGTAATTTTGTGAAGAAGAGAGGAATAGAAGTCTTGTTTAGCGTCTGAACAGCCAACTGCACCCCCTCCAAGCGACCTGCTTTATATTACACTAATCCACATGAATCTCGCGTGATTACACGAGATCGTTTCTGTTTAATATCACAGACGCCATCTTGCTTTTCTTTTGGGCGCTTCACAGGTAGGTCATGTATATGTACGTTTCTATTTTTCACACACTTATTCTGTGTATGCGTCAGTGGGAAGAAAAAGAACGAGGTTTTGTGCACAAACAATATTCGCCAATTGAAAACATAAAGTTTTACTCTACAAAAAGATAAACACTGAGGATTTTAGAAAACGGTACATAATTCTAATCTTTGCTTAGATTGCTTACCAATGAGAATTCACACAAGGGAAATTATTCCACCCACAATAGATAAAGTAGATATTGAATATATCTCAATGTGACGAAAACAAGGTGAAAATGCAAGAGACACGAATAACTCCTGGAAATTTAACGTTGGATTTCAAGTATTGTTGCATATTCAATGCATAGAAAATTTACCGAATTTCTAGTTGAACAATCTTGCATCATTCCATAGCAACTGCTATTGTTGTTTCACTATTTATTTTAATTGTAAGAAAGCTTTTAAAACATAAAAGTCGATACCACCGTCATATGCCCATAACAGTCAGACACTGTGTCCTAACAAATACAAACAAATGTAAAAGCTTTTCTTGATTACATACAACATCGATGAACAATTATTGTCACGTGTTTAGTTTAAAAAGAATAAGTTTAATGCAGGCACCGACGGTTAAACAAAGCGGCAGAAAAGTCTAATCTTGGGCTCGATTGATTACCAATGAGAATTCACACTAAGCAAAAATAATTAAAAGTTTTAATGGATCTTAGACATAAGACTAATTTATGAAAGCAATCTTGAAATGACAGAGCCAATAATAACGTTCGAATGTTAAAGTTGGATGGATACTAGTATCGCAAAATTCATACGACATAGACTAACTATTAATATTCTGGCTGAAGAAACTCGTATCACTCTATAGCAAAAACGAGTAAGACACTACACTATTGAACAATACAGATTAATATTATGTCTTATTACCAAACATTGCTTCATATTGTGACTTCAAACATTGTTTTTATTGTGAGTTGAGATTTAGTTCAGCAAAATAAATAAAAGACGTATGAATGCAAGTTAATCAACATAAAATTGTGAGAAATAATTTTTAAAATAATGGAAATAAAATACAGATTACAACAAACAATAAGACTGGTGGTGTAATAGAATGGATAAACGAGTTATCATATCGTCTCCTAATCAGAGTAAATCAGTCAGAGTTGGCGGAGGCAGAGTGTGGATTGGCCAGCAGCCCTCGATGATGATTTTGCCTTTGAATATCCTGAAAGCAGATGAAAAAACTAGAAAAAATATAGAATATAAAAAAATCGCGTGCAACTCCGCGAGAATTAACAGAAATGAAATAAAGTTATATAAAAATATATCTTGGTGTTATACTGTTTTATTTTGGAGAAAGATTTATTCTTTTTTAACGTAAAAAATGTCTATCCGTCATGTTAAACTGTCGTGCATACATCATTTGTCGTGGTTGTTAATATACATCCGCATACAAAAACAGCCGTCACTGTACACTACTAAAACACTATATGCTATGAAAACAAGAAAAGAAAACATTATACATGCATTCAGAGACACATTCATAAGAACACAGTTACATTGACGCAATAAAACGTTGCAAATACAGGCGGCTAAAAGAACGTACGCACTTGTAATTTTTTTTGAAAACTGCAAATTTAAGGTAACAAACTATACCTCATTTGAGTGGCCTTTTATTCTTCTATAACTTCACCTGTTCATATTGGACTTTGAATCGAAATATTCTAGTGTTCACGTCAATTAAAAAAATAACGTCAATTGAGGAGGCAAAAACTAAGTCCGCACAATGGAAAATTGTTATTTAAATGTAACTTTAGGACATTAATGCAACACAAATACAACAGGAACACAATGAACTAGTTAATATTTTGTAGCATAGCCCTTCTGTAATTTCAGAGTATATAATCTTTTGGGAATTCCTTGAATTAGACTGCAGCAATACTCTGAGGAAAGGACATCCTACTTTTCTTTAATTTTTGTCCAAAGTTCTTCCAAATTTGGAATTTTATCATTCTGTAGCTGTTGCTTGATGTAATGCCATATGTTTCCGACATGATTGAGGTCTGGAGATTGTGCAGGCCAATCAAAACACGGAATATCATGCTCTTCCAGGAACATCTTGACATTGCCAGCATGAAGATAGAATTTTCATCCAGATCCCGACCAAAGAAGAATAAAAAATGCTCAGTCAACATATTAATGATCTTGGTCGAATTAATTCGACCTTGCTAGCGAACTATAGGCCCATGAACAGTGGTAATAATAATGCCCCACAGAAAAAAACTGAACCTCCACTACCTTGCAGCGTTGAAACTGAGCACCTAGGATAAAATTCTTCGTCTTTCCTCTGACGCACCTACCACCACTGCCTAGCCTATTGGAATTGCTTTCGACTCTAAAAAGCACTTTTGACCAATTAAATTCCTTTAATCTGTTCCGATCAGTAGAAAGAGAGCACTTTTTTAACAAGATTGCAGTTGTTAGATTTAGGGAGCCGTTTCAAATCTGTTTCTTATGCTGCGGATCTTGATAGCATTTTGGTTCTTTTGCACAGACTTTCATACAGTTTTCTCACCACATTTCAATCTGCGGCCGATTTCTCGATTGGATAAACCAGAAAGGCGGCGATTAATGAGCTCCTAACGATCACTAAGAGAAAGTCGTGGCATATGGACGAAATGTTACGCTGTATAATCTGGAACAACAATTACGATTAGAGATGCTTTGTTGCCTGTTGGTAGATATTTTAAACTGATTTTGGGGCGATAGTTTAAGCGAATTTGTTGCTGCGGACTTTCTTTTTGCCTCCTCATTTTGAAGTTATTTTTAAATTGACGTGAACACTAGAATATTTCAATCAAAAGTCAAACATGAACAGGTAAAATTATAGAGGAATAAAAGCCGAATCAGATGAGGTATAGGTTGTTTAAACAGTTACATTAAATTTAGCTTGAATTTGCAGTGTTTGAAAAAAATAAATGTGCGGACTTTCTTTTTGGCGACACTGTACATATGCCGTTATATATATGCATGCACTCAAGTATCCTACAGCATGCTCTTCCCGAGATTGGGTGTATGCATGTAGTAGTGTAAATAAATGAAGACGTAAAAAAAACTCTTTCCAAGATTTTATTGAACAAAATTCACAGCTACTAAAAGAAGAGAAAAAGAACTCAGTCTTTTAAAGCAAAAATCATGTGACAAGAAACTGAATTTGCATATCTAATATTTTTAAAACAGTAAGAACAAAACAATTTACATTAGCGTTTCCTTTAAATGAAAATATATTAGAAATAAAACTTATTTTTCTATACTCTGAATACACTGACTATTTCGTTAATTTCTAAGATCATTTTCAGTTGCTTGGAGTAGCGAGTGACGATTGGCGAGTTTTACATTACTAGATAGTGAGTGATAATAGACCTCTATGGTAATTGATTCAAAAGTCGAAAGTGGATTCATGTTGTAGTCATCCCTTAAAAGAACCTTGCAACTTAATACTAGATGACTCACACTTTCCAATTCAGTGTGGCAGAATCTGCATTTGTTATCATTAGTGAGACCTGCCATCTTGAATGCATTGGTCATCAATTCCTGGTCTTTAGCAGCAATTATAACCCTTTCCTTATCGTGGTAGAGGGCTCCCCTCTTGAGCCAGACCAAGGAACCTTTTTTGTCTATGTATTCCTGGGAAGGCTCCCCCAGAAAATACGCTGATGTTGGTCCTATTCTTTAAGGTCCCTCTTTTGCAATGTCTCGGTATATTTCTGCTGGCTCTTTCTTGCGATTTCTGTGGCAAATTTGTTTGGTGCTTCGCCCTCATCTGAGAGACAGCCCTGACCAAAATGCTTGGCCAGCTGGGTGACTGATGTTGTTCTGCTGGCTATTGTTTGTTGATGTTCCTATACCATTCAGAGGGTGTGGTTCTGTGTGCTTCTCAGATACTGGTCTGTACTCACTATTGTTGCCCTATATTGGTGGTTGATCTCTGAGACCCCTAGTCCTCCTTCTTCCCTGGGCAGTGTCTTGGAAGACACTGACTTCTATATATTATTTTATGAAGCGATAGTAGCTTCCGTGTCTTTAGATCTAGCCAGTTGATGTATTTTTGTGGATAGTTAATGATACCAAAACTATATATTATTACTGGCATAGCAAGTAATTTATTTTTATTTGAGTTTCCCTATGTTGATGATTGATCGTGGAGAGTCCCAGACCTCCTTCTCCCCTGGGCAAATACAGTTTTGGTAGACATTGATGTCTATATATTATTTTATGAAGCGGTAGTAGCTTCCGTGTCTTTAAATATAGCCGGTTGATGTATTTTTGTGGCCAGTCAATGATACCAAAACTATATGTGATTACTGGCATAGCAATTTGGTTGATATATTTTTGTGGCCAGTCAATGATACCAAAACTATATGTGATTACTGGCATAGCAATTTGGTTGATATATTTTTGTGGCCAGTCAATGATACCAAAACTATATGTGATTACTGGCATAGCTATTTGGTTGATATATTTTTGTGGCCAGTAAATGGTACCAAAACTATATGTGATTACTGGCATAGCAAGTTGGTTGATATAGTTTTGTGGCCAGTCAATGGTACCAAAACTATATGTGATTACTGGCATAGCAAGTTGGTTGATATAGTTTTGTGGCCAGTCAATGGTACCAAAACTATATGTGATTACTGGCATAGCAAGTTGGTTGATATAGTTTTGTGGCCAGTCAATGGTACCAAAACTATATGTGATTACTGGCATAGCAAGTTGGTTGATATATATATAGCATATTTTTATTTGAAAGCTATATATAAATCCTTCACTAATCATCTCCCTCATCTTGTATGTTTCAGTTTTCCTCAATGCCAGGGTAATTATAAGGCTCGTGCTCTTCTAGATCCCTGTTGTGGATGTCTTCATTAAGCTGCATATTTTCTGTGTGGGTCTTCTTCCCAGCTCTGAGTGTACACCTGACATTTTTATCCAAGCCAAACTTCATTCCGATATCATTGGAGGTGTGTACTAACCCGACTACCTGCAGAAACTGGCGCAGATCAGAGCTGGTGAGTTTATAAAAGAATATCCACACAAGAACGTGGCTTTTCCCTTTTTTATTTTACTTCAGTCAAAATCAAGGGGACCACAACCTTAGGCTAACACTTGACGTCTATATGAGATACATAGATATACTAATGTTCCATTTAAGGTCTTTATTTTTCAAACACTGAGTTAGTAAAGAAATTGAGAACAAAATTTTCCTCTCCTCAATTCATTATTTTTATACGTTGTAGTATATCTTTCATTTTGATCTCCTGGTCTTAATAGTAAAATCACTAGGAGAATATGTACCATTCCTTGCAAAAGCTAATGTGGGTTAGCCATAGGAGTTTTAATTTGGGCAGCGAATACTATGATTTTGAATATTTGGTCAGTATCCTCATCCCAGGTTATTCTGAGAAACCCCTGTACAGAGAGATCTTGGACACTCGAGAACAATGTCAGTGTGAGTTTTCATATGACTCACTAATGTTGATTTGACAGTAAAAGAATATCAACATACTTCACAAGAATGTGGCTTTTCCTTTCTTTTTGTTTTCACTTCAGTCGAAATTTTTCTTGGTGTGAGTTCTCATATGTGCTACTAAAGTTGATTTTTGAGCAAAGGAATATCCACACACTTCACAAGAATGTGGCTTTTCCCCAGTGTGAGTTCTCATATGTATCACTAAGTTTGATGTATTAGAACAAGAATATCCACACACTTCACAAGAATGTGGCTTTTCCCCAGTGTGAGTTCTCATATGTATAACCAAATTTGCTTTTGTAGAACAAGAATATCCACACACTTCACAAGAATATGGCTTTTCCCCGGTGTGAGTTCTCATATGTGTCACCAAATTTGCTTTTGTAGAACAAGAATATGCACACACTTCACAAGAATGTGGCTTTTCTCCAGTATGAGTTCTCATATGTATCAGTAACGAATATTTTTCAGTACAAGAATATCCACACACTTCACAAGAATGTGGCTTTTCCCCAGTGTGAGTTCTCATATGTATCACTAGCTTTGATTTCTTAGGAAAAGAATACCCACAAACTTCACAAGTATATGGCTTTTCCCCAGTGTGAGTTCGCATATGTATCACTAGCTTTGATTTTTTAGAATAAGAATATCCACACACTTTACAAGAATGTGGCTTTTCCCCAGTGTGAGTTCTCATATGTGTAACTAATGTTGATTTTTGAGAACAAGAATATCCACACACGTCACAAGAATGTGGCTTTTCCCCAGTGTGAGTTCTTATATGCATCACTAATTGTAATTTTGTAGAACAAGAATATCCACACACTTCACAAGTATGTGGCTTTTCCCCAGTGTGAGTTCTCATATGTGTCACTAAAATTGATTTTTGAGAACAAGAGAAACCACACACTTTACAAGTATGTGGCTTTTCCCCAGTGTGAGTTCTAATATGTGTCACTAAATTTGATTTTTTAGAACAAGAAAAACCACACACTTTACAGGTATATGGCTTTTCCCCAGTGTGAGTTCTCATATGTGTCACTAAATTTGATTTTTGAGAACAAGAGTATCCACACATTTCACAGGAATGTGGCTTTTTCCAAGTGTGCGTTCTCATATGCTTCAGTAAATATGATGCTTTAAAACAAGAAAAATTACACACTTCACAAGAATATAGCTTTTCCCTTATTTGTATATTCATATTTAAAGTAAATTGCTCTTGGTGTAAGATTATCACTACCACGTTATAAACAATATATTTTATCCTGACTTTCTCAGTTTTAATATGGGGTTGTTGCTCCAAGTTAAATTTTATGCTTAAATAATTTCAATTGTGTATCCATTTTCATTTGTTAAATAAGTGATATTTTGTAGTATAAAAGTTAAAATAGTTTCATTTGTAAATTAGCAGATTTTTCTGAAATGTTAAATTCGATATCTTATGATTTATAAAAAACATTAAACAAAAATTTCACAATTTTAAATATGTGTGATGTTCGTATTACTATTTGCTAAACAATCCAGATAAAATAACACTTTACACATATATGTCTAATAAAGTTGTGTGCGGACGTTTTTGTTGTCTGCCACGTAAGGAAATAATTGTGTATAGAATACTGTTTAAGAAGGATGGTCTCTTAATATTCATTAAAAACATTCAAGCAGGAACATCTGCAAATAAAAAAGTAATAATCGTTTAAAGAATACTGTTTAAGGAGGAAGATGATTCCTTAATTAAAAACATTCAATCAGGAACATCTGAGAATAAAAATAAATGAAATTTAATATTTTTATATATTTTTTTTATTTTAATCGTGCCAACAAAACAAGAAACATAACTTTTTAAAACGTTTAAATATCACAGAAATAAACACTTAATTCACATTCATATTGTAAAAATGTTTAATACCATTCATAGTATTTTTAATAGATATTTTTGTAATAGATAAAGTAAAATAAACAATAATATAGTATTAATTTGTAGGAACATACAACTACCATAGTTTCTACGGATAATAATACAAAATATATTGCTAAAGGTAGAAATATAATAAGCTCATAATACAGGAAAGTGAATTTAAATACTCAGTAAATAAAAGTTAATAATACAAATCAATATATAATTTAGTTTATTAGCAATGGATAATAATATGCTTTTTTAAAATAGGTTTTGTTTTAAGTAAGATCTATGGAAATATAGCCGCTTTTTTATGTGTTTGATATAAAGCTGGATATTTTCCTAATATTATATAGTTGTTAATACTAATAATAGCGACTTTAATGACACAGAATCAGGTTCTTATTTTTTACTTTTATTTGTAGAAATAATCAGCAAATTTAAGAATAAATCTCTAAAAATTGTATTATATTAAGAAAGTTAATTCTTTTTTCTATTTTAAAGGAATATAGTTTTTAGAGATTTTATAGTGAATTGTTATAGGCTAAAAAAACAGACGTAATAGAGCTTTACAAGTCTGCAGCTTTGAATAGAAAGGTACTGGAATATGATGATGTATTATAACGAGGTACCTGAACAGAGAATTAATGAAGAATAACACTAGATCAACAAGTCAAACAAGTTAATCTTTGTTTCTGTATCTTGCAGATATTTAATGTTTATTAGTATGACGTCATAAAATTGGTTTTGAATTTTAAACAACTCGTTTACAGAATAATAATAAGATTGTGCAAATTGAAACAGGTTGTAAAATTTTATAATGTTACATATAAAATACAAGACGTTTGTGACGATAAAGTAAACTAATGTGTAAGTCGACAAAGTTTAGTTCTCATTTTCAGCTGCCAATATCAATTTTGCATATGGTTAATGATGTTCACACCATATGGCATGACGTCATAAATTTGGTAATGGTGTAAGAGTTGTATAGAAAATACACCAATAGTATCTGAAATTTGGTAATGGTATTATGTGTAAGGAAAGTGTAACAACTAACCTGCCAAGTCGATTCGTCCTTAAAATATTTAGGCGTTATATCCATATATATGTATACATATATATATATATATATATATATATATATATATATATATATATACATATATATATATAAAATATATATATATATATACATATATATACATAGATAATAATTATACATATAATATATATATACATACAGATTATATATACATAGAACATATATACTTATATATATACATATATAATATATATACACATATATATACACATATAATATATATACATATATATACATATATAGTATATACGCATATATATACATAAAATGTATATATACTTATATATATATATAATATATTTATACTATATATAAATATATATACATATATATATTAAATATATATATATACATATATATATAACATATCTATATACATATATAGACCATATCTATATATAATATATATATATATAGACATATATATATAAAATATATATATACATATATATATAACATATATATATACACATACATATAAAATATATATATACATATATAATATATATACGTTTATATAAAATATATATTCATATATATATATAATATATATACATATATACAAACATATATATAATACTTAATATATGTATATATATATAAATAATATATATACATATATATAATATATATACATATATACACACATATATATAATATATAATATATGTATATATAAATAATATATACATATATATAATATATTTACATATATAAAATATATATACATATATATAATATATACTTTATATATATACATATATATATATACTTTATATATATACATATATATAAAATATATATATATATTACATATATGTATATATAATATATATACATATATATATAATATATACATATAGAAATATATATATACACATATATAATATATATATACATATATATATATATACATATATAGAATATAAATATACATATAATATATATATATACATATATATATAATATATATATACATATATATAATATATATATATATACATATATATAATATATATATACATATATAATATATATATACATATATTATATATATAAAATCTATATAATATATATAGACATATATTATATATATATAATATATATAATATATATATACATATACATATAATATATATATACAATATATATAAAAAATATATACACATATATATATATGTATATAATATATATATAATATATATATATAAAATATACATATAATATATAAAAAAATTTATATATATAAAATATATATACATATATATATATAATATATATACATATATATAATATATATACATATATAATATATATACATATATATTATATATATATACATATATATATAAAATATATACATATATATTATATATATACATATATATAATATATATACATATATACAATATATATATACATATATAATATATATACATATATA